>NC_050103.1:143439668-143742698 GCF_902167145.1 Zea mays
GGCGCTGCCTGCCGCCGCTGACCGCCCCCGCTCTCTCTCTCTCTCTCTCTCTCTCTCTCTCTCTCTCTCTCTCGTCCCCCAATCACCCCAATTGCCGGGTGCTCCTCTTCCTGTCACCCCCATGTTGACTGCTGCCCGCCAGGCCGCCAGAGAGGGAGGATTAGGAAAGGGGGGAAAGAGAGACGGACGGCTTCTCGGGAGTGGGTAAGACTCACATGATGCAATTACCTCCATCTTTCCCTCTTCTCCTTTTGCGGGCATACTCTTCTCCTCCGCCTGGCTAGATCCTTCTTTCCTCGTCCCGGATTAGCTCCCAATCTCGCCAATGGTCCAGGTTGCTGGCCGTGGAACATTTCTTCAGTTGGGCCCACTCTCTGGTAAGGCAAGGCAACCAGCCCACAGCACACTACTTCTAAGTTCTAATTAGGGATATGTTGTTCTCTCTCGCGGCTGATTCATCGTTTTCTGGGTCGTCTCTTTTGTCTACCTGGTTTCAGTGCCGGTTCCATCGGGTTTTGACGCAAGAGTAGAGGACTTGGTAGGTCGTTGTGTTGTGACTCATTGTTGGAGAGCAGGACCGATTTCAGATTGAGGACAATTTCAGCCAATTTTGCAGGAACCCGTAAAACCCATCCGGAGAATTTTCCCTGCGCGTCCCATGATTAGGAGCTGCGGCTGGACAGTGCCCTACGCTCTGGAGTTTTAGTGCGAATCGTTGCCAGTTTCAGTCAACTTTTGATGGAGCCCAGGTGTTGAGCGCCAATTTGGGAGTTCCAGCTGACGCTGCAGTCTGCATTCTTCTAAGGCCATCAGTGAGGAATTTTCGTTCCTTGGTGGCAGATGGGTTCCTCCAGCTCTAAAGTGGACAATGAGGAGCCCGTGAGGCGCTCCAAGGACAGGAGGCGGCTCATGAAGCAGCTGGTGCGCCGCCGCCCAGAGCTTGCAGCTGCGCACATTGCATACCTGCACGCCCTCCGCAACACAGGAGCCACTCTCCGGCAATTTGTGGAGCTGGAGTCTGCTTTGTCACAGCAGCCTCCGGTAGGCCTTGCGGCGCCGCCCTCGCCTACTCCACAGTCGCTGCCGCAGC
The DNA here is from genome assembly GCF_902167145.1 of Zea mays. Classification (NCBI taxonomy): domain Eukaryota; kingdom Viridiplantae; phylum Streptophyta; class Magnoliopsida; order Poales; family Poaceae; genus Zea; species Zea mays. The sequence goes on from NC_050103.1 coordinate 143,440,759, forward strand.
CGCAGCCCCCGCCACCTCCTGAACCCTCACTGCCACCCTCGCCACACCCCCCGCCGCCTCTGCCTTTTAGTCCAGTAACCACCATAAGAAAGATGGAGAAGAGGGATGGTGAATTCCCACCACCACCACCACCTCTGGTTTTGAGTCCAATAAGATTAAGAAAAAGGGATGATGAGATCCATGTGGGTGATTTTACCGATGATGACGATGACACTGACAGCTGCTCAACTCCTCTACCACCACCCCTGCCACCCGGTATAGATTGGGAGGACTTGGATCCTTACAACGTTCGCCCCTTGAGTTTCCCATCTCCATTTGCTGACAGGAACGATGAAGAGGTGGCCTCGCAGGTTGCCATGGACAATGGTCCTGAGGTACACACAGAATTTGATGGAGAGGAGGATGAAAGTGTGCTTGGCATTGTGGATAGGGTCCATGTGAATCCAGCCAAGAGTAGGGCTCTGGGTGATGGCAACTCTTCAACTGTGAGCCAGGTAACAAAGGATTCAGACTCTGTGGCAGTGCCTTGGAGGAGTATGAAGTCACTTGTAGAGATTGTTAAGGAGATTGACGAGTACTTCTTGAAAGCAGCAGCAAGTGGTAATGACGTTGTGATTCTTTTGGACTCTGCTGGTGGGCGGCCTGATGCCTTAGAGATGGAGGCAAACAAAGGTAATATGTGCCCATGTACTATCATTATGTCCATTTTTTTTATATGTCAGTCAATAACCTCTGTCCATGTACTATCATTGTCTACTAGTTTAGAAATTGAATTGATTAATGTGTCTCCATTTAATGGTTTGCTCTTTTTGACAAAATGATTCATATCACTATTTTTCTGTTCACTAAGAATCCATACTCAGAAGCGTGAAAAGTCCTGTTTGAAATCAGTGAGGGACAATCAGAAAAACGGCAAAGAAGATTGTTTATACAGAATCTGTATTAATTTGTCCTGTTTAGGAGAAATTACTTCCGGCTTATGAATGTGTAATCTTTTATTTGATTTAGTTGTTGTATATGAACCTTCTGGTGTATGCACTGTTTGGTTCTCCGCTCTTTTTTGTGTGCAAATGTATTGGGACATCCATGGAAAGTGATCGATATTAGAAATCATTTCATGATCAAGTGCATTACTACGTTACAGTGGAGTAAAAATGGAAGTACAGAAGCATTGTCTTTATTGGTGTTCAGACATTCCTGAATACTGTTGTTTGTTTCCAGGCGCAGGAAAGAAATCCAAATCAGCGAAGGTTTTCTCCACGCTTTCTTGGAGCTGGTCTTTTAAATCTCAGCAGGCTAACAGTGAATCCACAGTTCTGAATTCTAGTGCTTCTGGATATGGTTACCATGGCAAGACACTAGAGAAGCTTTATGAAGAGGAGCAAAAACTCTACAAGTTAATCAAGGTGAACTCTTGGACTAGTAGAGTAATTGGCTGTTAGCTACACGATGACTTGTCACAAATTTATCTGTAAATTATTTCTTGAACAGTGTTTTTTGTTAAATTAACAACAGTGCATGACAGCATGATGGCAAAATGTTCAAATATTTCCATTTTATTGCTTTACCAAAAGTCAACACATTGCTGATTATTACTATTTTCATCTTGCAAGGATGAAGAATTTGCAAGGCTCCAGTATAAGAAACATGTCTCAGTGCTACAAAAGCTAGAATCAGGGGAGCATGATAGACTGCATGCAGAAAGAGTTCGGGATGCTATTGAAGAACTGCAAACTCGGATAATCTCATTGGAGGAAGCTGTGAGTTTAGCATGTTTTTCCATATCAAATCTCAGAGACGAGGAATTATATCCTCAGATTATTGAATTATCTGCAGGGTAAGCTCCAAAAGTTAGCTAATTATAATACTAAAATACTGCTCTTTTTAAAAGAAACATCCACTAGTACTTGTCCTTGTATTAACATTAGCAGATAATTTCATTTGGAACTCCCAAATATCGCTTATTCGGCACTCCCAAATATCGGTTATTAACTTGTAAGTTGCATGTTGACTTGTTGAGTGTTGTCACAGTCACACAGGAGCTTTTTTTAATTATATTAGAATATTAGGTAGTAGTTACCTTATGCATAATGCAATTTTTGTCTTGGAATGTGGCCCTTGGATTAATAATAAATGAATGCATGTACCATGTAGTAAGTTACCATTGCAGTTCAGTGTCAATACCTCAAAGGTTAAATTTTTTATACAGTTTTACTCCTTATCACAGTGCTATCTCATTCATGTTACCTTGTCTAAACTTTCTTCTCTTGGTCTAGGCTTGTGCATATGTGGAAAAACATGCACGAGTGCCATCAGGTCCAGAACCACATTGCCCAGCAACTTAGTCTCATTGGCAACAGACCTGGGAGTGAACCAACAAGTGACATTCATTACCAGGCAACATCTCAGCTGGAAATTGAGGTGTCTGGATGGCACACTGCCTTCTGCAATCTCATCACGTTACAGCGTGAATACATTAGCATCCTTAACCAATGGATTAGTCTCACAGACTGCCTTCCAGATGATGGTGGCTTAATGAGGAGTTCATCTGGAATCCGTAGCCTCTCCAAGGAACTCCAGCATGCTCTTGACAGGCTACCGGAGAAGGTATGATAGATCCAAATTGCCCTTTTCTTTCTGTTGAAGCTCAGCTTTCAGCAACTTTTGTTTAAGGATATATGATTTTTCTTTGAATAAGAAATCCATACCTTATTCATTATGAGCTGAAGGACTAGTGTATTCATCTTTCACAAACTTCGTTGTGCTTCCATTTAACTATTTTCTCCTCTCTTTAAAAATATGGCCCTTATTTATGCAAACAGGTAGCAGCTGAAGCAATAAAGACCTTTATGTCAATCATACACTCTATAGTTGTACAGCAGAGTGAAGAGCGCCAACTAAAGAAGAAGTCAGATAATATGGATAGCAAGTTCCAGACCCAGTTAGAGAAACACAGTGATAATTCAATTCAAAACTCGGCACAGCCTCCAAATAAGAATCACTATTCAGTATCAAAGAATGAAACGAAACTGGATGCATTTAGAAAGAAGGTCGAGGAGGAGAAGGCCAGATACCTAACCTCTGTTAGGGAAAGCCGAGCCATGACACTGAACAATCTGCAGACAGCCCTTCCAAATGTGTTCCATGCTCTGGAGGGATTCTCAGGAGTGTGCGTGCAGGCATTTGAAGGTATCAGCTGATGCAGTGAAGTTGCTGTTATTCACTCGGGAGCGGCTTCATCTGCTATTTGCTCGTGACATTGCTACGATGGCTGTGATTATTCATTGTAAGTAGGCGAAGTATAAACTGGTTCCACGTGAATACCCTTTTCTTCTAATTTTCAGAACTTTGAATAGTTTTCGGAGGATTTTATGAAGTCAATATAGGCATAATAGTCTTGAATAGATCACAATGTCTCAACTCTCAATTTGAGAAGAGATGTGAAGTATCATAAAACATATGTGGCTTTAAATTATGGAAAGGATTCATGCAGACTTCAACTGCACGTTCTCATGGTATGATGATGCTAATCATCTCAAAAAAATTCCAATGTATTTGTTCAAAAAAAATTGTCAAGCAACTGTCCTGGATCACAAATTCACAACCGATAGACAATCGCAATGCTTGATGCTGATTGAATGGGAAGCACTACTCTGTACATAATCATTTATATTTTGACCTAACCATATTATTTTTCTCCGTTTATATTATATTTATACATGATTGCTTTGGTTGTGGTTTACATACTCTGAATCTCTGTTCTGCCTTTGATTCCAGATGCATATTGCCTTTAAATTTGGGTAAGACTGTCATCACTACCGGAATCAGCTTCTTTGCCGTGTGTTCTAAACACACGGCAAAGGCTATTTTACACTCGGCAAAGAACGCTCGGCGAACTGTATATCGGCAACAGCTTCTTTGCCGAGTACTTTTTGTCGGGCACTCGGCAAAGAAAAGTCACCGTCACGGCGCCAAGTAACGGTGACGGATCCTTTGCCGAGTGCCTACGGCGACACTCGGCAAAGACTGGTCCAGTGGACCCCACAGCCAGTCCCTGTGCCGAGAGCCCTAATGGCACTCGGCAAAGAAGGTTTCTTTGCCGAGTGTCTGGTGGCCTGGCACTCGGCAAAGAACCCTCCAGTGGGCCCCTTTGCCAGTATCTTTGCCGAGTGTCTTGGCAAAAGCACTCGGCAAAGATGTCTTTGCCGGTTCCTAGGTTTCCTTCTTTGCCGAGTGCCACTGTCAGCACTCGGCAAAGATGTCTTTACCGGTTCCCAGGTTTCCTTCTTTGCCGAGTGCCATGGTCATAGCACTCGGCAAAGCCACCCTTTGCCGAGTGTTACACTCGGCAAAGTGACCAGAATGTCCCTTTTTTATTTGCTTTTGTTGTTCCATCCAAACAAACAAAAGATATATATCATTCACATCACATTATATATCAAGCACATCACAGAATGAACACATTTATCATCAACACCATATATATCACAAAGTCTCACAAAACAGATCACACTAAAGTCAGGATCATCACAAAACAGATACAAGTCTGCATCATCACTAACATCACCAAGTATCTCACAAGATAAAGTGTAACTAACATCACCAACACTCATAAAGGTAAGTCTGGATCATCACAAAACAAATCATCAACGAGGTGGGCATCTGGACTGGTTCGGCGAAGGGCTGGACGAAGCATGAGGGTTGTTCGACGCCGCCGATTGATCCTGCACAGAGAAGAGATTGTATGTGTGAGAACATATGAATATATATCATGCAGTACTAAAATTTTGATACTCACAGGAGTAGTGAACTCTGTAGGGTCAGCTGCAGGGAACAACGGAGGTGGTGGAGCATGACCCTGTGCGGCGCCAAGGCTCTGCATGTACGCGAACATCTCCGCCATCCTCTTCTCTAGCTCCTCACGTTGCCTCCTCTCATCATCTAGCTGAGTCTGTAATATTTCGCCCTAATGTTACGATAATGCAAAGAGAAGATATATAAAAATCAATGAACGATGAATAGATAAGGAATAACCTGGAGTTGCTGGATACGATGCTGTGAGGTGTCCTGCCGAGGTCGTATGGCTGGGCTCGCGCTCGTGCTCCTTGCTCGCACCTGAGAGAGAGTGGGAGTGGAGGACGAGTCGATTGCCCCGTCGGCAATCCAGTACCGCCCATGCCTCTTGCCTCCTCCGACCCTCATGAGGACATCTCCGTCGATGTCCTCGGTCCTCGGATCGTAATCTGGCCCATGGACCTCCTTGGCCATGGCGGTGTACTCACTGAGTCGGCTGTGGATGACGGGGTTGGTGTACGCCTCGGGCCCGTCATCCGGGTTGTAGGTGACGTCGGACGTCGCCTTCCCCTTGTGGGCCATGGCATATGCCGAGAACGTGGAGCAAGGCGCGCCACCATGTGCCGCCGACTGCGAGAAAACCAACGAGATGGTTAGAAATCATGTCTAATCGAAAGTTATATACCTAAATAAAAAAGAGCGCGTACCCATGCTTCCGCGTATTTGCCCAGGCTGCGGCTGCCTTGATGGTGGGAGGGACCTTGCATCAGCAAACGCCGTTCCCGGCTAGCGTTGTGCGCCTCATCCCACTCAGCCGAGCACCACCTCTGCACCATCTGCTCCCAGCACTCAGGATGCGCGGCGCACCAATGAGGAATCATCTAAAAAAATATAAGTACACAGCATATCAGAAGAAAAAAATAAGCATATTTAGTACCAATAATAAAGTTTTGTATTTACCTGCAAGTACTGGTCCGGAGTCAATGACATGGTTCGGGCATCCTTCTTGTTCACCTTCTCCCCAAGGACGGAGCCGTGGTAAGTGACGATGGCCTGGATGCGCGCCTCGTAGTGCATGTCCACGACGAGCTTCTTACAGCATGTCGTAGACACCACATCCGCCCTGGCCTCATATCCAGCATCGCACCTGAAGAAATCCTACATACACAAAGACGATGTATCCATACATTATTTCAAGAATATGCAACAAATGCGACTTATTAAACAATATAGTGCGATGAAGACTTACCCACAGCTCTTGCTTCACCCGCTCCGCCTTGTTGTTGAATTGTCTGCCGTCCCGATCTACTGCATCGGGGGCGACGGCGTAGTGGTCGAAGGTGTATGCTGGGCTCGTCACTCCGGCGTACTCGACAAGTCCAGGGAAGTGTTCCCGGCATAGAAGGCCCAGGATGCCATTGGGGTTGCGGCCGTGACCCCCTGCAGTCTCCAAAACCATCCAAGACCTGTCCAAGTGATTAAGATGAAGTATTAGTTTCTATTATTAATTTGAACATATAATATGAAAATGCAGCAACAATATCTAAAGTTACCTACCTCTCTCCATCGGGTCGTATCAGCGGACGTCTGTCACGAAGTATGGGTCGCTTAGGGAGGCTCGCGGGACCTCGCAGGTAGATACTCCTCGAACCTGAGGAGCCAGAACCTGAGACGTCCTGCTGAGCGGCGTCGTCGTCGTCGTCGTCCTGCTGCGCCGCATCGTCGTCGTCCTGCTGTGCCGCATCGACAGCGGCTTGCTGCTCCACCTGCTGCTGTACGACGTCGTCCTGCTGCGCCTCCTCCTCCGTCCTACGGGTGCTCCTCCTCCCCTCCCCCTCCCCCTCCTCGTCCTCGTCCCACCGCCCACCATCTTTGTCCAACAACCTGCAATTAAGAGTAAACAATTAAGCACAGATAAAAAATATGTATTTAGAAACATATGCAAAATAAATGAAATATAGCATTACATCGATTAAAAATAATCTTCATATGTGTCCGGGTTAGCCGGATCATAAGTGTCATCATCACTATCAACCATTTCATAGTCGACATCATCTGAAGGCGCAATTTCTTCATTGGCATTGCCTTCAAGTATTTCTAAGTCATTCTCATTTTGCACCTCATCATCCTCGTCATCAACAACCATTTCAATATCTACTTCCATTCCGATCGCTTCGGTTAAGTCTATCTCAAATTGCCCTTCGAGCCCATCTTCTTGGAAGAACTCTCCGTCATATGTGTCCGGGTCTAAGTTATAATCTTCATCGTTTGGAACAGGTAATTTAGCGTGCGGTGATACCTTATACACAACATCCCAACCCTTAAGATGTTGTTTCGTTTGGCACGCATATGGAAGATAATACACTTGTGTGGCCTGTTGGGCCACAATATAGACATCGTCTCCTGGTAAGGTGGAATCCTGTCGAATTTCGACTAGCCCAAGATTAGAATGTGTCCGTCTCGTAACATCAGGGTCAAACCAATGACATTTGAATATCACTGGAGTAAGAGGTTTGGAACCATAAAAATTGAGTTCATATATATCTTCAATTCTTCCATAATACTCGACCTCGTCAAGCCCGGGAGTATAGACTCCAGAACACGTGGTTTTTCGATTGGGCCGGCTTTGGTCGTAGCTTGTTGTGCGAAAACGGTATCCATTGACGTCATACCCAGAAAATTTCCTGACCCTATAGGCAAAGCCATTGGCTACTTGTCTCAACTCGGCACTCATAGACGGCTCTCTTTGGCCCTGCAAGTTCAAACACGCTAGATTGTTATATTATTCGCACGTAAGAGCAACTTCAAATGACAAACTAAGCACGTACCTTACGTTTAAACCAGGAAATGAAATCGGGCAATCCATTTCCCGCACCCTTTCGAAGAAGGGTATCATATTCCTGTGGAGTTGGGTCCCTTGATCGACGCCAGAATTCATGAAGAAATTGCTCCATGTATGGCGTCACCTCTTCAAGGTTGGTCAATACATATAGCATGATATGGCGCCACTCTTCATGTCTCAGGGTCTTGGTGGTCGAACCACTTGCGCTTCCGAGTTGTCCTCGAAAAATGCTGAGATTCGATTCATTGTCGCCATCATTGTAACGAGGGGGTGGATTATGCACGCTCGGCAGTTTGTCACCATAGTAAGTTGTTGTGAAGTTTGACACCTCCTCCAGTATGTATGCCTCTGCAATGGAAGCCTCGATTTTGCATTTATTTCTACATTTCTTTCGGATAGTCTTTAGACATCTCTCGATTGGATAGCACCAACGTCCCTGCACGGGCCCCCCCATTCGTGCCTCATACGGGAGATGAATAATCAAATGCTGCATCGGATTGAAGAAGCCGGGTGGAAAGATCTTCTCCAGCTTACATAGTAACACGGGTGCCATCCTTTCCAAGTCTGCAATCATGGTCCGAGCTAACTCTTTTGCACAAAGCTGGCGGAAGAAATAGCTCAACTCAGCAAGCGCTAGCCAGACATGCTCAGGGACATAGCCTCGAACCATCGCCGGAAGAATTCGTTCAATCCATATGTGGAAGTCATGACTCTTCATCCCTAAGACTCGCAGAGTAGATAAGTTCACCCCCTACTAAGGTTAGCTGCATACCCATCAGGGAACATTAACATCTTGATCCACTCTAGTACTTCCTTCCTCTGGGCCCTGCTCAGGACAAAATCAGCCTTAGGCCTTCTCCATGTCTTACCACCACTAGGCGGCTTCATCTCTTGGTTTGGTCTATCACATAACTCTGCCAGATCCACTCTTGCCTTTACGTTATCTTTTGACTTATCAGGAATCTCCATAATTGTTGCCCAAAGTGCCTCGGCGACATTCTTTTCAGTGTGCATCACGTCAATGTTGTGTGGAAGGAGCAGGTCATCATAATAGGGAGCCGAGTCAATCCCGACTTATGTGTCCACATATGTTGCTCACCATATCCCACAAAACCACCTTCTGGGTTGGCCACGAGACCATCTATCTCTTCGCGAACTTCGGCACCAGTCATCATTGCAGGTGGGCGGTCTGTCACCACGACACCTTTCGTAAAGTTCTTGATGTCTAGTCGGAATGCATGGTCAGGAGGGAGAAATTGTCGATGTTTATCGAATGACGAATATTTGCCACCCTTCTTCAACCAAATGAACCTAAGAGCTTCCTTGCAAACCGGGCATGGGAACTTACCGTGAACACACCAGGCGCAAAATAGCCCGTACGCCGGAAAGTCATGCATGGAGTACTGGTACCAAACATGCATTTTGAAGTTTGTCTTCGTAGCTCGGTCGTACGTCCATACCCCTTCCTCCCAAGCACGGACCAATTCATCAATCAAAGGCTCCATGTACACGCCCATTTTATTCCCCGGGTGTCCAGGAATTATCAACGACACGAATATGTTCTGCCTTTGAAAGCATACGCCGGGGGGGAGATTGATGGGGATAACGAACACAGGCCAACATGTGTATGGGGCAGCGGTCATTCCATAGGGATTGAACCCATCTGTGGCCAGCGCAACACGAACATTACGAGCCTCTTTAGCTTTCTCATGGTGAATGACATCAAAGTGGGTCCATGCTTCACCATCGGATGCGTGAACCATCTTGTCAGGATTGTATCGTTTGCCTTTTTTGTGCCATGTCATCTGTTTCGCGGATTCCTCTGTCATGTATAGACGCTGGATCCTCGGTATGAACGGAAGGTGGCGTAGGATTGTCACGGGGATGTCGAGCTGCCTCTTCTGTCCATCACCAGAGTCTACCTCCATGAACCTAGACGATTTACACTTCGGACAGTACTTTGCCTCAGTGTGTTCTTTCCTAAATAGGACGCAGCCCTTCGGACAAGCATGTATCTGCTCATACGTCATCTTGAGTGCACGAAGGAGTTTCTGTGCCTCGTACATGCTCTTTGGGAGAACGTGATCCTCCGGAAGCAGGCTGCCAATAACTGTCAACAAACCATCGAAGGCGTCTCGACTCATGCTATACTGCGACTTGAACGCCATTATACGCCCAATGGCATCCAGTTGAGAAACCTTTGTCTTGCCGTGAAGGGGTTTCTGTGCCGCGTCAAACATGTCGTAGAATGCCTTTGCGGTCGCCTCTGGCTCGTCCTCCGTACATCCTTCGGCGAACTGTGCCTCGTGATAGTCGTTCAACATGTCCGCTACCCCGGCATCAGCATCGTAATCCTCGACGCGTTGTCTCACCACCTCCTCTCTCGTGCGATGCGCTTCACCATGGAAGATCCACCGAGTATAGTCCGACGTAAATCCATTCTTCCAAATATGTTCTACCATGGTCTTCTTTGGTTTTCTTTTCCGGTTGTCACATTTGCTGCACGGACAAGGGACTAGGCTAGCTCCTTTAGCAGCTTCGCCATATGCCCGTTCCACAAAAGCATCGGTCTTCCTAATCCATTCTGGGGTGACATCATTACGTCGAACGCGGCCCGTGTACATCCACTCACGGTCCTCCATCCTCTAACATATATAACCGAGTATAGTTTAATATAGACATGTAATGCATGTACACTACGTTCGTACCTTCTAATAGGTGATGATAGGTCCTAATCCCACCCGCGGTTGCGTAGATGGAGTTAGTTTCCATGCTCTACTCCGATCCGAGATAAAATTTCGGCAGCACCTACCCGCTGTTCTCCGGATACACGTCCTGACAGGGAGAGTGTACTGTCCGGAGAACAACAGGGAGGTGACGCCGAAACTCTATCTCGGACCGGAGTAGAGCATGGAAACTAACACCATCTACGCAACCGCAGGCTGTCCAAAAAACGTGGACAATTCGAAACTGATACATTTGTAGATATGCAAAGATCTGCATATCTACACCGTATCTCTTTCGAACGGGAGACGCCTAACAGGGTTACGTGATCTACGACCATGATGCGGATGTAGAGGTTATACCTAGGGTGGCGGTGGAGTCAGGCTAGTGGGGCTGTGGCGGGTCGGTGCAGTGGCGACGCGAGGCAGACCCGCAGCGGCTAGGAAGACCTCTGCAAAAAAATAAACAAGTATGTCAACAAAAAAATTCGGCAGCACCTCCCCTGCACGGGGAGGTTTCCAAAACCTGCAAATAAAAGTAACAGCACGATGGCTGACATTCACACATATATCAACGGCACGATGGCCGACAATCACATTTAATCGACATCCATATCCACCATCACACAATCATATATAATCGGCATACAACTAAAACTAGGACCCGTACACAATCATATCTATCGCCACACAAACATTATATATAAACTTTATACGTACTGCGCTACTGTGCTACTATCACTTTTATTGTGAGGTGGAACTACTTATGTATATCAACAAATGTGAATTAGTGCATATATATTCTCTATTGCCTAGTATACGTACCTGCTGCTGGAGTGCAAAGATGTGTGCGACGCAGACGGCGACGAGCGGGCAGACGACGCGGCGCGGACGGCGGCGAGCGGGCAGACTGCGCGACGGCGGGCGGACGGCGGGCGCGACGGCTGGCGGCTCGAGCGGCGCGACGGCGGGCGGCTCGAGCGGCGCGACGGCGTGCGACGGCGGGTGGCGCAAGAACGGCGGGCGGACGACGGGTTGGGGGCGGGCTCCGGCGGGCGCGACGGCGAGCTCCGGCGGGCGCGACGGCGGGTTGGGGGCGGGCTCGGCGAGCGACGGCGGCGCTCCGGCGGGCGACAGCGGGTTGGGGGCGGTCTCGGCGAGCGACGGCGGCGCTCCGGCGGGCGGCGGCGGGTTGGGGGCAGAGAAAGAGAGAAAGTGAGAGTGAGAGAGAGACAGGGAGTGCGGGCGTTTTTACGGTATTAAAACGTTCTTTGCCGAGTGCCCGCGATCCGGCACTCGGCAAAGATTTTTTAAAAATTAAAAAATAAACTTTGCCGAGTGCTGGATCTCGGGCACTCGGCAAAGTCTCCTTTGCCGAGTGCTAGCTGTAGAGCACTCGGCAACGATGTGTTGTACAGGCTTTGCCGAGTGCCCAAGGAGAGGCACTCGGCAAAGTTGTCTTTGCCGAGTGTTAACTGGACAGCACTCGGCAAAGTATTTTGTATTTTTTTTATATTTTGCAACCAAACTTTTTGTGGTGTGTTCCTACACTATGTATACCTACATGTATCATTTGTGGACAATTTTAACAGAGTTTTCAATCGTTAGTAGATTTAGTTCGTTTATTTGAATTTCTTCGGAAAATTTAGATTTGAACTGTAGGTCACTCGAAACTTGGAAAACCGTGCATGCAAAAATGATATTCATGTTACTTAGCATAAGTTACGACCGATTCCAGGAGCGGACCGGAAACTTCGAGCAACATGCTCACTAAACATGGCCGTGAACTTGCCATACACATGTTTAAAAATTGTATAAAACACAAACAAAGTCAGAAAATCCTGAAACTTGTTCACGTGTCATGATATCATATGTACAGGCTGCGATAAAAATTTTAGAATGTTTGGAGAAAGTTGTGGGACACTATGTGTAGAAACCTAAGAGAACTACACATGAAAGTTCTCTTAGGTTTCTACACATAGTGTCCCACAACTTTCTCCAAACATTCTAAAATTTTTATCGCAGCCTGTACATATGATATCATGACACGTGAACAAGTTTCAGGATTTTCTGACTTTGTTTGTGTTTTATACAATTTTTAAACATGTGTATGGCAAGTTCACGGCCATGTTTAGTGAGCATGTTGCTCGAAGTTTCCGGTCCGCTCCTGGAATCGGCCGTAACTTATGCTAAGTAACATGAATATCATGTTTGCATGCACGGTTTTCCAAGTTTCGAGTGACCTACAGTTCAAATCTAAATTTTCCGAAGAAATTCAAATAAACGAACTAAATCTACTAACGATTGAAAACTCTGTTAAAATTGTCCACAAATGATACATGTAGGTATACATAGTGTAGGAACACACCACAAAAAGTTTGGTTGCAAAAAATAAAAAAAATAAAAATATACTTTGCCGAGTGTCCAGTTATGACACTCGGCAAAGTATGCTTTGCCGAGTGCCTGCTATGTGACACTCGGTACAGAACATCTTTGCCGAGAGCCAACGGCTGACACTCGGCAAAGACTAACGACCGTCAGCTCTGGGACGGTCGCTGACGGCCGTTTGCCGAGAGCCCCCTTTGCCGAGTGTTTGACACTCGACAAAGTTGTCTTTGCCGAGTGCCGTTCGGTGCCGAGTGTTCAGCTCTCGGCAAAGCACGATTTGCCGAGTGCCTAACTGTACCGAGAGCGGCACTCGGCAAAGCTATCTTTGCCGAGTGCCCGACAAAAGGCACTCGGCAAAGAAGCCCACACTCGGCAAAGCCTCGGATTCCGGTAGTGCATATTAGGAAGACCTTCTCATCTAGGTTGAGAAAAATCAAATCCCACCCATACACAGTGACAACTATAGGTCCTTTTTCGCAATTACCATTAAATTTAGGTTGTAAACATTTTTAGTTCATATAAAATATGGCGATATGGACGCACATACATGTCCATTTTTTTTCTTGCCATGAAACGGGTATTAACATTACTTGATTTATTGAGTTATAAGAAAGCTACCAGTCAAAGTCATTCTTTAGATACTGCTCCATCTATTTTAAATCATTATAAGGTATTTTACTTTTCTGCCAACATTGTTTTACAATGTATCTAAACATTGTATCCAAAAAGTTAAAATATCTAATAATTTAGAATGGAAGGAATAATTTGTATAAAATATGAGCATCCACACATATACATATAGCAGATAGCACTCTGTCACCCTAGGTAATGATCACCCACCCCTACAACAAATTAATAAATTTTCATTAATTATTAAAACATTTGTGATGTTTCGTTAAATGGTATTACTAACATTATATATATATATATATATATATATATATATATATATATATATATATATATATATATATATATATATGGTGGGGCTATTGAGAACTCTGGGCTTCCAAATATATGGTGGAAGCCCGAGCCATCCCCTGCACCACCCGACCAGATGAGCCCTAGCCGTCCTCTACACCACCTGACCAAACAATCCTCGCCGCCTCCACTCCCGCGTCCATCCCTGCATGCGCGTCTTTTGTTTCCATTTACATGCACAACAAAATTGGAAGGTATGCACACAAATTTAGGAGATGGATTGACATACATAGAAACAAAAAATCTGATTTGAATGTTTTATTACGTCCATAAATATAGGATCTTTATAACAACTAATCTCGTTAAAAACATTTTATGATATATACTGATACTAATTATGGTACACGATGTAGTTATTTATGCAATACGGTATGCCGCATAAAAAATTAATTTCCTGCTACATGTGCACAAATTTAAGATGACAAGAATGTAGGTTGAGAGAAAATGGATTGACATGGATAGAAACAAAAAATCTGATTTAAATGTTTCATTTCTCCCATAAATATAGGATCTCTACAAACAGTCATGCAGCTAGACTCGTTAGAACCAGTTTATAATATATATTGATATTAATTATACTACATGGTGTAGATATTTATGCGGTGTGGTCCACTGCGTAAAAAATCATTTTTCTGTTGCATGCACAGAAATTTAGGATGACAAAAAAATGTATGTTGAAAGGAAATACATTGGCATGCATGCAAACCAAAAAATCAGATTTAAATGGTTAATTTCGTTCATAAATAAAGAATATCTGCAACATCCATGCAGCTAGCCTCGTTGGAACCAGATTATGACATATACTGATAATAATTATGTTACATGGTGTAGATATTTATTTAGTGTGGTACACCGCGTAAAAAATCTAGTTACTGTTGCATGCGTACAAATTTAGAATGATAATAATGTGCGTTGAAAGGAAACTGATTGGCATAGAAACAAAAAAAAGGATTTAAATGTTTTATTTCATCCATAAAAATAGGTTCTCTACAACATCCATGCAGCTAGGCTCGTTACAAACAATTTATTATATATACTGATACTAATTATGCTACACGGTGAAGATATTTATGCATTACGGTACACTACTTAAAAATTGGCATGTGGGCCACTGTTTGGACGTATCTCCATGGTCGATCGTAAAAACCTTCAATTTTAAGTGTAAAACCTCTTAGTTTTGATCGTAAATACCAATCTAACATAAATGTTAGAAACCACATATACACACTGGGTTAGATAACGAGATAATGGATACAAATCTATAAACGTTTGCGTAAAATATAAATAGAAATATCATAAACAAAAAATAGATGGAAGGGTAGCCATTGACTGAAATATATGTCGTAAACACCTATTGACGTTGGCATAAATATGTATACAAAGTAGCATAAAAACACGTCGTCCCTCACGCCCTAAGGGAGCCCTCGCCCGCCACACGTGCCTATAGGATCCGACGCTGCTCGCGTCTAGGGAGTCCACCGTCGCAGCTCGCCCTTAGGGAAGTCCACCGCCACCGATCCCATCACAGTTGCGTTGCGTATCACAACGTCGCGTTCGTCCGCCAACTATGAACTTGTCGTCTGCCCGCCGTGGACCCCTTCTTTCCACGCCGGAATCGCCCGGCCGCGTGTCGGCCAGAGCCGCGCCCCGTCTGCGCCGGATCCCGCCAGACCCGTGCGCTCGCATGTCGGCCATCGCCGTCGTGGTCCGCCCGCGTTGGTTCTACCGTTGTGCAACTGTTGCAGTCGCCACAGCCCCATGGTGCCCCAGGGAACCATGAGATCGGCCACGCGCGGACGGGACCAGCAACGACAGTCGGTTCATACACGGTCTCCAAGCCGGCGGTAGCCGCCGCGCGCTCGGCCTACGACGCCCGTGCTGGATCCGCCCGCCCGCAACCGCTGCCGCGCTGAAACCCTAATTCGTGGTGGTCTCGGGTAGCTTTTATAGATAACTCGAGGTCTAGTCTATTTGAGGTGGTGCGACTAATCTGAAAGGTGGCATTGGGTTAGGGTTTCTGGTCACTCTTTGAAAGCCCAAGGCTCCTAATATCTAAACTATATATATATATATATAGTTATAGTATTTAGAGCCCTAGGCTCTTTTTAACTACAGGAAGCCCCGACCACCCGCTCAGTTGACCAGGCGACCATCCGGTCCACCCACTGTAATGTTTACGCTTAGTTATACACAAGTTTACGCTCATGTACCATTGTATAAAACTAACCGCTCTACCTGGCCTTCCACGCGATGGCTGAGACTAGGGTTTCAGTGGCGGCGGTTGCGCGACACGAGCGAGTGCGGCGGACAAGCGTCCCATAGACGAGATCCATGGCGATCGCCTCCCTTTCATCGTTCCAGAGGTGCCTCCTAGCCCAGATCTGTTCGCCCCTCACCCTCTCCAGACTCAGTGATTCGCAGACTCGGCCAGCTGCCTAGGCACCGGCCACCGGCGTCCGGATCTCCTGCTCTGCTGCTCGCCACCTCGGGGGCTCTCCGGCGTTTGGCTCGACGCGGCAGCGCCCCCCGGTAGCCTAGTTCCGGATCCCCCACCGCCCACGCCCCACAGGTCAAGTTCTGTGACCCCAGTGAGTAAGCTCGATATCTTCAGTTCCTCGCACGAGGATAGGGATTTATAGCCGAGGAGGCTTCCGTGGTTTTGCTGCTGGGATTTGTTGCTTTGGCGGGGGATTGGAAGCTAATTCCACTAGCTACAGATCAAACAGTTGGATCTGTGGATTCCGCAACAAATAAGTTTCTTTAAGGCTATTCACTTATCCCTGGTACCTCATACATAAAATTAGTTATTCACCTCTGCTGCTGCATATTCTACTTCCTCGTGCAATATATGTAAGATGACCAAATGATTTTTGCTACCGATAGTTGATGATTATCATTTGACATGTCACATAATTGTTTTCTTTTTATGATTTTTCGTCTACTTTATATTTCAGTTACGGAGTGCACCATATCCTAAAATGTTCTCTCTCCTCTCTGAATTTCTATGGAAACTTGGCTGAGACTAGCCTTCAATTGCTTCTGCTCTCCATTAGATAAGGTTTGAGATAATATTTGAGAGTTGATTATTCAGGTATGTTATGTTTGATCTGCTTCGGAGTTGCAGGTGTTACGGCCACTGCTGAACATTGCGGTGGGAGTTGATAATTTTAGGAAGTTAAAGATATATTTTAAAACATCTGGTACCTAAGATTACGCATCCAAGTGATATCCTAGAGATAGGAGTAATAGCATTCATATTCATTTAGAGATATATGCATTATCATTTCAAGTCTATATTGAGTGGCAGGGCACCTTCCTATTTTTTGCTAAAAATTGTTAGCATGGCCTCGATTTTTTCAGGTTTCTAAAATATGCATATCAAGTTGTTTATGTCCTCGATTTTTTTCAGGTAGCCTATTATGTCCCGCCGTGAGATCAGTTCTCACATAGGTCCTTCAAGGATTCTTCAAGGTTGCTCGATTTTTTCAGGTTGCAGAGATTAATTCAGTAAGTGCCACCAATATTGAGCTTTTATTTCTTGTTTGTGTATTAAAAAGGCTAAAACGTCATTCTCGGAAGGAATAATTCATAAAAAAAAATTCAAGTATGTGTTTTTCTTGTATATGTGTTTTCCTTGTGACAGGTTGTTGGTGAGGAGCTTGAAGTTTTAACTCGAATGGAGTCAATCTGTTTAGCTTAGCTCTTCAGAAACTCCTAAACGTTTCTCAACTGGAAGGATTAATTAATATCCAGAATTTGATGTGGTTGTGTATGATGTACTTCATTTTTTGGTATATTATGCAAAAAAAAACAAATGCCTCCTATGACCATAGTGATTTATACATTTTTAAACAAAATTTTACGATACTTCTTGTTGTGTTTTACGCTTCCACTAAAAAGCAAGTGCCACATTCGCCGTTACAAAGCAGATCGACAATTTACGTAAATTTCGTATTCATTTACGCTATTTCAGTTCACATTTTATGCTTAAATCCACCCGAGCCAGAACTTGCGCATGATCGTACACGTGCGATTTTCACGCAGTAATTTAGGCCACATTCGTCATTACGAAACAGATTGATGATTTATGCTATTTTGGTTCATGTTTTACGCTGAAATCTACCCGAGTCAGAACATGTGTACGACGCGTGAGATTTTCACGCCGTAATTTCCGGGCCCCATTCGCCGTTACGAAATAGATATACGATTTACGCTAAAATTCGTAATCATTTACGCTGTTTTGGTTCATGTTTTATGCTAAAATCTGTCCGAGTCAGAACCCGATCACGATGGGACGCACGAGATTTTTACGCTGTAATTTTCGGGCCGCATTCGCCGTTTCAATACAGATCTACGATTTACGCTAAAATTCGTAATCATTTACGCTGTTTTGGTCTATGTTTACGCTAAATTATGTCCGAGTCAGAACCCGATCATGATGGGACGCACCAGATTTTTACGCCGTAATTTTCGGGCCGCATTTGCCGTTTCGAAACAGATCTACGATTTACGCTAAAATTTGTAATCATTTACGCTGTTTTGGTTCATGTTTTACGCTAAAATCTGTCCGAGTAAGAACCGTGCCTGATGGGACGCATGCTGGTACGGGACGTGGCTATACCTGGCTGGGGCTTCCTGGTACTAATGGAAGCCCAGGGCTTCCATTACCTCGTCCCTATATATATATATATATATATATATATATATATATATATATATATATATATATATATATATATATATATATATATATATATATATATATATATATATATATATATATATATATATATATATATATATAGTGACCACGTAATGGAAGGTCGCGGCTTCCGTTAGTACTGGAGCCCTAGCCAGTATATACTCGCGAGCGCGTGAGGGCGGTCGAGGTGGGTCGGGTCGAGGTGTGGTGGTACCATCCGGTTATGATTCCATAATTGACACATAAAAAATGCATAAACGGTTACACGTGTTCAGGTTGAGCGTGCACATTCGGCGGGTTCGTTGTGGGACCAGGTGTGCGCGCACCGGTGCATTAGTTTGTTTATGCTTTAGTAAAGTGCATTTCAATATTGCATAAACGATATTATGATTTCGTAATTGATGAAAAGAAATGCATGAACGGTTAACTCATTGTTAGGTTGGGTCCAGGCGCATTCGACGGGCTCGTGGTGGGACCAGATGTCCGTGCATCTATGCATTATATTGTTTATCAATGGGCGGCCATGTGGTGGTGGGACCAATCGTGTGCGATGCGGATCCAGTAGTTAAGTTTCCATGCGAGCCAAAAATATAGCCATAAAAAAAATCCACTGGGGTGAGGAATGTAGGAAACCTCTACGCGCATCTGGACTATTGCAAGAATGGTGGATTCTGGTGTATCGTTTCACACCGGTGAGAGCGCGACGCCGCCGAGGGCTAGGGTTGGTTTCTTGGTAGGGGGTCAAGCGAGTCCCTGCTTGGACATTGTACCACTCGCACAGAGAGAGGAACCTGAAAGTCGCTTAGAGGAGGGTGAATAGGCAAATCTGAAATTTATAAAGTTTAAACACAACTACAAGCTGGGTTTAGCGTTAAAAATATAATCGAGTCCGAAATAGAGGGCGAAAACAAATCACAAGCAAATAAGGCGGATGACACGGTGATTTGTTTTACCGAGGTTCGGTTCTTGCAAACCTACTCCCCGTTGAGGTGGTCACAAAGACCGGGTCGCTTTCAACCCTTTCCCTCTCTCAAACGGTCACCTAAACCGAGTGAGCTTCTCTTCTCAATCAATTGGGACACTAAGTCCCCACAAGGACCACCACACAATTGGTGTCTCTTGCTTTGATTACAAAGAATTTTGGAACAAGAATAGAGGAAGAAAAAAAGCGATCCAAGCGCAAGACCTCAAAAGAACACAACAAAACTCTCTCCTCTAGTCACTATTGCTTTGAGTGGAATTGGGACTTGGAGAGATTTTGATTCACTCTATTTGTGTCTTGTATTGAATGCACTAGCTCTTGTATTGAATGTGTTGGCTGAAAACTTGGATTCTTGAAGTGTTGGTGGTTGGGGGTATTTATAGCTCTAACCACCAAAGTGGCCATTAGGGAAGTCTGCTGTCGACGGGCACACCGGACAGTCCGGTGCGCCACCGGACATTGTCCGGTGCACCAGCCATGTCACCCAACCGTTAGGGTTCGACCGTTGGAGCTTCTGACATGTGGGCCACCGGACAGTCACTGTTCACTGTTCACTTTTGCAGTCGACCGTTGGCGCTGTAGCCGTTACTCCGCTTGGCACACCAGACAGTCCGGTGCTACACTGGACAGTCCGGTGAATTATAGCGGAGGGCAATTCCAGAAACCCGAATGTGGCAAGTTCGGAGTGATTCTCCCTGGTGCACCGGACACTGTCCGGTGGCACACCGGACAGTTCGGTGCGCCAGATCAGGGCAGCCTTCGGTTGTCTTTTGCTCTTTTTATTTGAACCCTTTCTTGGACTTTTTATTGGTTTGTGTTGAACCTTTGGCACCTGTAGAACTTATAATCTAGAGCAAACTAGTTAGTCCAATTATTTGTTTTGGGCAATTCAACCACCAAAATCATTTAGGAAAAGGTTTGACCCTATTTCCCTTTCAATCTCCCCCTTTTTGGTGATTGATGTCAACACAAACCAAAGCAAATATATAAGTGCAAAATTGAACTAGTTTGCATAAGGTAAGTGCAAAGGTTACTTGGAATTAAACCAATTTTCATTTCATAAGATATGCATGTGTAACACCCAATTTGTAGATAAAATAAAAATAAGTGAGTACATCTCAACCTATGCCTTGCCTCATACTCATCATCACATGGTAAAAACCATATATGAGAAAAACAAATGATTAAGACCACTAAAATAAATCATGTCTCATGTAGGAGCTTTGCTTGTATAGTTAATAATACTGATAATATTACTAAAGGCACATTAATAACGAGGATTAGGGAATTAATTCAAATTCAATTATAGGATTTGGAAATAAAAAAAAGAGCTAAAAGGGAAGTCAGAAAAGAAATAGAGGAATAAGAGAATTACATAAAATATACCTAGAAGTATATTTTCAGAGTTAGTACTTTAAATGTGCAAGATAGTTTGAAGACAAATGTGCCACAGTGTCAGATTTACATTTGAATTTGAAAAGAAGTCAAAATAAAATAAAAGAAAGAAAATCAAAAACAGAAAAAAAGAGAAAAGAATAAACGAGTTCGGCCACTGGGCCGATTGTCCCCACGGGCGGCCCACTTCCCTTGTCCTCCACTCCCGCATAGTCCACTAGCGTCGTTACACTTACAGGCGAGCCCCACTGACCAGTCCTTCAACCCATGCGCCAGAAGCTTCTTCCTCCCCCAAAAGAATCGCACACGTTCCCTGTAGACCTTCCCCCTCGTCGTGCGCTTCACCCAGTCAACAGCTTGCCGTGAGCTCAGCGGACTCCGTCGATTCCGCCGTGGATCTCGGCCACTCGCGTTCCCTCCACGTTCAGCTTCTCGGCCGTTGATCAGTCGTCCGCGCTGGCCACGTTTCTCCCGCCCTTCTTCCCCAAATTCGCGCCGAGCTCAACTACCGTGCGCAACTGATTCTGCGATGTCCGGGCGCCTTCCTCTCAATGGATCAACGGATCGCGCGCGTATGGCGCCGTGGAAATCGTGTGCCGCTTCTTTTGCTCGCAGACCCCAGGAAAGATTTAAAGCAGTCGTTGTGCCCTCTGTTTCTTTCTTCGGCCACGAGACCCGGCTGGCGCAGCCGCTCCGCCGCGAAGCTTGCGGACGCGGATTGACTTGGCCACCACCCCGGGCTGATTATAAATGGAGCCGCGCACCTCTTTCTTCCTTCTCCTAGTCCACAACCACCCTCAACCCTAGAACGGCGGATACAATATCGTGGGCGTGATAGTCGCGGGTGTGGATGCGGCGTATTCCGTTGCGCCGTCACCTGCGGACCGTAGAAGCCTGAAATTGGAGTTGGGGGCAGCGGGCGCAACGCGGTGAACCAATCGGTGGCCGGTGAGGGTGAGGAGGCGGCCTCGTATTTGCGGAATCGCTCGCCGGCGCCGCGATTCGGCACATCAACGTGAACTAGTCTTCTTGCGCCGCCGTTCTAGGTATGAGTAACCCCCCATTGCATCTTGTTCATTCCCGCACCGTAGATCGTCATCAGATGGGGGGATTGGGGTCGGGATCTCGTGTCTCCGATGATGGTCCGCCGTCTGTGCGGGCGCTGCCGTGCCCAGGCATGCGGTGGAGGTGATGGAGCCTGGGGCCATGGATCTCCAATCCGACGGCCGTAATAGCGTACCAATTCGTCAGTAGATCTGGCCGTTGGATCTCGATCGTACGGGTGGATTCAGGGTGCGTGTGTCGATTCAGCAGAGCGCGATCTGGACCGTTGGATTTGTGCTGGTGGGCTCAGATTTGAGAATGGCGCAGAGCTACCTCCGACCGTAGATTTCGGATCCAAGGGGGGGTCCAATTACGTACCAGTTCAGGCTTTGCGCGGTCTAATCCGGACCACCGATTACTGATCGTGCGGTCGTGATCCCGCGATACCCCTTCGCCCAGACCTTTTTGCATATGAGTCCCTAGATTATTTTAGAATGAACCCGCCATCCTCGTCTGTGATGCCTTGTGTCTTGGGAACTTTTGCTCTGACGCCCCTGTGCTTCTCTGAAATTAGTGCACAGGCCAGTCGGTGAATAACACTTATAAAACCATTTAGAAATGATTTATAATGTAAAAATAATTGTTAGAACTGGTTTAATTCATAGAAAATTCATATTAGGTCTAAATTAATCCATTCCAGTTCCTATAATTTTATAATATTATGGTTTATCATCTAGTACCATTGCTTTCACATGAAAGCCACTTTAAAATTTATATCCTAGTTAATCTTGTATCAAACACATAAAACCTTGGGAAATTCATAATTTTTCCGTTTTAATTCCGAATTGGCTCGTTCCAGTTGCGTTAGTCTCATATAAATATTTACTACGCAATAGCAACATTTATTATACCATGTCTCATTCTTTTCTAATTAGACCTTTATTTAGCTTATGTTGGTTAAAATGCTTATCATTTTAATCTACTAGAATACGATCTATGGTCAATTTATAACTTAGATCAAAGTGAGTTAATTATTTATAAGATAATCTCTTATATGATTTATATTAACCAATTTATAACATAGTTTAACATTTTAATCGCATAAATCCTCTATAAAATCACAACTCCTTAATAGTAACTCCGATCGTAGTAGTTCTCGAGCCCGCGATCCCGTAGCTTCGCGTAAGTCATTATTATTCAGTTTGTACTTATGTTTGGTGTGATGTTAATTTTGTCTATACCATGTCTGCTTGTATTTCTACGACTAGCAGTGAGGTCACGAAGATCTGAAGAATCACCCTGGTAATTGGAATCTCAAGTGCCAGGCAAGTTGTGCCCTTGATCACTTCTTTTTACCCACTCATGTTCTAATTAATCATAATGATCTGCATAGGTTAATTTTGATGGGACCCAATAGGTTACCCTAGTTTGTCTATCTTTATACCTTGTTTACCACTGAACTTTTTGGGTAGTACTTGCTAGTGCTTTATGTGGTTTTGGGTATGAAGATACATTGTTCACGATTATACTTTTATTATCTGTTTATTATCACTGTTCATGATAAGATCATTATGTTAATTGGAACATGGAGCGACCACCCGGGAAAACAGTGCCACCACAAGGGTTTATGGACGCCCTTGGCTGACTAATTAGGAAAGCTAGTGGAGGACTACCTTACCCGAAAGGGGCAAGGGCAGTAGGGGAGTGGTCAGTGTAGGGAGGTCCTTGGTTGATTTTGCTGCGATGGCGGTCAGGCAAGAACCCTGCATTGGAGCTTCCTATAAACTGTAGCGGGTTTTCTGAAGCTAGTGGAACTTTGTAAAGGCCTCGTAGTGTTACCCTGCCTCGCCTCCTCGGTAGAGGTGTATGGGAAGTCGCGATCCCTTGGCAGATGGGTAACATGACTTGTGGGTAAAGATGCGCAACCTCTGCAGAGTGTAAAACTGGTATACTAGCCGTGCTCACGGTCATGAGCAGCTCGGACCCTCACATGATTAATTTATGGAACTTAAATTCAATTTGTCATATGCATTGCATCGCAGGTGATGTTGTTACTTCTGTTCTACTATTTAATTGGGTTGGTATTTACTTATACTTAGTAATTGCTAATAAAATTTTGACCAACTTTAAAAGCAATGCTCAGCTCTAACCATCCTCTTTGGTAAGCCTTACACTTCACGTGAGCTCCCACCTTTGGCGAGTTCATGCACATTATTCCCCACAACTTGTTGAGCGATGAACGTATGTGAGCTCACTCTTGCTGTCTCACACCCCCACAGGTCAAGAACAGGTACCACAAGATGAGGCGCATGGAGGATGCTGTGATGAGTTCGTGAGTGGTCTAGGCCGTCGTCTCCCAGTCAACTTTGGGTTGCTGGACCGTTGTCTCCTTATAATGTAATTATTTATTTATTTTGTATAGAACTCTTGTTATATAGTAAAGATGTGACATTCAATCCTGTGCCATGATTCATCATATGTGTGAGACTTGGTCCCAGCATACCTGGTGATTATGTTCGCGCCCGGGTCTATGTGCCCCTAAAACCCGGGTGTGACAACATGGATGCTTTCTTCTATTTTAACATTTTGGACCACGCTTGCACCACTTGTTTTGTTTTTGCAAATGTTTTGGAAATTCTTTTTCAAAGTCTTTTTTGCAAATAGTCAAAGGTATATGAATAATATTTTGAGAAGCATTTTCAAGATTTGAAATTTTCTCCCCCTGCTTCAAATACTTTTCCTTTGACTAAACAAAACCCCCCTCAATGAAATTCTCCTCTTAGTGTTCAAGAGGGTTTTAGATATTAATTTTGAAGGAGGTCAAACCATTTTGAAATTATATCAAAAATAAGATATCAATTGAAAAACTTCTTTAATACAAATTGAAAGAACACATTTTTGAAATTGGTGGTGGTGCGGTCCTTTTGCTTTGGGCTAATACTTTCTCCCCCTTTGGCATGAATCGCCAAAAACGGATACTTGAGAGTGAAATATAAGCCCTTACATCACTTTCTCTCCCCTTTGGCAAATAATATATGAGTGAAGATTATACCAAATTGGAGAGGGGTGCGGAGTGACGGGGAAGGGTAAATAACATGATGGAGTGGAGTGGAAGCCTTGTCTTCACCGATGACTGCATTTCCCTTTCAATCTATGACTTGGCATGAAATACACTTGAAAACCACATTATTCATAGCAAATGAAAGAGATGATCAAAGGTATATAAATGAGCTATGTGTGCAAAGTATCAATCAAAGTTCCAAGAATCAAGAATGTTTAGCTCATGCCTAAGTTTGGTAAAAGTTTTCTCATCTAATGGCTTGGTAAAGATATCGACTAATTGTTCTTTGGTGCTCACATAGGCTATCTCGATATCCCCCCTTTGTTGGTGATCCCTCAAAAAGTGATACCGAATGGCTATGTGCTTAGTGCGGCTGTGCTCAACGGGATTATCCGCCATGCGGATTGCACTCTCATTATCACATAGGAGAGTAACTTTGATTAATTTGTAACCATAGTCCCTAAGGGTTTGCCTCATCCAAAGCAATTGCGCGCAACAATGGCCTATGACAATGTACTCGGCTTCGACGGTAGAAAGAGCTACAGAATTTTGTTTCTTTGAAGCCCAAGACACCAGGGATCTTCTCAAGAACTGACAAGTCCCTGATGTGCTCTTCCTATCAATCTTACACCCTGCCCAATCAGCATCTGAATATCCTATTAAGTCAAAAGTGGATCCCTTGGGGTACCAAAGACCAAACTTAGGTGTATGAACTAAATATCTCAAGATCCGTTTTACGGCCCTAAGGTGAACTTCCTTAGGATCGGCTTGGAATCTTGCACACATGCATAAGGAAAGCATAATATACGGTCGAGATGCACATAAATAGAGTAAAGATCCTATCATCGACCGGTATACCTTTTGATCTACGGATTTACCTCCCGTGTCAAGATCGGGATGCCCATTGGTTCCCATGGGTGTCTTGATGGGCTTGGCATCCTTCATCCCAAACTTGGTGAGTATGTCTTGAGTGTACTTTGTTTGGCTGATGAAGGTGCCCTCTTGGAGTTGCTTGACTTGAAATCCTAAGAAATACTTCAACTCCCCCATCATAGACATCTCGAATTTTGTACCATGATCCTACTAAACCCTTCACATGTAGATTTGTTAGTAGACCCAAATATGATATCATCAACATAAATTTGGCATACAAACAAATCATTTGCAATTGTTTTAGTAAAGAGAGTAGGATCGACTTTTCCGACTTTGAAGCCATTAGCGATAAGAAAATCTCTTAGGCATTCATACCATGCTCTTGTGGCTTGCTTGAGCCCATAAAGCGCCTTAGAGAGTTTATAGACATGGTTAGGGTACTCACTATCTTCAAAGCCGGGAGGTTGCTCAACATAGACCTCTTCCTTGATTGGTCCATTGAGGAAGGCACTTTTCACGTCCATTTGATAGAGCTTAAAGCCATGGTAAGTAGCATAGACAAGTAATATACGAATTGACTCAAGCCTAGCTACGGGTGCATAGGTTTCACCGAAATCCAAACCTTCGACTTGTGAATAACCCTTGGCTACAAGTCAAGCTTTGTTCCTTGTCACCACACCATGCTCGTCTTGCTTGTTGCGGAAGACCCACTTGGTTCCTACAACATTTTGGTTAGGACGTGGAACTAAATGCCATACCTCATTCCTTGTGAAGTTGTTGAGTTCCTCTTGCATCGCTAACACCCAATCCGAATCCCTTAATGCGTCTTCCACCATATATGGCTCAATAGAAGACACAAAGGAGTAATGTTCACAAAATTGAGCGACACAAGATCGAGTGGTTACCCCCTTATGAATATCGCCGAGGATGGAGTTCACGGGGTGATCTCGTTGTATCGCTTGATGGACTCTTGGGTGTGGCGGTCTTGGACCGTCATCATCTTCCTTGTCTTGATCATTGACATCTCCCCCTTAGTCATTGTCCTCCTCTTGAGGTGGCTCATCTTCTTGATCTTCATTTTCATCCTCTTGAGCTTGGTCCTCATCTTGAGTTGGTGGAGATGCTTGATTTGAAGATGATGGTTGATCTTGTGCATGTGGAGGCTCTTCAGATTTCTTAGGACACACATCCCTAATGGACATGTTCCTTAGCGCGACGCACAGAGCCTCTTCATCATCTTGCTCATCAAGATCAACTTGCTCTACTTGAGAGCCGTTAGTCTCATCAAACACAATGTCACAAGAAACTTCAACTAGTCCAGTGGACTTGTTAAAGACTCTATATGCCCTTGTGTTTGAATCATAACCAAGTAAAAAGCCTTCTACAGCCTTAGGAGAAAATTTAGATTTTCTACTTCTTTTAACAAGAATAAAGCATTTGCTACCAAAGACTCTAAAATATGAAACATTTGGCTTTTTACCGGTGAGGAGTTCATACGACGTCTTCTTGAGGATTCGGTGAAGGTAGAGACGGTTGATGGCGTAGCAAGCGGTGTTGACTGCTTCTGCCCAAAACCGGTCCGAAGTCTTGTACTCATCAAGCATGGTCCTTGCCATGTCAAGTAGAGTTCTATTCTTCCTCTCCACTACACCATTTTGTTGTGGTGTGTAGGGAGAAGAGAACTCATGCTTGATGCCCTCATCCTTAAGGAAGCCTTCTATTTGTGAGTTCTTGAACTTCGTCCCGTTGTCGCTTCTAATCTTTTTTATCCTTAAGCCGAACTCATTTTGAGCCCGTCTCAAGAATCCCTTTAAGGTCTCTTGGGTTTGAGATTTATCCTACAAAAAGAACACCCAAGTGAAGCAAGATTAATCATCCACAATAACTAGACAGTACTTACTCCCGCCGATGCTTATGTAAGCTATCGGGCCGAATAGGTCCATGTGGAGTAGCTCAAGCGGCCTGTCAGTTGTCATGATGTTCTTGTGTGGATGATGAACACCAACTTGCTTCCCTGTTTGACATGCGCTTCAAATCCTGTCTTTCTCAAAATGAACATTTGTTAGTCCCAAAATGTGCTCTCCCTTTAGAAGCTTATGAAGATTCTTCATCCCAACGTGGGCTAATCGGCGATGCTAGAGCCAACCCATGTTAGTCTTAGCTATTAAGCAAGTGTCGAGTTCAGCTCTATTAAAATCAACTAAGTATAGCTGACCCTCTAACACTCCCTTAAATGCTACTGAATCATCACTTCTTCTAAAGACAGTAACACCTATATTCGTAAAAAGACAATTGTAGCCCATTTTACATAATTGACAAACTGAAAGCAAGTTATAGTCTAAAGAATCTACAAGAAAAACATTGGAAATGGAATGGTCAGGTGATATAGCAATTTTACCAGGTCCTTTGACCAAACCTTGATTTCCATCCCCGAATGTGATAACTCTTTGGGGATCATGGTTTTTCTCATAGGAGGAGAACATCCTTTTCTCCCCAGTCATGTGGTTTGTGCACCCGCTATCAATTATCCAACTTGAGCCCCCGGATGCATAAACCTACAAAACAAATTTAGGCCTTGTTCTTAGGTACCCAAACGGTCTTGGGTCCTTTGACATTAGAAACAAGCACCTTGGGTACCCAAATACAAGTCTTGGAGCCCTTGTGTTTGCTCCCAACATATTTGGCAACTACTTTGCCTGATTTGTTAGTTAGCACATAAGATGCATCAGAAGTCTTAAATGAAATATTAGGTTCATTTGATGCTATAGGAGATTTCTTTTTAGGCAATTTAACATGGGTTGATTGCCTAGAACTAGATGCCTCACTCTCATACATAAAAGCATGATGAGAGCCAGAGTGAGACTTCCTAGAGTGAATTCTCCTAATTTTGTGCTCGGGATAACCGGTAGGATATAAAATGTAACCCTCGTTATCCTGAGTCATGGGAGCTTTGCCCTTAACAAAGTTGAACAATTTCTTAGGGGCACTAAGCTTGACATTGTCTCCCTGTTGGAAGCCAATGCCATCCTTAATGCCAGAGCGTCTCCCACTATAGAGCATGCTTCTAGCAAATTTAAAATTTTCATTTTCTAAGTCATGCTCATTAATCTTAGCACTAAGTTGAGCTATGTGATCATTTTGTTGTTTAATTAAAGCTAGGTGATCATGAATAGCATCAACATTAATATCTCTACATCTAGTACAAATAGTAACATGCTCAATGGTAGATGTAGAGGGTTTGCAAACATTTAATTCATCAATCTTAGCATGTAACAAAACATTTTCATTTCTAAGATTGGAAATAACATCATTGCAAACATTTAAATCTTTAGCCTTAGCAATTAATTTTTTATTCTAAATTTTAAGGCTAGAGAGAGATGCATTTAATTTGTCAATCTTAGTAATCAAACTAGCATTATCATTTCTAAGACTAACAATTGAATTATCACAAACATCTACTTCTCAACATTAGCAATTAATTTGACATTTTCATTTCTAAGGTTTGAGATAACATCATGGCAAGTGCTTAGCTCACTAGTCAATTTTTCATACTTTTCTACTTCCTGAGCATAAGCATTGTAACCTTAACATGCTTCTTATTTTCTTTAATTAGGAAGTCCTCTTGGCTATCCAAGAGTTCATCCTTCTCATGAATAGCTCCTATTAATTCATTTAATTTTTCCTTTTGTTGCATGTTGAGATTGGCAAAAAGAGCAAGCAAATTATCCTCATCATCACTAGAGTTATCATCATCACTAGATGTTGCATATTTAGTGGAGGCTCTAGATTTTACCTTCTTTTTGCCGTCTTTTGCCATGAGACACTTGTGGCCGACGTTGGGGAAGAGGAGACCCTTGTTGACGGCGATGTTTGAGGCGTCCTTGTTGGAGGAGGAGTCGGTAGAGCTCTCATCGGAGTCCCACTCCCGACAAACATGGGCATCGCCGCCCTTCTTGTAGTATTTCTTCTTTTCCCTCCTCTTTCCCTTCTTGTCGTCGCCCCTGTCACTATCACTAGATAATGGACATTTTGCAATAAAATGACCGGGCTTACCACACTTGTAGCAAACTTTCTTGGAGCGGGGCTTGTAGTCCTTCCTTCTCCTTTGCTAGAGGATTTGGCAAAAGCTTTTGATGATTAAAGCCATCTCCTCATTGCCGAGCTTGGAGGCATCGATGGGGAGCCTACTTGACGTAGACTCTTCTTTCTTTTCCTCCATCGCTTTGAATGAGACGGGTTGCACCTCGGGTGTGGAGGTGGCGCCTCACTCGATGATTTGTTTGGAGCCTTTGATCATCAATTCAAAGCTCACAAACTTTCCTATCACTTCCTCGGGAGAAATTAGTTTATATCTAGGATCACCACGAATTAATTGAACTTGAGTAGGGTTAAGAAAAACGAGTGATCTAAGAATAACCTTGACCATTTCATGGTCATCCCATTTGGTGCTCCCAAGGTTGCGCACTTGGTTCACCAAGGTCTTGAGCCGGTTGTACATGGCTTGTGGCTCCTCTCCTTGGTTGAGCATAAATCGACCGAGCTCCCCCTCGATCGTTTCCCATTTGGTGATCTTGGTCACCTCGTCTCCTTCGTGCGCGGTCTTGAGCACGTCCCAAATCTCCTTAGCACTCTTCAACCCTTGCACCTTATTATACTCCTCTCGACTTATATAGGCGAGGAGTATAGTGGTGGCTTGGGAGTTGAAGTGCCGGATTTGGGCTACCTCGTCCGAGTCATAGCCTTCATCCCCCACGGATGGTTCTTGCGCTCCAAATTCAACAATGTCTCAAATGCTAGCGTGGAGTGAGGTTAGATGGTGCCTCATTTTATCACTCCACATACAATAATCTTCACCGTTAAAAACCGGTGGTTTGCCTAGTGGGACAGAAAGTAAAGGAGTGCGTTTGGAAATGCGAGGATAGCGTAAGGGGATCTTACTAAACTTCTTGTGCTCATGGCGCTTAGAAGTGACGGACGGTGCATCGGAGCCGGAGGTGGAAGGCGACGAAGAGTCGGTCTCGTAGTAGACCACCTTCTTCATTTTCTTCTTCTTCTTGTTGCCACTCCGGTGTGACTTGATGCGGGGAGGTGATTCCTCCCTCTTGTTGCCGGAGTCTCCCCGATGGAGCTTTCCCGTGGCTTGTGGCGGGCTTCTCGCCGGTCACCATCTCCTTGTTGGCGTGAGCTCCCGACATAACTTCAAGCGGTTAGGCTCTAATGAAGTACCGGGCTCTGATACCAATTGAAAGTCGCCTAGAGGGGGTGAATAGGCAAATCTGAAATTTATAAAGTTTAAGCACAACTACAAGCCGGGGTTAGCGTTAGAAATATAATCGAGTCCGAAAGAGAGGGCGAAAACAAATCACAAGCAAATAAGGCGGATGACACGGTGATTTGTTTTACCGAGGTTCGGTTCTTGCAAACCTACTCTCCGTTGAGGTGGTCACAAAGACCGGGTCTCTTTCAACCCTTTCCCTCTCTCAAACGGTCACCTAGACCGAGTGAGCTTCTCTTCTCAATCAATTGGGACACTAAGTCCCCACAAGGACCACCACACAATTGGTGTCTCTTGCTTTGATTACAAAGAACTTGGGAACAAGAATAGAGGAAGAAGAAAAGCGATCCAAGCGAAGAGTTCAAAAGAACACAACAAAACTCTCTCCTCTAGTCACTATTGCTTTGAGTGGAATTGGGACTTGGAGAGATTTTGATTCACTCTATTTGTGTCATGTATTGAATGCACTAGCTCTTGTATTGAATGTGTTGGCTGAAAACTTGGATTCTTGAAGTGTTGGTGGTTGGGGGGTATTTATAGCCCCAACCACCAAAGTGGTCGTTGGGGAAGTCTGCTGTCGACCGGATAGTCCGCCATCCACGTCACTCAACCGTTAGGGTTCGACCGTTGGAGCTTCTGACATGTGCGCCACCGGACAGTCCGGTGGTGCACCAGACAGTCACTGTTCACTTTTGCAGTCGACCGTTGGATACAATGATTCATATGCGGACTATTGGTGACCATGAACAAGACACCCCACATGTTCTGCAGAGCCATGTAAGTACGATAAAAAGTGTTTTATATTATGTTACAGTATTGACCTAATTTGTAGTTGCTAAAAATACTATGCATTTATGTTGTTATTTTTATATATGATTTGCATAACTGTCATTTTGTATGAACAGTCTAACAGTATTGACATAATATTGGTACATAGTGTCGGTATGACATTTCGTAATGTGGATGAGGCGTACAAATTTTATAGTCGATGTGCATATGAAGTTGGTTTTCCGTTGAAAAATATAGGGAGAGGAAAAATTGTAAGTAGTTGAATTGTTTGATGGAAGGGAAGAATGTAGTCCAAGGGGAGGCAGGAGTCCAAAGGTGCGCGATACATCCTCAAAGAGAACACAATGTAGTGATGGAATGAAACATAAAAAAATCTATGATGATGCCAAAGAGAATATTATATCGGTGTGGATTGATCTACTACACTTGGAGCAAACCATGAGTTCATTGATAAAGATAAAGAAAAAGATCAGTTACAATGCAACAAGACCTGTGATCCAGAATACATGGAGTTCCTTAGTGGGATGCAAGATAGCAGAATCCCGCAACATTGTATTATGATTTTTGTTTCAAAAATGCATGGCGGTCTAGAGAATGTACCAATAACATCACATGACATGATTAACCTGTAAGTAAATATGTGTATTTATGGTAACATACTTGTCGGCGTTTCGAGACCGGGGGATCCCTGGACCGACGAGTGAAATGTCGCCGCGTGCCCCAGCCCAGATGGGTCGGCGCGAGACGGAGCGCGAAGGGGGAAAAGGCAGCCGGAGCGAGGCGGGAGAGAGGTGGAAATCCCGCGGCCTTCGTGTTTGTCCCGCGCCCAGGTCGGGTGCGCTTGCAGTAGGGGGTTACAAGCGTCCACGCGGGAGGGGGAGCGAGCGGCCTCACGCGAGCGCCTGTCCCGTCCTCTTCCTCGCGCGGCCAACCCTCTGTAAGAGGGCCCTGGTCCTTCCTTTTATAGGCGTAAGGAGAGGATCCAGGTGTACAATGGGGGGTGTAGCAGAGTGCTACGTGTCTAGCGGAGGAGAGCTAGCGCCCTAAGTACATGCCATCGTGGCAGCCAGAGAGGTTTTGGCACCCGGTTCGTGTGGTGTCGTGGCCGTCGGAGGAGCGCTGGAGCCTGGCGGAAGGACAGTTGTCGGGGCTGTCGAGTCCTTGCTGATGTCATCTTGCTTCCGTAAGGGGGCTGAGAGCCGCCGTCGTCATAGAGCGTGCGGGGCGCCATCATTACTTATCTGGCAGAGGCGAGCCAGATGGGACGCCGGTCTTGTTCCCCGTAGCCTGAGTCAGCTTGGGGTAGGGTAATGATGGCGCCTCCTGTTGATGTGGTCGGTCCGCGCCCTAGGTTGGGCAATGTGGAGGCTCCTCCGAGGTCGAGGTCGAGTCTGTCTTCCGTGGCCGAGGTCGAGTCCAAGCCCCCAGGTCGGGCGAGGCGGAGACCGTCGGCTAAGGCCAGGGCTGAGTCCGAGCCCTGGGGTTGTGAAAGGGAAATGTGCCCTTGGGCCATTTCTAAGTATTTTGGTAATTAAGTGCCAACACAAGTGCTTAAATGTGAATCTATGCCCATGGATGAACAAAGTGAAAATCACAAGTAAAGGTATGTTTCTAAGCCTTAGTACATTGGTTTTGTGTACTAATATATTTGTCTAAGTGTTAGAAACAGAGAAAAGAAGAAAAGGAGAATGTTGGCTGTGTACAGCCAAGAGGCTGCTTCGGTCTGGGGCACCGGACTGTCCGGTGGTGCACCGGACAGTGTCCGGTGCGCCAGGCTGCCTCGGCCGAAGAGGCCGCTCTCGGGAATTTGCTGACGGCGTACGGCTAAAATTCACCGGACTGTCCGGTGTGCACCGGACTGTCCGGTGAGCCAACGGTCGGCCGAGCCAACGGTCGGCCGCGGAATCTGCGCGCGACACGTGGTCTGGCCAACGGTCGGAAGAAGGCACCGGACTGTCCGGTGTGCACCGGACTGTCCGGTGCGCCAGATCTGCAACGGTCGGCTGCGCCTGTTAAGGAAAGAAATCGGGCACCGGACAGTGTCCGGTGTGCACCGGACTGTCCGGTGCGCCCGACGACAGAAGGCAGGGATGGCCTTCCAGATTTGTTCTCAACGGCTCCGAGCTGCCTTGGGGCTATAAAAGGGACCCCTAGGCGCATGGAGGAGGACACCAAGCATTCCTTGAGCACTCTTGATCACTCACACATCAATCTTGCGCACTTGTTCGACATTCTAGTGATTTGAGCTCCGTTCTAGTGTGCTAGTATCTTGAGCTCAAGTCTGGGTCTTGTGTGTGCGTATTTGCTATGATCTTTTGTCGTGTGTGTGTTGCTAATCCCTCCCTTGCTCCGTGATTCTCTGTGAACATCTTTTTGTAAGGGCGAGAGGCTCCAAGTTGTGGAGATTCCTCGCAAACGGGATTGAGAAAAAGCAAGCAAAACACCGTGGTATTCAAGTGGGTCTTTGGACCACTTGAGAGGGGTTGATTGCAACCCTCGTCCGTTGGGACGCCACAACGTGGAGTAGGCAAGCGTTGGTCTTGGCCGAACCACGGGATAAACCACTGTGTCAACTCTGTGATTGATCTCTTGTGGTATTGTGTTTTGTTGAGACTCCTTTCTAGCCACTTGGCATTTATTGTGCTAACACTTAACAAGTTTTTGTGGCTATAAGTTTAAGTTATACAGGATCACCTATTCACCCCCCCCTCTAGGTGCTCTCAATTGGTATCAGAGCCGTTCTCTTCAAGAAAGGGACTAGCCGCCCGAAGAGATGGATCCTAAGGGGAAGGGAATCGTGATCAACGATAAGGAGAAGGAGTCCTTCGTCAATGAGCTCAAAGATGACAAGCCTACCGACTCCGGCTCGGGTCATAGACGAAAGGAAGGGAAGAAGAAGAAGACGAGGCGCATCAAGGAGATCGTCTACTACGACGACAGTGATGAGTCTACTTCTTCCCAAAAGGACGACGACCACAACGACTACGAGCAAAGGAAACCGGTTAATTCTAACTTTTCCTTTGACTACTCTCGTATTCCGCAAAGCTCAAATTCACATTTGCTTTCCATTCCACTCGGCAAGCCCCCACACTTTGATGGGGAGGACTACGGATTTTGGAGCCACAAAATGCGTAGTCACCTATTTTCTCTCCATCCTAGTATATGGGAGATTGTAGATAGTGGAATGCACTTTAATAGTTCGGATAGTCCTATATTCATTAATGAGCAAATCGATAAGAATGCACAAGCTACTACTGTTCTTCTAGCTTCATTGTGCAGGGATGAATATAACAAAGTGAGTGGCTTGGATAACGCCAAGCAAATCTGGGATACCCTCAAGATCTCTCATGAGGGAAATGTCGCTACCTTGCTCACCAAAATGGAGTTGGTGGAGGGCGAGCTTGGACGGTTCGCGATGATAAGGGGCGAGGAGCCAACTCAAACATACAACCGGCTCAAGACCCTCATCAACAAAATAAGGAGCTACGGAAGCACGCGATGGACGGACCACGACGTCGTCCGACTAATGCTAAGGTCCTTTACCGTTCTTGATCCTCATTTGGTGAATAATATTCGTGAGAATCCCAGGTACACCAAAATGTCGCCCGAAGAAGTCTTAGGAAAATTCGTCAGCGGGCGAATGATGATCAAGGAGGCAAGATATGTGGACGACGCCTTGAATGGACCGATCAACGAACCACAACCTTTTGCTCTCAAAGCATCAAGAAGTAAGGAAACGCTACCTAGCAAGGTGGCACAAATTGAGGCGGTCGGACTTAATGATGAAGAGATGGCTCTCATCATCAAACGCTTCAAGACGGTGCTAAAGGGTCACAAGGGGCAGCCAAGCAAGACCAAGACGAAGGGGAAGCGCTCATGCTTCAAGTGCGGTAAGATTGGTCATTTTATCGCTAACTGCCCCGATAATGATAGTGACCAGGAAAAGGGAAACAAGAGGGAAAAGAAGAAGCATTACAAGAAGGCAAAGGGCGAGGCGCACCTAGGCAAGGAGTGGGACTCGGATTGCTCCTCTTCCGACTCCGACAATGAAGGACTCGCCGCCACCGCCTTCAACAAATCAACCCTCTTCCCCAACGAGCGTCACACATGCCTTATGGCAAGGGAGAAGAAGGTATGTACTCGCAACTCTACCTATGCTTCTTCAAGTGAGGACGAATCTAGTGATGAGGATGAAGTAGACTATTCA
This sequence comes from Zea mays, assembly GCF_902167145.1. Taxonomy (NCBI): domain Eukaryota; kingdom Viridiplantae; phylum Streptophyta; class Magnoliopsida; order Poales; family Poaceae; genus Zea; species Zea mays. The sequence goes on from NC_050103.1 coordinate 143,476,815, forward strand.
TGTTTGTTCAAGGGCTTAGATAGATCTAAGATAGACAAAATTAATGAATTAATTGATGCCTTGAATGAAAAGAATATACTTTTAGAAAAGCAAGAGGATGTGTTGTATGAAGAACATGATAAGTTTGTAGAGGCTCAAAAATCTCTTGCATTAGAAATTAAGAGGAATGAAATGCTTGCTTGTGAAGTGTCAACATGCCATGATTCTATTTCTAACTTAAAGAGCATAAACGATGATTTAAATGCTAAACTAGTAGAAGCAAATAAATCCAACTCTAGTGTTGAATATGTTGAAATTTGCACTAGGTGTAAGGATATTGATATTAATGCTTGTAGCGAACACTTAGTTTCTATTTCAAAATTGAATGATGAATTAGCTAGTCTTAATGCTCAACTTAAGACTAGCAAGAGTAATTTTGATAAACTAAAATTTGCTAGGGATGCCTACACGGTTGGTAGACACCCCTCAATTAAGGATGGGCTTGGCTTCAAGAGGGAAGCCAAGAACTTAACAAGCCATAAGGCTCCCATTCCCACTAAGGAGAAAGGGAAGGCCCCTATGGCTACTAGTGCTAAAAAGAACCATGCCTTTTTGTATCATGATAGGAGACAAACTAGAAATGCTTATAGGAGTTATAATGAGTACGATGATTTTTCTCATGCTATGTTTGCTTCTAGTTCTTCATATGTGCATGATAGAAATGTTGGTAGAAGGGATGTTGTTCATAATATGCCTAGGAGAAATGCTGTTAATATTCCTAGGAAAGTTAATGAGCCTTCTACAATATATCATGCTTTGAATGCTTCCTTTGCAATTTGTATAAAGGATAAAAAGGTAATTGCTAGGAAGTTAGGGGCAAGATGCAAGGGAGACAAAACTTGCATTTGGGTTCCTAAGAATATTTGTGCTAACCTTGTAGGACCCAACATGAGTTGGGTACCTAAAACCCAAGCCTAAATTTGCCTTGCAGGTTTATGCATCCGGGGGTTCAAGCTGGATTATTGACAGCGGATGCACAAAACATATGACGGGGGAGATGAAGATGTTCACCTCCTACGTCAAGAATAAGGATTCCCAAGATTCAATCATATTCGGTGATGGGAATCAAGGCAAGGTAAAAGGGTTAGGTAAAATTGCAATTTCTAATGAGCATTCTATCTCTAATGTGTTTTTAGTAGAGTCTCTAGGATATAATTTACTATCTGTTAGTCAATTATGCAATATGGGATATAACTGTCTATTTACAAATGTAGATGTGTCTGTCTTTAGAAGAAGTGATGGTTCACTAGCTTTTAAGGGTGTATTAGACGGCAAACTTTATTTAGTTGATTTTGCAAAAGAAGAAGCCGGTCTAGATGCATGCTTAATAGCTAAGACTAGCATGGGCTGGCTGTGGCATCGCCGCTTAGCACATGTGGGGATGAAGAACCTTCACAAGCTTCTAAAGGGAGAACACATGATAGGTTTAACTAACGTACAATTCGAAAAAGATAGACCTTGTGCAGCTTGTCAAGCAGGTAAACAAGTGGGAGGAGCACATCACAGCAAGAATGTGATGACCACTTCAAGACCCCTGGAGCTGCTGCATATGGACCTCTTCGGACCTGTCGCCTATCTGAGCATAGGAGGGAGTAAGTATGGTCTAGTTATTGTTGATGACTTTTCCCGCTTCACTTGGGTGTTCTTTTTGCAGGATAAGTCTGAAACCCAAGGGACCCTCAAGCGCTTCCTCAGGAGAGCTCAAAATGAGTTTGAGCTCAAGGTGAAGAAGATAAGAAGCGACAACGGGTCCGAGTTCAAGAACCTTCAAGTGGAGGAGTTCCTTGAGGAGGAAGGGATCAAGCATGAGTTCTCCGCTCCCTACACACCACAGCAAAATGGTGTGGTAGAGAGGAAGAACAGGACGCTAATTGATATGGCGAGGACTATGCTTGGAGAGTTCAAGACCCCCGAGCGATTTTGGTCGGAAGCCGTGAACACGGCTTGCCACGCCATCAACAGGGTCTACCTTCACCGCCTACTCAAAAAGACGTCGTATGAGCTACTAACCGGTAACAAACCCAATGTATCGTACTTTCGTGTATTTGGGAGCAAGTGCTACATTCTAGTGAAGAAAGGTAGAAATTCTAAGTTTGCTCCCAAAGCTGTAGAAGGGTTTTTATTAGGTTATGACTCAAATACAAAGGCGTATAGAGTCTTCAACAAATCATCGGGTTTGGTTGAAGTCTCTAGCGACGTTGTATTTGATGAGACTAATGGCTCTCCAAGAGAGCAAGTTGTTGATCTTGATGATGTAGATGAAGAAGATGTTCCAACGACCGCTATGCGCACCATGGCGATTGGTGATGTGCGACCACAGGAATACTTGGAGCAAGATCAACCTTCTTCCTCAACCATGATGCATCCCCCAACTCAAGATGACGAACAGGTACCTCAAGTGGAGGCGTGTGATCAAGGGGGAGCACAAGATAATCATGTGATGGAGGAAGAAGCGCAACCGGCACCTCCAACCCAAGTTCGAGCGATGATTCAAAGGGATCATCCCGTCGACCAAATTCTGGGTGACATTAGCAAGGGAGTAACTACTCGATCTAGATTAGTAAATTTTTGTGAGCATTACTCCTTTGTCTCTTCTATTGAGCCCTTCAGGGTAGAGGAGGCCTTGCAAGATCCGGACTGGGTGTTGGCCATGCAAGAGGAGTTAAACAACTTCAAGCGCAATGAAGTTTGGACACTGGTGCCTCGTCCCAAGCAAAATGTTGTGGGAACCAAGTGGGTGTTCCGCAACAAACAGGACGAGCACGGGGTGGTGACGAGGAACAAGGCTCGACTTGTGGCAAAAGGTTATGCCCAAGTCGCAGGTTTGGACTTTGAGGAGACTTTTGCTCCTGTGGCTAGGCTAGAGTCCATTCGTATCTTGCTAGCATATGCCGCTCACCATTCTTTCAGGTTGTACCAAATGGATGTGAAGAGCGCTTTCCTCAACGGGCCAATCAAGGAGGAGGTGTACGTGGAGCAACCCCCTGGCTTCGAGGATGAACGATACCCCGACCACGTGTGTAAGCTCTCTAAGGCGCTCTATGGACTTAAGCAAGCCCCAAGAGCATGGTATGAATGCCTTAGAGACTTTCTAATTGCTAATGCTTTCAAGGTTGGGAAAGCCGATCCAACTCTTTTTACAAAGACATGTGATGGTGATTTGTTTGTGTGCCAAATTTATGTCGATGATATAATATTTGGTTCTACTAACCAAAAGTCTTGTGAAGAGTTTAGCAGGGTGATGACGCAGAAATTCGAGATGTCTATGATGGGCGAGTTGAACTACTTCCTTGGGTTCCAAGTGAAGCAACTCAAGGACGACACCTTCATCTCCCAAACGAAGTACACGCAAGATCTGCTAAAGCGGTTTGGGATGAAGGACGCCAAGCCCGCAAAGACTCCGATGGGGACCGACGGACACACCAACCTCAACAAAGGAGGTAAGTCCGTTGATCAAAAAGCATACCGGTCAATAATAGGTTCTTTGCTTTACTTATGTGCTAGTAGACCGGATATTATGCTTAGCGTATGCATGTGTGCTAGATTTCAATCCGATCCTAAGGAGTGTCACTTAGTGGCGGTGAAGCGAATTCTTAGATATTTAGTTGCTACGCCTTGCCTCGGGCTCTGGTATCCAAAGGGGTCTACCTTTGACTTGATTGGATACTCAGACTCCGACTATGCTGGATGTAAGGTCGATAGGAAGAGTACATCGGGGACGTGCCAATTCTTAGGAAGGTCCCTGGTGTCATGGAATTCTAAGAAACAAACTTCCGTTGCTCTATCCACCGCTGAGGCCGAGTATGTTGCCGCAGGACAGTGTTGCGCGCAACTACTCTGGATGAGGCAAACCCTTCGGGACTTTGGCTACAATCTGAGCAAAGTCCCACTCCTATGTGACAATGAGAGTGCTATCCGCATGGCGGAGAATCCTGTTGAGCACAGCCGCACAAAGCACATAGACATCCGGCATCACTTTCTGAGAGACCACCAGCAAAAGGGAGATATCGAAGTGTTTCATGTTAGCACCGAGAACCAGCTAGCCGATATCTTCACTAAGCCTCTAGATGAGAAGACCTTTTGCAGGCTGCGTAGTGAGCTAAATGTCTTAGATTCGCGGAACTTGGATTGAATTGTAGCATACATGTGCTTATGCCTTTGATCATGTTCATTCTGCATTTTGTTGCTTATAGTGGTGCTCAAGTTGTACAAACACTCCCTGGACCTCTCAAGTCCATTGCAAAGTGATGCACAGTTTTAGGGGGAGATGTGTTACAACTTGACCCTTTGAGACTAACCATATGCTTGAGTTTGTTTGACTTAGTCTCGAAGGAGAATTGAAAGGGAAAAGGTGGACTTGGACCATGAAAGACTTCCACTGCACTCCGATGAGAGGGTAACTATTTCCAAGTTCATCTCATAAACTCTTATTGCCATTTGATCTTAATTGAAGACTTTGGAGAGGCAATGGGGTTAAGGGGCCAAGATTGATCCCGTTTTGGTGCTTGATGCCAAAGGGGGAGAAAATAAAGGCCAAAGCAATAAATGGATCAGCTACCACTTGAGAGATTTGAAAATAGTAGAGTAGAGCTTTTGTTTTGTCAAAATTCTTATTGTCTCTTTTATGAAAAGTTGGCTTCTTGTGGGGAGAAGTAGTAATTATGGGAAAAAGGGGGAGTTTTTTGAAATCCTTGATCAATCTCTTTTGGAATGACTCTCTTTATGCTTCAACATGTGTGTTTGACTTAGAGATAGAGATTTGAGTTCGATTTACAAAAACAAACCAAGTGGTGACAAAGGATGATCCATATATGCCAAAAATGAATCAAAATAGATTTGAGTTCTATTTGAAGTGATTTTGCACTTGTTCTAGTTGCTTTATGTTGTGTTGGCATAAATCACCAAAAAGGGGGAGATTGAAAGGGAAATGTGCCCTTGGGCCATTTCTAAGTATTTTGGTAATTAAGTGCCAACACAAGTGCTTAAATGTGAATCTATGCCCATGGATGAACAAAGTGAAAATCACAAGTAAAGGTATGTTTCTAAGCCTTAGTACATTGGTTTTGTGTACTAATATATTTGTCTAAGTGTTAGAAACAGAGAAAAGAAGAAAAGGAGAATGTTGGCTGTGTACAGCCAAGAGGCTGCTTCGGTCTGGGGCACCGGACTGTCCGGTGGTGCACCGGACAGTGTTCGGTGCGCCAGGCTGCCTCGGCCGAAGAGGCCGCTCTCGGGAATTTGCTGACGGCGTACGGCTAAAATTCACCGGACTGTCCGGTGTGCACCGGACTGTCCGGTGAGCCAACGGTCGGCCGAGCCAACGGTCGGCCGCGGAATCTGCGCGCGACACGTGGTCTGGCCAACGGTCGGAAGAAGGCACCGGACTGTCCGGTGTGCACCGGACTGTCCGGTGCGCCAGATCTGCAACGGTCGGCTGCGCCTGTTAAGGAAAGAAATCGGGCACCGGACAGTGTCCGGTGTGCACCGGACTGTCCGGTGCGCCCGACGACAGAAGGCAGGGATGGCCTTCCAGATTTGTTCTCAACGGCTCCGAGCTGCCTTGGGGCTATAAAAGGGACCCCTAGGCGCATGGAGGAGGACACCAAGCATTCCTTGAGCAATCTTGATCACTCACACATCAATCTTGCGCACTTGTTCGACATTCTAGTGATTTGAGCTCCGTTCTAGTGTGCTAGTATCTTGAGCTCAAGTCTGGGTCTTGTGTGTGCGTATTTGCTGTGATCTTTTGTCGTGTGTGTGTTGCTAATCCCTCCCTTGCTCCGTGATTCTCTGTGAACATCTTTTTGTAAGGGCGAGAGGCTCCAAGTTGTGGAGATTCCTCGCAAACGGGATTGAGAAAAAGCAAGCAAAACACCGTGGTATTCAAGTGGGTCTTTGGACCACTTGAGAGGGGTTGATTGCAACCCTCGTCCGTTGGGACGCCACAACGTGGAGTAGGCAAGCGTTGGTCTTGGCCGAACCACGGGATAAACCACTGTGTCAACTCTGTGATTGATCTCTTGTGGTATTGTGTTTTGTTGAGACTCCTTTCTAGCCACTTGGCATTTATTGTGCTAACACTTAACAAGTTTTTGTGGCTATAAGTTTAAGTTATACAGGATCACCTATTCACCCCCCCTCTAGGTGCTCTCAGGTTGGGCGTAGCGGAGTTCGTCGTCTTCCGGGGCTGAGCCCGAGTCCGAGCCCTGGGGTCGGGCGGATCGGAGTTCGCCGTCTTCCGGGGCTGAGCCTAAGTCCGAGCCCTGGGTCGGGCGGAGCGGAGTTCGCCGTCTTCCGGGACTGAGCCCGAGTCCGAGCCCTGGGTCGGGCGGAGCGGAGTTCGCCGTCTTCCGGGGCTGAGCCCGAGTCCGAGCCCTGGGTCGGGCGGAGCGGAGTTCGCCGTCTTCCGGGGCTGAGCCCGAGTCCGAGCCCTGGGTCGGGCGAAGCGGAGTTCCCTACGGCGCCTGAGGCCGGGCCTGGCAGCCTGTCAGCCTCACTCTGTCGAGTGGCACAGTAGTCGGGGCGGCGCTGTCCTTCTGTCAGGCCGGTCAGTGGAGCGGCGAAGTGACTGTGGTCACTTCGGCTCTATCGACTGGAAGACGTGCGTCAGGATAAAGGTGTCAGGCCACCTTTGCATTAAATGCCCCTGCGATTTGGTCGGTTGGTGTGGCGATTTGGCCAGGGTTGCTTCTTGGCGAAGACTGGGCCTCGGGTGAGCCGGAAGTATGTTCGTCGCTGGAGGGGGGCCTCGGGCGAGACGGAGATCCTCCGGGGTCGGCTGCCCTTGCCCGAGGCTGGGCTCGGGCGAGGCGTGATCGAGTCCCTCGAATGGACCGATCCCTGACTTAGTCGCACCCATAAGGCCTTTGCAGCTTTGTGCTGATGGGGGTTACCAGCTGAGAATTACGAGTCTTGAGGGTACCCCTAATTATGGTCCCCGACAGTAGCCCCCGAGCCTCGAAGGGAGTGTTAATACTCGCTTGGAGGCTTTCGTCGCACTTTTTTGCAAGGGGACCAGCCTTTCTCGGTTGCGTTTTGTTCCGGTGGGTGCGCACGAGCGCACCCGCCGGGTGTAGCCCCCGAGGCCTCGAAGGAGTGGTTTGACTCCTCCGAGGTCTTAATGCCTCGCGCAATGCTTCGGCTGGTCTGGTTGTTCCCTCATGCGAGCTGGCCGTAGCCCGGGTGCACGGTCGGGTCCCAAGTTCTCGGGCTGGTATGTTGACGCTGTCAACGGTTTGGCCGGAGCCGGGTTTGCGAGAGCAGCCCCCGAGCCTCTGCACAGGGCGAGAGGACGGTCAGTGACAGACTCGACTTTTTTACATACGCCCCTGCGTCGCCTTTCCGCAAGGAGGAGGGGGAAAAGCGCCATGTTGCCCTCGAAGGGCGCCGAACATGGTGTCTCCGGTGAGCTGCTGGCGGGTAATCTGAGTGGACGCCCGTGCCCCATTTGTTAGGGGTCGGCTAGAGGCCCAGAGGCGCGCCCAAAAGTACCTGCAGGTGATCTGCCGGACCCGATCCCCTGTCGATGGGGTCCGAGGGCTCGATGCCTCCCTCTGATGGGATTCCGTTACAAGATCGTTCCCGCTGGTCTCGGAAATGTCCTAGGGTACCTCGGGAGCGTAGCCCGAGCCTCGGTTATGTATCGAACGTACCCAGGGTCACCCCTCGCTCTATGTCTGAGGCGGCTGTGAACCCTTCGAGGGCCAGCCTTCGAACCCCTGATCAGTAGTGGGTGCAGAGCCCGAGCAGCCTGAGGCGGCCGGCCTTCGAACCTCTGACCAGTAGTGGGTGTGGAGCCCACGCGCTCTGAGGCGGCTGTTAAACCCCTCCGAGGGGCCAGCCTTCGAACCTCTGATCAGTAGGGAGGCTCGGAGCCTGTTTCCTTCACGGAGAAGGATCCTTTTCGGGGTATCCCCCTTTCCCGGTCCCTGTTGTAAGAGAGAGAAAGAGGAAAAAGAAAAGGATACAAAATCAAATGATGTGGAGTACCTTTTTTGACGCGGTCATTATGGCGAAGGTGAAGCGTCGCTCGCTTCCCCTACCAGAGGCGCCGCCTGTCCCACCGTGGAGTTAATGCGACAGAGCGGGCGGTTCACGAGGTGGTCGTTGCGCGTGCACGAGCCGTTCGAGGAACGAAACACGGGTGCGCCGTCTTCACGCCGTGAGAGAGGGTTCTCTTGCTGCCCCCGGATGGGACGTAAACTTGGCTGACGACGTGACCGCTGCTCCTACCCGCCTGCCACCGCCATTACTACCGGCCCATTTTTGGCCGTATTGACCGTCGCGCCAGGCTGGCGCTGCTGGGTCGTGCGCTGGGTCGCCTCGAGTCGCGGTACTGGTTCCGCAGTCGAGGAGGCGCGGCAGTGGTGCGAGTGGCGGTGCAGTTGCTTGCACGTAGCGACCGGCGCGCCGGTTGCATGACGCGTGGGCGTGGGCCTCCATGCTGGGCGTGTTGGAAGTCGGAGAGGTGTGCCCACTTGGCGCGGTTGCATGCCGCCTGCATGGCTGCCCGCCCTTTCATCCGCTGGTCTGGGAGAAAGTGGAGGGGCGCTTGTAACCGCCGGGCGGTTGCATGCGCCGCGTGCGGCGGTTTGGCTTTTTCTGCCCTGGGCCAGCTTGCATGACGCGTGGGACCCTGCCCGCGCGTCATAGGGGGAGGACCTTGGAGCGTGTTGGAGAAGACTCAGCCCACGACGGCCGGGGACGCAAGTAGGGAGAGTCGCCTTTAAAAGGAGGGTGACCCCCTTGAAAGGCGACCATGTCTTCGCGCTCCCTTATGCATCGTGTCTTTCCACCTTCCGAGCCCCCGGATGGGGGACACCCGCAATCCTTCCACCTTGTCGTTGGGGGGAATGCAACTCTGTGGGAGTTGGTACCTTTCAGCCATCGTTCGACTTCAAGGATTTTCATCACGCGGCCCGGCTGCATCCCCTCGCTGGTGGTCACCCGAGACGGTGACCACCAGCCCCTGGATGGGGAGAAGCAAGCCAGGCTGTGATCTTGGTCCCGCCCTCAGCTTCAAGGATGTTCATCACCCTCGCTGGGGCGGAGGCCGGGCTGAGCCGGAGCTCTACCTCCCGCACGGGTTCGTGGGTCAGCCTCTCCTTCAGCGTTCGAGGGAGAGGGCGCTCACTAGCCCTGCGAGAGGGGCGGACTTCGACAACGCGGGGCTGGTCGACGGCGGGTGTCGTCAGCTTCAGCGCGTTGGGCTCGCCGGCTTCGCTCCCGGCGCCCCCTCGTGCCGCAAGGGCGGTTGTCGCGCCGTGCGCACGGGAGGACCGCCCAAGACGTCACGCGCTGCCAGGGCGACGTTCGTGTTTTGGGGCGGTCCTGCCTTTGCACCGGTACGGCGCCTCCGCGCGGAGGTCGGTGCTCCGCTCGTCCGGGAGGATCTGAGTGGGGATCTGCCGGTGGGCTGACGGCCCCTGTCGTCGGTGCTGAGGCGGAGGCGGCTCGAGAAGTCCCCGTCGCCAATGGGATCACCGCCACCATCCCCGCTTCGGGCCTCCGGCTCTTTGTACTTGTCCTCGCCCCTCGAGCGTCGGCGTGGGCGAGGGCAAGGTTGCAGCGGCGTCCGCCCTGAGGCCATCGCTGCTGCAGTTCGGCCACCCGTAGAGGGGGTCGTTGTCGCTGCTGCTGGAGCGGGCGACGGTGAGCCGTCCGTCGGCCTTCTGTTGCTCCGCAGGCCCCCCCATCGAGTGGGGTTGTTCGTACCTGCGGAGGTGGAACCGGAGTTCCGTTTGTAATGGCACCTTGAATGCCGGTCTTTTGTTCATTGTGGCTGTCGGGGCCTGAACGTGTATGTATTTTTGGTGCGGAGCCATGTTTTTTCCTCTTTTTCGAGCACTAAGACTCGCCTGTTGGTTGTCTGAACCGCTTCACCAAGCGTGAGTCGCCCCGTGCGAAGGTGACGAGTGAGGTATCCGTATCCCGAAGGCGTAGGAGTCCCTCGGCTCGGTCGGCCTTGCTATCCGAGGCTTCTCTTGCTTAGTTAAAGGAACCCCTCGGCCGCTCTTCGATGAGCCGAAGCCAGGGGTAGCGGTGTCAGCACGGACAGAGGCAGAGTTGGCTCGAAAAGAAGACTTGGTCGGTCGGAGCCTGGCCGGGTCGTCCGTTAGCGGGACCGACACCGGAGTTGATCTGCCGAGGCCTCGGGCCGGGCTGATGTCTTCGGGGGACAGCTGGCTGAGGCCTCGGGGTATCCGGACGAGCCGCCTGCTCGAGCCGGATTCTTGGAGAAGACCCTGGCGGCGATGGCCCGGGCGTGATGATGATGTCGTCCTTCAGAGTGGAGATCCTCGGACCGCGTCGCCGTCCGAGGCTATGTCGGACCTCGCCGAAGGTGTAGTCGACGCCGAGGGTGCTGCTCCCTTCAACTGTTAGGATCCGAGCCTGCAGGATCGGATTATCTTGTAGCGTGTGTTTTCTGCGGCCGCCGAGGCCCAAACACGCCATCGTCGTGTTGTAAAGCTGCGCTTCTTTTCCTCTTGTTTCGAGTATCTGGACTTTTTCGTCGGTAACAGAATTGTTTGTGCGAGCGAGAGTTGCTTTTCACAGAAGGTGATGAGTGAGGTATCCGTATCCCGGAGGCATAGGAATCCCTCGGCTCGGTCGGCCTTGCCGCTTACGCGTACTCTTGCCCGTCCATAGGGTTCTGTCACCGACGTAGTCGAGAAGGCGCGAAGAATCGCTTCGACACAGGAGCTTTCGAGCGTGAAGACTTGTTCGGTCCGCGGAATCACTTATCTGAACGCGAGTTACTTATCGCAGAAGGTGATGAGTGAGGTATCCGTATCCCGGAGGCGTAGGAGTCCCTCGGCTCGGTCAGCCTTGGCTGCTTACGTGTACTCCGTCGTTTTCAGGATCCACTTTCGAAGTAGTCGAAAAGCAAGAAAGACATTCTGGCAGAAAGGATCTTTTTTTCGAGGAAAATTTTACGCAGAGGGGGTTCCCCCCTTTTAGCCCCCGAGGGAGGGTCAGGCTTTGCCGAGGCAAGGCTGACCCTTCCTTGATGACTAAACTTTGCGTGGGAGCGAGGTATATGAACAACTTGAAAGCATCTTAAGGGTAGAAGCGACGTAGCTGTTGGATGTTCCAAGCGTTGCTGTAGACCTCGCCTTGACTGTTGGCCAGCTTGTACGTTCCGGGCTTCAGAACTTTGGCGATGACGAACGGCCCTTCCCAAGGAGGAGTGAGCTTGTGCCGCCCTCGGGCGTCCCGTCGCAGCCGGAGCACCAGGTCGCCCACCTGGAGGTCTCGGGATCGGACCCCTCGGGCGTGGTAGCGTTGTATGGACTGCTGGTACCGCGCCGAGTGTAGTAAGGCCGTGTCCCGAGCCTCTTCCAGCTGGTCCAGCGAGTCTTCTCGATTAGCTTGGTTGCTTTGGTCGGCATAGTCCCTCGTCCTCGGGGAACCGTGTTCTAAGTCCGTGGGCAAGATAGCCTCAGCCCCATAGACTAGAAAGAACGGCGTGAAGCCCGTGGCTCGACTCGGCGTTTGTCGGTGTTTCGAGACCGGGGGGTCCCTGGACCGACGAGTGAAATGTCGCCGCATGCCCCAGCCCAGATGGGTCGGCGCGAGACGGAGCGCGAAGGGGGGAAAAGGCAGCTGGAGCGAGGCGGGAGAGAGGTGGAAATCCCGCGGCCTTCGTGTTTGTCCCGCGCCCAGGTCGGGTGCGCTTGCAGTAGGGGGTTACAAGCGTCCACGCGGGAGGGGGAGCGAGCGGCCTCACGCGAGCGCCTATCCCGTCCTCTTCCTCGCGCGGCCAACCCTCTGTAAGAGGGCCCTGGTCCTTCCTTTTATAGGCGTAAGGAGAGGATCCAGGTGTACAATGGGGGGTGTGGCAGAGTGCTACGTGTCTAGCGGAGGAGAGCTAGCGCCCTAAGTACATGCCATCGTGGCAGCCGGAGAGGTTTTGGCACCCGGTTCGTGTGGTGTCGTGGCTGTCGGAGGAGCGTTGGAGCCTGGCGGAAGGACAGCTGTCGGGGCTGTCGAGTCCTTGCTGACGTCCTCTTGCTTCCGTAAGGGGGCTGAGAGCCGTCGTCGTCATAGAGCGTGCGGGGCGCCATCATTACTTATCTGGCGGAGCGAGCTAGATGGGACGCCGGTCTTGTTCCCCGTAGCCTGAGTCAGCTTGGGGTAGGGTAATGATGGCGCCTCCTGTTGACGTGGTCGGTCCGCGCCCTAGGTTGGGCAATGTGGAGGCTCCTCCGAGGTCGAGGTCGAGTCTGTCTTCCGTGGCCGAGGTCGAGTCCGAGCCCCCGGGTCGGGCGAGGCGGAGACCGTCGGCTGAGGCTAGGGCTGAGTCCGAGCCCTAGGGTCCGGCGAAGCGGAGTTCATCGTCTTCTAGGGCTGAGCCCGAGTCCGAGCCCTGGGGTCGGGCGGATCGGAGTTCGCCGTCTTCCGGGGCTGAGTCCAAGTCCGAGCCCTGGGGTCGGGTGGATCGGAGTTCGCCGTCTTCCGGGGCTGAGCCCAAGTCCGAGCCCTAGGGTCGGGCGGATCGGAGTTCGCCGTCTTTCGGGACTGAGCCCGAGTCCGAGACCTGGGTCGGGCGGAGCAGAATTCGCCGTCTTCCGGGGCTGAGCCCGAGTCCGAGCCCTGGGTCGGGCGAAGCGGAGTTTCCTACGGTGCCTGAGGCCGGGCCTAGCAGCCTGTCAGCCTCACTCTGTCGAGTGGCACAGCAGTCGGGGCGGCGCAGGCGGCACTGTCCTTCTGTCAGGCCGGTCAGTGGAGCGGCGAAGTGACTGCGGTCACTTCGGCTCTGTTGACTGGAGGACGTGCGTCAGGATAAAGGTGTCAGGCCACCTTTGCATTAAATGCCCTTGCGATTTGGTCGGTTGGTGTGGCGATTTGGCCAGGGTTGCTTCTTGGCGAAGACTGGGCCTCGGGCGAGCCGGAAGTATGTTCGTCGCTGGAGGGGGGCCTCGGGCAAGACGGAGATCCTCCGGGGTCGGCTGCCCTTGCCCGAGGCTGGGCTCGGGCGAGGCGTGATCGAGTCCCTCGAATGGACCGATCCCAGATTTAGTCGCACCCATCAGGCCTTTGCAGCTTTGTGCTGATGGGGGTTACCAGCTGAGAATTAGGAGTCTTGAGGGTACCCCTAATTATGGTCCCCGACAGTAGCTCCCGAGCCTCGAAGGGAGTGTTAATACTCGCTTGGAGGCTTTCGTCGCACTTTTTTGCAAGGGGACCAGCCTTTCTCGGTTGCGTTTTGTTCCGGTGGGTGCGCACGAGCGCACCCGCCGGGTGTAGCCCCTGAGGCCTCGGAGGAGTGGTTTGACTCCTCCGAGGTCTTAATGCCTCGCGCAATGCTTCGGCTGGTCTGGTTGTTCCCTCATCCGAGCTGGCCGTAGCCCGGGTGCACGGTCGGGTCCCAAGTTCTCGGGCTGGTATGTTGACGCTGTCAACGGTTTGGCCAGAGCCGGGTTTGCGAGAGCAGCCCCCGAGCCTCTGCACAGGGCGAGAGGACGGTTAGGGACAGACTCGACTTTTTTACATACGCCCCTGCGTCGCCTTTCCGCAAGGAGGAGGGGGGGAAAGCGCCATGTTGCCCTCGGAGGGTGCCGAACATGGTGTCTCTGGTGAGCTGCTGGCGGGTAATCTGAGTGGACGCCCGTGCCCCATTTGTTAGGGGTCGGCTAGAGGCCCAGAGGCGCGCCCAAAAGTACCTGCGGGTGATCTGCCGGACCCGGTCCCCTGTCGACAGGGTCCGAGGGCTCGATGCCTCCCTCTGATGGGATTCTGTTACAAGATCGTTCCCGCTGGTCTCGGAAATGTCCTAGGGTACCTCGGGAGCGTAGCCCGAGCCTCGGTTATGTATCGAACGTACCCAGGGTCATCCCTCGCTCTATGTCTGAGGCGGCTGTGAACCCTTCGAGGGCCAGCCTTCGAACCCCTGATCAGTAGTGGGCACGGAGCCCGAGCAGCCTGAGGCGGCCGTTGAACCCTTCCGAGGGGACGTCCTTCGAACCTCTGACTAGTAGTGGGTGTGGAGCCCACGCGCTCTGAGGCGGCTGTTAAACCCCTCCGAGGGGCCAGCCTTCGAACCTCTGATCAGTAGGGAGGCTCGGAGCCTGTTTCCTTCACGGAGAAGGATCCTTTTCGGGGTATCCCCCTTTCCCGGTCCCTGTTGTAAGAGAGAGAAAGAGGAAAAAGAAAAGGATACGAAATCGAATGACGTGGCGTACCTTTTTTGACGCGGTCATTATGGCGAAGGTGAAGCGTCGCTCGCTTCCCCTGCCAGAGGCGCCGCCTGTCCCGCCGCGGAGTTAATGCGACGGAGCGGGCGGTTCGCGAGGTGGCCGTTGCGCGTGCGCGAGCCGTTCGAGGAACGGAACACGGGCGCGCCGTCTTCACGCCGTGAGAGAGGGTTCTCTTGCTGCCCCCGGATGGGACGTAAGCTTGGCTGACGACGTGGCCGCTGCTCCTGCCCGCCTGCCACCGCCATTACTGCCGACCCATTTTTGGCCGTATTGACCGTCGCGCCAGGCTGGCGCTGCTGGGTCGTGCGCTGGGTCGCCTCGAGTCGCGGTACTGGTTCCGCAGTCGAGGAGGCGCCGCAGTGGTGCGAGTGGCGGTGCAGGTTCTTGCACGTAGCGACCGGCGCGCCGGTTGCATGACGCGTGGGCGTGGGCCTCCATGCTGGACGTGTTGGAAGTCGGAGAGGTGCGCCCACTTGGCGCGGTTGCATGCCGCCTGCATGGCTGCCCGCCCTTTCATCCGCTGGTCTGGGCGAAAGTGGAGGGGCGCTTGTAACCGCCGGGCAGTTGCATGCGCCGCGCGCGGCGGTTTGGCTTTTTCTGCCCTGGGCCAGCTTGCATGACGTGTGGGACCCAGCCCCCGCGTCGTAGGGGGAGGACCTTGGAGCGTGCTGGAAAAGACTCAGCCCACGACGGCTGGGGACACAAGTAGGGAGAGTCGCCTTTAAAAGGAGGGTGACCCCCTTGAAAGGCGACCATGTCTTCGCGCTCCCTTATGCATCGTGTCTTTCCTTCTTCCAAGCCCCCGGATGGGGGACGCCCGCAATCCTTCTGCCTTGTTGTTGGAGGAACGCAACTCTGTGGGAGTTGGTACCTTTCAGCCATCGTTCGGCTTCAAGGATTTTCATCACGCGGCCCAGCTGCATCCCCTCGCCGGTGGTCACCCGAGACGGTGACCACCAGCCCCTGGATGAGGAGAAGCAAGCCGGGCTGCGATCTTGGTCCCGCCCTCAGCTTCAAGGATGTTCATCATCCTTGCTGGGGCGGAGAGCGAGGCGAGCCGGGGCTCTACCTCCCGCACGGGTCGGCTGGCCACCTCTTCTTCCAGCTTCTAGTGGTGGAAACCATCCTCCAGCTCTGCGGAGGAGTCGTCCTCCAGCCATGCCGGGGGAGGCAGACTATTGCTGCCCAGCTAGGATGCAACATTCCGTCCTCTTCCTCGCTTGCGTGGCGAGGGCGGGAGCGAGGACCTGCCGGTGCGCTTTGGAGCGGCCCGCTCTTTGGCTTTGATGGCTGGTTCGCGTCCCTTGAGCGGGGACGCGAACGAGAGCCTTCCGGTGGCCGCGTCTGTCCTAGGACCATGGCTGCTGCTGCAGAGGTCGCTGGCGAGTCGCCCGGAACTCGTCGCCCCGCAGGCTCCCCGGTGTGGAGGTTGTTCATACCCGCGGGGACGGAACCGGAGTTCCGTTTGTAATGGCACCTTGAATGCCGGTCTTTTGTTCATTGTGGCTGTCGGGGCCTGAACGTGTATGTATTTTTGGCGCGGAGCCGTGTTTTTTCCCCATTTTCGAGCACTAAGACTCGCCTGTTGGTTGTCTGAACCGCTTCACCAAGCGTGAGTCGCCCCGTGCGAAGGTGACGAGTGAGGTATCCCGGAGGCGTAGGAGTCCCTCGGATCGGTCGGCCTTGCTATCCGAGGCTTCTCTTGCTTAGTTAAAGGAACCCCTCGGCCGCTCTTTGATGAGCCGAAGCCAGGGGTAGCGGTATCAGCACGGACAGAGGCAGAGTTGGCTCGAAAAGAAGACTTGGTCGGCCGGAGCCTGGCCGGGTCGTCCGTTAGCGGGACCGACGCCGGAGTTGATCTGCCGAGGCCTCGGGCCGGGCTGATGTCTTCGGGGGACAGCTGGTCGAGGCCTCGGGGTGACCGGCCGAGCCGCCTGCTCGAGCCGGAATCTTGGAGAAGACCCTAGCGGCGATGGCCCAGGCATGATGATGATGTCGTCCTTCAGAGTGGAGATCCTCGGACCGCGTCGCCGTCCGAGGCTAGGTCGGACCTCGCCAAAGGTGTAGTCGACGCCGAGGGTGCTGCTGCTCCCTTCAACTGTTAAGATCCGAGCCTGCAGGATCGGATTATCTTGTAGCGTGTGTTTTCTGCGGCCGCCGAAGCCCAAACACGCCATCGTCGTGTTGTAAAGCTGCGCTTCTTTTCCTCTTGTTTCGAGTATCTGGACTTTTTCGTCGGTAACAGAATTGTTTGTGCGAGCGAGAGTTGCTTTTCACGGAAGGTGATGAGTGAGGTATCCGTATCCCGGAGGCGTAGGAATCCCTCGGCTCGGTCGGCCTTGCCGCTTACGTGTACTCTTGCCCGTCCATAGGGTTCTGTCACCGACGTAGTCGAGAAGGCCCGAAGAATCGCTTCGGCAGAGGAGCTTTCGAGCGTGAAGACTTGTTCGGTCCGCGGAATCGCTTATCCGAACGTGAGTTACTTATCGCAGAAGGTGATGAGTGAGGTATCCGTATCCCGGAGGCGTAGGAGTCCCTCGGCTCGGTCAGCCTTGGCTGCTTACGTGTACTCCGTCGTTTTCAGGATCCACTTTCGAAGTAGTCGAAAAGCACGAAAGATATTCTGGCAGAAAGGATCTTTTTTCGAGGAAAATTTCGACGCAGAGGGGGTTCCCCCCTTTTAGCCCCCGAGGGAGGGTCGGGCTTTGCCGAGGCAAGGCTGACCCTTCCTTGATGACTAAACTTTGCATGGGAGCGAGGTATATGAACAACTTGAAAGCATCTTAAGGGTAGAAGCGACATAGCTGTTGGATGTTCCAAGCATTGCTGTAGACCTCGCCTTGACTGTTGGCCAGCTTGTATGTTCCGGGCTTCAGAACTTTGGCGATGACGAACGGCCCTTCCCAGGGAGGCGTGAGCTTGTGCCGCCCTCGGGCGTCCTATCACAGCCGGAGCACCAGGTCGCCCACCTGGAGGTCTCGGGACCGGACCCCTCGGGCGTGGTAGCGTCGCATGGACTACTGGTACCGCGCCGAGTGTAGTAAGGCCATGTCCTGAGCCTCTTCCAGCTGGTCCAGCGAGTCTTCTTGATTAGCTTGGTTTCTTTGGTCGGCGTAGGCCCTCGTCCTCGGGGAACTGTGTTCTAAGTCCGTGGGCAAGATAGCCTCGGCCCCATAGACTAGAAAGAACGGCGTGAAGCCCGTGGCTCGACTCGGCGTTGTCCTCAGACTCTAGACCACCGAGGGGAGTTCCTTCATCCATCGCTTGCCGAACTTGTTGAGGTCGTTGTAGATCCGAGGCTTGAGTCCTTGTAGAATCATGCTGTTTGCAGGCTCCACTTGCCCATTCGTCATGGGGTGAGCCACGGCGGCCCAGTCCACCCGGATGTGGTGATCCTTGCAGAAGTTCAGGAACTTTCTGCCGGTGAACTGGGTGCCGTTGTCGATGATGATGGAGTTCGGGACCCCAAAGCGATGGATGATGTTGGTGAAGAACGCCACCGCCTGTTCGGACCTGATGCTGTTTAGGGGTCGGACCTCGATCCACTTGGAGAATTTGTCGATGGCGACCAACAGGTGCGTGTAGCCCCCGGGTGCCTTCGGCAAGGGGCCGACGAGGTCCAGACCCCACATAGCAAAAGGCCAGGTGATGGGTATCGTCTGCAAATCCTGAGTGGGCAGGTGGGTCTGCCTTGCGTAGAACTGACACCCTTCGCAGGTGCGGACAATTCTAGTGGCGTCGGCCACCGCCGTCGGCCAGTAGAAGCCTTGTCGGAAGGCGTTTCCAACAAGGGCTCGAGGTGCTGCGTGATGGATGCAAGCCCCCGAATGTATCTCTCGTAGGAGCTCCTGACCTTCGGCGATGGGGATGCATCGCTGGAGGATGCCCGAGGGACTGCGGTGGTAGAGCTCCTTCCCATCTCCCAGCAAGACAAATGACTTGGCGTGCCGCGCTAACCGCCGAGCTTCGGCTCGGTCGACATGTAGCTCTCCTCGGTGGAGATATTGCAGGTACGGGGTCTACCAGTTTCGATTAGGCGTGACCCTGCTTCACTCCTCCTCGACGCGCAGTGCCTCACCCTCGGGGGCTGAGGGTACCTCGGGCTGAACCGAGGGTGCCCCGGGTCGAGCTGAGGGTGCCTCGGGCTGGGCCGAGGGTGCCTCGGGCTGGGCCGAGGGTGCCTCGGGCGTGTCGTCGATCTTGACGGAGGGTTGATGCAGGTCTCGGGAGAAGACGTGTAACACCCCTGGTGTTACTGTAACTAAAACTTGAGCATAGCATCATAAGCATTGGCATTGCATATGTTTGATACACCTAGAGTGCATTCACTAGGCAAAAATTTCAAACAAGTTGTATTGTTTTAATGTTTTGCAAATAGGACCCTGGATAGGAAGCTTTAACCCTAAATAGGCATTAAAGGGGTAAAACTTAACCCAAATTGAGAAAACCTAAAGACTTTAGGGAAAGAGTCATAAAATATCTTCAAACACAAAGTTGAATCATATTTATACCCCTGGGATACTAAAAACCCTAATTGGAACCGTGGAAAACCCTAAAACCAAACCCTAGGGGCCTATGTGCAAAATTAGTCCACTTTTGGACTAAAGTGCAAAAACCAAGTTAAATAGGTATCTTTAGTCATTTGGGTCACATATATGTGAATTTGCAAGCCAAACCCTAAGTTTTGGACCAAAATGCAAAAATCACCTCTTAAAGCACTATAGAGGCTAAGTCTGAAATTAAGTGTTGAGGGCTCAACTTTGGAGCATTGGATCTTTCAAATTATTGAGAATTTGCCTAGGTCACCACATCAATATTGAAGATCTATCAAAGGAGAACAACTTTGCTTAAGAATGTGAGCTCAGTTGTTAAGAAGAATTTAGAGATAATTAAGCCTGAAGTTTGGCTGTCAGGCTGATTAAGTCTGAAAATCAGGCTGACAGTGGACTGACATCAACATCAAGCCCAAGTTTATGCCTGATCTACTGGCCTTTTGTGACAACACCATATAGCAAAGATGTAGTTGGTATAATGCTCTCCAAGTTTGCTGCAATGCTTGACTTGTGTTGTCACAATGAATTAAGAGAAAATCTCGCTCCAAGTTGGGCTGTCAGGCGTCTGAATCAAGTTTTAGCCATGGTACAGTGCTCTGTTGAAGATAAGACCGCCAGCTGGCTTGCTCGTCGCCGCCGGTGGTCGATCTCGTGCTACAATTCGTGCATCGGGTACAACGGATAAACTTGACCGGGTAAAAATCTGAGGCAGGATTGAGCTACGGCTAAGACCGCCGCACTTCACCCCAGCTCATCGTCGAGTAGATGGCCTCGTCGCCGATAAGCCACCGTCGTCATGCACCACGTGTCTTAGCACGAGACACCTTCGTGGTGACTCGTTAGCTGCATGTCCGACGATCACCGGAATCACTGCCACGGTGAGAGCTACTTTTTCCCCCGCACCGAGCTCACTGGCCGCTAACACCCCTCGGCCGAATTCGCCACCGACCCTCGATGCGCCTATAAATTGCGGATGCCGTGGGCTCCGTAGGGTAGTAAGCTAACCAGCCACCCCGAATCAGCCTCAATCATTCACTGAGAGCCGCGAATTCGGAGTTCTCCCCAAATCATTTTCCGCCGCCGTGAAACCCACCCCACCGTGGCCAGACCACTCTAGTAAAGTTCCGCGCCTCTCAAGTATTGTTCTAGCATATATGTAGGCACGTAAAGCTCACCGTAGCAACCATTTGCCCAATCCGGGCCTGCATAATTGGGAACATGGGATCAACGCCGCGGTTCCTGCCGTGAACGTGGACAGGCCGTTCTCATAGCGTTATTGTCCAATTGATGCATGTTCCTTGGTCGCCTTGAGTAGGTTATGCTCCCGCTGTCGCTCGACTGAGCATTCGCCGTCGGCCGGGGCCAGTCCGTGCGGCGTCGGTGATGAACGGCAAACGCGCCGTGGTCGGGGACTTTAAACTCAGAATAGATAGAAGGGGAAGGACTTTTATGCAAACGTCAGTGACTGTGTTAAATAGTGAAAGGGCTCGTTCGCTGTTAGACAAAAACGCGAGGGCCTCTGTGCAAGTCTGCCAGCGAGGGCGCGCGCGCGGGCGCGCGCGCGGGCGCCTTTCTGCCCTAGCTGGGCCGCCTGGGCTGGATTCGACCCAGTGCTATTCATCTGTTTTTCTTTTTCTTTTATCTCCAGAGCCAAAACAATTATAGAAAATGGTAGGAAAATGATAAAATTGTGAAACCAATTTTCTTAGGCTCCTTATTTTCCCTAGAATTTAATAAAAATAAGTTTGTGATTTTTAGTGGAAGTAAGAAATTTTAGGGTATTTAAAGTGGTTAAAAATATTGGTTATGGATTTTTAGAAAATAATTGGAAAGTCCAAAAATGCCCAAACTTTTTATGGGAGCTTAAAACAATATTTAGAAGCCTTGGGTAGAGTTTGAATTGATTTGGACCTTGTTTGATCACCAAACCCCAAAACACCCCCCTGCCCTATGAACTCCTTTACCGACTCCGGAAACCCTAAGTTCTCGGAGTTCCGTGAAGGAAAGTTGTATTCAAGACTTAGTCAATAAATTTTTATTATCTTTGCATCCTCATGAGCATCCCATGGCATCCATTCTTATACATATATATGGTGATGTTAGAACGTGAAGAAGAAATAGAAGTCCCCGAAGAAAGGACACCACCACCTTCGGATTCGCAAACAGGCAACTGCTTCTACTTCGATATCTGTGGATCCGAACCCGAATCACCTGTAAACGAAGGCAAGCCCCGGTGCATGCAACCCCTTTCCTTGTGTTTTTAAATACTTTTTGCACACTTTAAGTCTAGTGAAATGTGCATTAGGTTCATAGGAGTTGCTTGGAACCCTTTGATGCATTGCTTTCCTTGATATCCATACCTTTATAGATACTTCTGTGAAGTATCAAAATTATGATTTACAAAAATGCTTAGCCTTGCTTAGATCTTGTGGATAGAGGTTATCCTCAGTCTAACCCGGGAGAGGATGGCTTCTACCTGCAAGAATATTTTCATTTGGAGCAATAGTGGGATCTTACTGCAAAGTTCCCTGTGATGCTCTTTCATCCTAAGGAACAGACACAATCCTAAGGATGGCAATACTTAAATTGAGACTTGGGTTAGGAACAGGTGATGTTCTACCCAGGTCGATTAAGGATTAATGCGTATGTAGGCGTGCTGACCGAGGACCCTTTAACTGGTCACATGCCTCGTCATGGGTAAGCCTTGCCTCGGGCAGACTAAGGCCAGAATAAGATAACACGAAATGGGCGTGGAGCGGTGGCGAGAGTAGCGTGTACCCTCTGTGGCAACAGGCTGGACGATGGTGTATCTATGCTCTCGGTTTGCGTGAACCTGATCTGGTCTTAAGAACCCCGGTGGCGGGTTGACATATGCAAGGGTTAAGTGCTACATATGTCGTGTGATTGGAGATCCTCAGCTGAGTATAATCGATTCGGATCGCCGTACCTTCGCGGTTATGAAGACTTGGTCACTTTTCTACAACCTAAAGTCAGGATGTGAACACTATGGATAAAAATGATGCTGTATTGATGAGATGTTGAAATTAGACTAGATGCGAATGGAGTCTATTAATACTTAATATGGCGTTAAAAGATTGAAAGTAAGGACTCACTTTAGTAAGCTACTTCTGCAAAAATATAAGTTGATTTTTGCTAAAGCCTCTCCTTGACTCCTATTTATCCAACATACCCTTGAGAGTCTTTTCCTTAGTCGGGTAAGACTTGCTGAGTAATTCCATACTCAGGGTTTATCCCTTTGTTGTTTTTAGGTGAGGAAGCGACAAATTTTTGTTGCTTTTGCTCCAAGGTGGTACCAAATGAAAAAAAACAAGACTGAAGTGTGGGAGGACTTGGTCCTCCACATAGGATCTTTTGCTTATAACTTATCGGGAGGAGTTTGTGCCTCCCTTGGTTTGTATAATATTACTACTCAGCACTCGCCTTTTTAGTTCTGGTCTGTAATAAAACAACTTGAGCTTGCTTTTAAAATAAATTATGTAATCGCTTCCGCATTTCTTTATCTCCGATGTTCTGTAATGTCTGCAAGACGGGTGAAACGTTCCTGGTAAAGTAAGGATAGATACCGAACTTGTCAAGTGACTTAGGAACATCTACAGGGTGTCTGATGTCTGTTAGACAAGGACAACTGTAGGTGGGCCTAATTACTTGGGAGGTTCCGTCACAGCTGGTATCGGAGCGTAGCCCTTCTTTGCAGATATTATGAGGCATCTTCAAAAGGATTTTCAAAAGTCTTACCTAAAAACTCTTTTTCTTACCTAAGTATTCTAAAGAGTCTATCTTAAAGACCAGATAGGAAGAGTGCAATGTATAGAAGGTTGAATCAACTAAGGTTGATTCTGTAATTACACATGCATCATGCTAAGAATTATACTAATAACATTTTCCCCCTTAGAGAAATGTTGTCGCGCATCAGAAAGACCGCGCGCAAATCTACTAGACCCATTGGCGTACCCTGCCATTAACTTACCCCAAGACATGAAGAAAGTAGCAGTGGTAGCAACGATCCTATCAGGATCTGGAAGCACAAGTCGAACTGCTTCAATCAGAACTCCGTCACAGGAATGATCTATGGGTCGCGGATGCAGCCATCCGCTACTTGCAAGACCAACTCACGAAACGAGATCTAGCGCTCGGTTGGGCGGTTAATTCTCGTCCATTTGCCGGGGCTAGGGAAGCCAAAGCTCGAGCCCATGTGGAGGAGCTTAGCTTAGCCATGGATAACTGGCAAGTCTGTTATAATACACTACATGTTCATGTGTTGTATTCACAGCTGCACCCGAACATCCCTGTAAATTCTGTCGGGATGGAAGCCGGACCTTCTCATGTAGCGGGAGAAGCACTTGATGGTGAACTGGACCTTTTCAGGCCCCTCCCTCTATGAAGTTGGTTGACGAATGGTCTTCCTTGCCCGACAGTAAAGCTACCAAAGGTGAAAAGAAGTGGCTTATCAGGTGCCCTTAACATTGGCCGGACGGGACTTTCTCGCTAATATGATTGTTCTGAAAGGCCAAGACATGGATGTCATCTTGGGCATGAACTGGTTAGCCCAGCAAAAAGCAATTCTCAACCCTGATCTAAGAACCATCAGGTTGAGTTATGACCAATAGAGAGTTGATGACTTGATTGCCTAAACCAAGATTAGGCTATATTCATATTTAGTGAACCATGACCTGACCCAAAAGTCGAATTTTCCGTCATTACTCCATGACCACACCCATACAAATAAATGCCTAGATAATTTCCTTGTCGAACCTAAGGTGTACCTAGACTTCAAACAAGAATCTCAAGTCATGTCCCCCTTTAGAACCAATCTCTTGTTCAGTTGATACAGGTTGCGGTCTCTAGTATAGTTGGCTTCTCCTTGTGGATCGTCATGTTACTTTATTAACCCAACCTAGGAAAGACATGTCCGACCATTTTCTTGAATTTAATGCCTTTGGTTCCTTCATATCTATCGAAGGCCTACCAACTTAATCCTTGACCTTGTGATTTCTATGATGGGCATAGAAATATGCTTGGGGCTGAATTAACAGTCTCCCATCATACTTCTTTCATCAAGTTTAGGTTATGGCCATGCCTTGTTCACTTCTTTGGGCCATGATCTATTTGGCACTCTACTTGTAGCCATCTTTACTGGTGGAGTATCCCTTTGTATGTAGTCACCCTTGCTCAATCTATTGGTGTCGCGTGAGATTTCTTATTGGTTATGTCTGGTAATGGTGTTATGACTAAAATCGGTGATACCGCGCTGAAACCGAGGGCCTCCGGTGGGTGCACACACATGGTTGCGCTACTTGGCACGCGCTAGTATCACAGTTAGTAGTCATAATCCATTATAAGACTATATTGATATGTTATCTCTACACAAATTATTCTTACCACGAGAGATTCATTATTGGTACCAGTTTTGTAATGGTGTCATGGTTAAGGACTTATGGTACCGCGGCGAAACTGAGAGCCTCCTGTGAATGTACACACATGATTCTGCTGCTTGGCGCATGTTGGTATCAAGGTCTCTGGTCATGATCCATTGTGAAACTACACTGATGTGTGATCTTCTGTGAACTCCTTCCTTAAAACAATTTCTATGTTGATTGTAAGGAGATCAAGCAACATCTGTCATCTCCGTTAGATCAAAAGGATATACCACTTACATGTGTGGTCTTATTTCTTTTGATCTTGGTAGTGACTACTCACACAAGTTCCCTTTGCATCCTTTGTGTAAAGGTGAATCTTTGGAGCTTTTTAGTGTAAGAAAACAACTGATTAGCTCTCAAAATAGAGATATGTTTCCCCTGCTGCTGAAATGCAGAAGTTTGTTCATTCGTTTTCTTATCTAATCCATGTATTCCCTAACCAAGTGGATAATTCATCTCGTATGAGAAAAACGGATGCACAACATGACTAAATAGATTTCTAACCAAGTGCAGGATTTCTTGTTAGCAAATGTAAATTCTCAACCCTTGGTTTACCAATGGTACTGAGAGGATTTGCTTAATGTCAAAAGTAGTTCAACAAGTTGATTTTGACTAACTTGTAACTGCCCGATGAACGAAGGCTGAGTTTAGAGATCGTTTTATCGAGTTGTCTAAACTCACTTTGGTTCAACCCACCACAAAGAAAGTACTTACCAAAGTCAAGTTAAGTTGACCAGTAAATTATCGCTCTAGTCGCGCCTCGACCACCTCACACATGCTTTTCCTGTGTGTGTGATCATGCCGATCCATCACTAGTGCTGGATAAAATGGACTGGTTGCAAAGTTCGCATCTATAGATCCCTCCACTGGTGATTTTTCTTGAATCAATATCACCTTTCGTGGACTTGGATCCCCTGGTTAACACGAATTGACCGTGATGTTATTCGACATTTACACCGTCTCGTGTGCTATGAACTTACTGTAACCACTTGTTGGTAAACCTCTTCTTGTGTGTTTTACCCAAGATGGTGCATCTGATTCTATTTGGGTAAAGTTGCATAATTGCCACCCAACAGACTCAGATAGTACAGTGTCATCAGAAGAAGCAAGTTGCACACATGGAACCTTATGTGTTCTTCTGGTGGGCAAAGATGAAAATTGAAATTTCACGCTATGTGGCTTGATGTGACACTTGTAAACGTGTCAAGGCCACATACACGAAGACTGCTGGTCCATTACAATCTCTACCAATACCAACATGGAAATGGGAAGACATTAGTATGAACTTTATTGTGGGATTACCCAAGACTACAAAAGGGTATGACTCTATCTGGGTTATTGTTGATCGGCTTACGAAAATTTCTCATTTTCTGCCAGTCAAGACAGATCACCCAGTTACTGTCTATGCCCAATTGTACATTGCTCGCATTCTTAGTCTGCATGGTGTTCCGAAGACCATAGTGTCGGATCGTGGATCGCAATTCGTATCCAAATTCTGGGAAGAACTTTATAAATCCCTGGGTACTAAACTGCTCCACAGTTCGACCTATCATCCTCAAACCAGTGGACAGACTGAGAGAGTAAATCAGATACTTGAAGATATGCTGCGGGCATGTGTTCTGAAATTTCCACGAAAATGGGATGAATGTTTGCCGTTAGCGGAATTTTCATATAATAATAGCTATTAAGCAAGTATCAAGATGGCACCTTTTGAAGCTTTATATGGGCGACGGTGTCGAACTCCGCTAAATTGGTCTGAACCTGGAGAAAGGTACTTCTTTAGGCCTGATATGGTGAAAGAGGTTGAAGAAAAGGTTCAGAAAATTATTCATAATATGAAGAAAGCTCAGACTCGACAAAAGAGTTATGCAGACCGACGACGACAACCCTTATGCTTTCTGGTAGGCGATTATGTCTACTTAAAAGTTTCACCAATGAAGGGTGTATCGCGTTTCGGGGTTAAAGGGAAGCTTGCACCCAGGTACATTGGTCCATTCCTGGTGATTGAGCAATGTGGACCAGTGGCATACCGACTTCAACTACCCGAAACATTGTCTGCTGTGCATAATGTGTTCCACGTGTCACAATTGAAGAAGTGTCTTCGGGTTTCTGATCGAACCGTTGAAGTAATGGATGTTGTCCTTGAACCGGACTTGACATACTCTGAGCACCCTATTCGAGTCTTGGATCAAAAGGACAGGGTTACCCGGAGAAAAACTCTCAAGTTTTATAAGATACAGTGGAACCAGCATTCTGAAGATGAAGCTACTTGGGAAACTCAAGACTTCTTGAATAAGAATTTCCCAGGCTTTCTAGCCTCATGTAAATTGTAAAGCCTGTATGACTGTGTAATAGAGAAGTAACCCCCACATCACCTCTGCCATGTACCAAAACTAAGGAAATAAAAGTATGTCGCGTTTCCTTTTCCATTACCTACCCTAGGATTTTTAATCTCGGGACGAGATTCTTTTATGGGGGAAGGATGTAACACCCCTGGTGTTACTGTAACTAAAACTTGAGCATAGCATCATAAGCATTGGCATTGCATATGTTTGATACACCTAGAGTGCATTCACTAGGCAAAAATTTCAAACAAGTTGTATTGTTTTAATGTTTTGCAAATAGGACCCTGGATAGGAAGCTTTAACCCTAAATAGGCATTAAAGGGGTAAAACTTAACCCAAATTGAGAAAACCTAAAGACTTTAGGGAAAGAGTCATAAAATATCTTCAAACACAAAGTTGAATCATATTTATACCCCTGGGATACTAAAAACCCTAATTGGAACCGTGGAAAACCCTAAAACCAAACCCTAGGGGCCTATGTGCAAAATTAGTCCACTTTTGGACTAAAGTGCAAAAACCAAGTTAAATAGGTATCTTTAGTCATTTGGGTCACATATATGTGAATTTGCAAGCCAAACCCTAAGTTTTGGACCAAAATGCAAAAATCACCTCTTAAAGCACTATAGAGGCTAAGTCTGAAATTAAGTGTTGAGGGCTCAACTTTGGAGCATTGGATCTTTCAAATTATTGAGAATTTGCCTAGGTCACCACATCAATATTGAAGATCTATCAAAGGAGAACAACTTTGCTTAAGAATGTGAGCTCAGTTGTTAAGAAGAATTTAGAGATAATTAAGCCTGAAGTTTGGCTGTCAGGCTGATTAAGTCTGAAAATCAGGCTGACAGTGGACTGACATCAACATCAAGCCCAAGTTTATGCCTGATCTACTGGCCTTTTGTGACAACACCATATAGCAAAGATGTAGTTGGTATAATGCTCTCCAAGTTTGCTGCAATGCTTGACTTGTGTTGTCACAATGAATTAAGAGAAAATCTCGCTCCAAGTTGGGCTGTCAGGCGTCTGAATCAAGTTTTAGCCATGGTACAGTGCTCTGTTGAAGATAAGACCGCCAGCTGGCTTGCTCGTCGCCGTCGGTGGTCGATCTCGTGCTACAATTCGTGCATCGGGTACAACGGATAAACTTGACCGGGTAAAAATCCGAGGCAGGATTGAGCTACGGCTAAGACCGCCGCACTTCACCCCAGCTCATCGTCGAGTAGATGGCCTCGTCGCCGATAAGCCACCGTCGTCGTGCACCACGTGTCTTAGCACGAGACACCTTCGTGGTGACTCGTTAGCTGCATGTCCGACGATCACCGGAATCACTGCCACGGTGAGAGCTACTTTTTCCCCCGCACCGAGCTCACTGGCCGCTAACACCCCTCGGCCGAATTCGCCACCGACCCTCGATGCGCCTATAAATTGCGGATGCCGCGGGCTCCGTAGGGTAGTAAGCTAACCAGCCACCCCGAATCAGCCTCAATCATTCACTAAGAGCCGCGAATTCGGAGTTCTCCCCAAATCATTTTCCGCCGTCGTGAAACCCACCCCACCGTGGCCAGACCACTCTAGTAAAGTTCCGCGCCTCTCAAGTATTGTTCTAGCATATATGTAGGCACGTAAAGCTCACCGTAGCAACCGTTTGCCCAATCCGGGCCTGCGTAATTGGGAACATGGGATCAACGCCGCGGTTCCCGCCGTGAACGTGGACAGGCCGTTCTCATAGCGTTCTTGTCCAATTGATGCATGTTCCTTGGTCGCCTTGAGTAGGTTATGCTCCCGCTGTCGCTCGACTGAGCATTCGCCGTCGGCCGGGGCCAGTCCGTGCGGCGTCGGTGATGAACGGCAAACGCGCCGTGGTCGGGGACTTTAAACTCAGAATAGATAGAAGGGGAAGGACTTTTATGCAAACGTCAGTGATTGTGTTAAATAGTGAAAGGGCTCGTTCGCTGTTAGACAAAAACGCGAGGGCCTCTGTGCAAGTCTGCCAGCGCGGGCGCGCGCGCGGGTGCCTTTCTGCCCTAGCTGGGTCGCCTGGGCTGGATTCGACCCAGTGCTATTCATCTGTTTTTCTTTTTCTTTTATCTCCAGAGCCAAAACAATTATAGAAAATGGTAGGAAAATGATAAAATTGTGAAACCAATTTTCTTAGGCTCCTTATTTTCCCTAGAATTTAATAAAAATAAGTTTGTGATTTTTAGTGGAAGTAAGAAATTTTAGGGTATTTAAAGTGGTTAAAAATATTGGTTATGGATTTTTAGAAAATAATTGGAAAGTTCGAAAATGCCCAAACTTTTTATGGGAGCTTAAAACAATATTTAGAAGCCTTGGGTAGAGTTTGAATTGATTTGGACCTTGTTTGATCACCAAACCCCAAAACACCCCCCTGCCCTATGAACTCCTTTACCGACTCCGGAAACCCTAAGTTCTCGGAGTTCCGTGAAGGAAAGTTGTATTCAAGACTTAGTCAATAAATTTTTATTATCTTTGCATCCTCATGAGCATCCCATGGCATCCATTCTTATACATATATATGGTGATGTTAGAACGTGAAGAAGAAATAGAAGTCCCCGAAGAAAGGACACCACCACCTTCGGATTCGCAAACAGGCAACTGCTTCTACTTCGATATCTGTGGATCCGAACCCGAATCACCTGTAAACGAAGGCAAGCCCCGGTGCATGCAACCCCTTTCCTTGTGTTTTTAAATACTTTTTGCACACTTTAAGTCTAGTGAAATGTGCATTAGGTTCATAGGAGTTGCTTGGAACCCTTTGATGCATTGCTTTCCTTGATATCCATACCTTTATAGATACTTCTGTGAAGTATCAAAATTATGATTTACAAAAATGCTTAGCCTTGCTTAGATCTTGTGGATAGAGGTTATCCTCAGTCTAACCCGGGAGAGGATGGCTTCTACCTGCAAGAATATTTTCATTTGGAGCAATAGTGGGATCTTACTGCAAAGTTCCCTGTGATGCTCTTTCATCCTAAGGAACAGACACAATCCTAAGGATGGCAATACTTAAATTGAGACTTGGGTTAGGAACAGGTGATGTTCTACCCAGGTCGATTAAGGATTAATGCGTATGTAGGCGTGCTGACCGAGGACCCTTTAACTGGTCACATGCCTCGTCATGGGTAAGCCTTGCCTCGGGCAGACTAAGGCCAGAATAAGATAACATGAAATGGGCGTGGAGCGGTGGTGAGAGTAGCGTGTACCCTCCGTGGCAAGAGGCTGGACGGTGGTGTATCTGTGCTCTCGGTTTGCGTGAACCTGATCTGGTCTTAAGAACCCCGGTGGCGGGTTGACATATGCAAGGGTTAAGTGCTACATATGTCGTGTGATTGGAGATCCTCAGCTGAGTATAATCGATTCGGATCGCCGTACCTTCGCGGTTATGAAGACTTGGTCACTTTTCTACAACCTAAAGTCAGGATGTGAACACTATGGATAAAAATGATGTTGTATTGATGAGATGTTGAAATTAGACTAGATGCGAATGGAGTCTATTAATACTTAATATGGCGTTAAAAGATTGAAAGTAAGGACTCACTTTAGTAAGCTACTTCTGCAAAAATATAAGTTGATTTTTGCTAAAGCCTCTCCTTGACTCCTATTTATCCAGCATACCCTTGAGAGTCTTTTCCTTAGTCGGGTAAGACTTGCTGAGTAATTCCATACTCAGGGTTTATCCCTTTGTTGTTTTTAGGTGAGGAAGCGACAAATTTTTGTTGCTTTTGCTCCAAGGTGGTACCAAATGAAAAAAAACAAGACTGAAGTGCGGGAGGACTTGGTCCTCCACATAGGATCTTTTGCTTATAACTTATCGGGAGGAGTTTGTGCCTCCCTTGGTTTGTATAATATTACTACTCAGCACTCGCCTTTTTAGTTCTGGTCTGTAATAAAACAACTTGAGCTTGCTTTTAAAATAAATTATGTAATCGCTTCCGCATTTCTTTATCTCCGATGTTCTGTAATGTCTGCAAGACGGGTGAAACGTTCCTGGTAAAGTAAGGATAGATACCGAACTTGTCAAGTGACTTAGGAACATCTACAGAGTGTCTGATGTCTGTTAGACAAGGACAACTGTAGGTGGGCCTAATTACTTGGGAGGTTCCGTCACAAGACGTCCAGGGGAACCGTTGTTCGCCCTGAGGATATCTTAGCCAGCTCGTCCGCAGTCTCGTTGTAGCATCGGGCGATGTGGTTGAGCTCGAGCCCGTAGAACTTGTCTTCCAGGCGCCGAACCTCATCGCAGTAGGCTTCCATCTTCGGGTCGCGGCAGTGGGAATTCTTCATGACTTGGTCGATGACGAGCTGCGAGTCACCGTGAGCGTCGAGGCGTCGGACCCCTAGCTCGATGGCGATCCGCAACCCGTTGACCAGAGCCTCGTACTCAGCCACATTGTTGGACGCCGAGAAATGGAGGCGTAGCACGTAGCGTAGGTGCTTCTCGAGGGGCGAGATGAAGAGTAGGCCTGCGCCAGCTCCTGTCTTCATCAGCGACCCGTCGAAGAACATGGTCCAGAGTTCCGGCTGGATCAGAACTGTTGGGAGCTGGGTGTCGACCCATTTAGCCACGAAGTCCGCCAAGACCTGGGACTTGATGGCCTTCCGAGGGGTGAACGAGATTGTTTCGCCCATGATTTCCACCGCCCACTTCGCGATTCTACTCGAGGCCTCTCGGCACTGGATGATCTCCCCTAGGGGGAAGGATGACACCACAGTTACCGGATAAGACTCGAAGTAGTGTCGCAACTTCCGCCGCGTCAGGATCACCGCGTACAGCAGATTCTGAATTTGTGGGTAGCGGATTTCGGTCTCGGACAGTACCTCGCTGATGAAGTAGACTGGCCTCTGGACGGGCAATGTATGTCCCTCTTCTCGTCTCTCAACCACAATCGCGGCGCTAACCACCTAAGTGGTCACGGCGACGTAGATCAAGAGGGCTTCTCCGGCAAGGGGGGGGCACCAAGATGGGCGCATTCGTGAGGAGCGCCTTCAGGTTCCCGAGGGCTTCCTCGGCCTCCAGGGTCCAAGTGAAGCACTCGGCCTTCCTTAAGAGGCGGTACAGAGGCAGACCTCTTTCGCCGAGGCGTGAGATGAAGCGGCTCAGAGCCGCAAGACATCCCATGACTCTCTGTACGCCTTTCAAGTCCTTGATGGGCCCCATGCTGGTGATGGCTGCGATCTTCTCTGGGTTGGCTTCGATGCCCCGCTTGGAGACGATGAACCCCAAGAGCATGCCTCGAGGTACCCCGAAGACACACTTTTCGGGATTGAGCTTCACACCTTTCGCCTTGAGACATCGGAATGTCACTTCAAGGTCGGAAAGGAGGTCGGAGGCTTTCCTCGTCTTGACTACGATGTCATCGACGTAGGCCTCGACCGTCCGACCAATGTGTTCACCGAACACATGGTTCATGCATCGCTGGTACGTCGCACCCGCATTCCTCAAGCCGAACGGCATGGTGACATAGCAGTACATGCCGAAGGGCATGATGAAAGAAGTCGCGAGCTGGTCGGACTCCTTCATCCTGATTTGGTGATACCCTGAGTAGGCATCGAGGAAAGACAGGGTTTCGCACCCAGCAGTGGAATCCACGATTTGATCGATGCGAGGCAGAGGGTAGGGAACCTTCAGACATGCTTTGTTTAGACCAGTGTAGTCTACACACATCCGCCATTTCCCTCTTTTCTTTCTCACAAGCACAGGGTTGGCAAGCCATTCGGGATGGAATACCTCTTTGATGAACCCTGCCGCCATTAGCTTGTGGATCTCCTCGCCTATGGCCCTGCGCTTTTCTTCGTCGAATCGGCGCAGAGGCTGCTTCACGGGTCGGGCTCTGGCTCGGATATCCAGCGAGTGCTCGGCGACATCCCTCGGTATGTCGGGCATGTCCGAGGGACTCCACGAGAAAACATCGGCGTTCGCGCGGAGGAAGTCGACGAGCACTGCTTCCTATTTGGGGTCGAGCTCGGAGCCGATCCGGATCTGCTTGGAGGCGTCGCCGCTGGGGTCGAGGGGGACGGATTTAACCGTCTCCGCTGGCTCGAAGTTGCCGGCGTGGCGCTTCACGTCTGGCACCTCCTTAGAGAGGCTCTCCAGGTCGGTGATGAGGGCCTCGGATTCGGCGAGGGCCTCGGCGTACTTCACGCACTCGACGTCGCATTCGAACGCGTGTCGGTACGTGGGGCCGACGGTGATGACCCCGTTGGGGCCTGACATCTTGAGCTTGAGGTAGGTGTAGTTGGGGACGACCATGAACTTCGCGTAGCATGGCCTCCCCAGTACTGCGTGGTAGGTTCCTTGGAACCCGACCACCTCGAACGTGAGGGTCTCCCTTTGGAAGTTGAAGGGTGTCCCGAAGCAGACGGGAAGTTCGAGTTGTCCGAGGGGCTGGACGTGTTTCCCGGGGATGATCCCGTGGAAAGGCGCAGCGCTTGCCCGGACCGAGGACAGATCAACACGCAGGAGCCCGAGGGTCTCGGCGTAGATGATGTTGAGGCTGCTGCCTCCGTCCATGAGGACCTTCGTGAGCCTGACGTCGCCGATGACGGGGTCGACAACGAGCGGGTATTTCCCCGGGCTCGGCACGTGGTCAGGTTGGTTGGCTTGGTCGAAGGTGATGGGCTTGTCGGACCAGTCCAGGTAGACTGGCGCCGCCACCTTCACCGAACAAACCTCCCGACGCTCTTGCTTGCGGTGCCGAGCCGAGGCGTTTGCCGCTTGCCCATCGTAGATCATGAAGCAGTCGCGGACCTCGAGGTACTCTCCTGCCTGGTGATCTTCCTTCTTGTCGTTGTCGCGAGCCCTGCCACCCTCCGCGGGTGGCTCGGCCCTGTGGAAGTGACGCCGAAGCATAGCGCACTCCTCAAGGGTGTGGTTGACGGGCCCCTGATGATAGGGGCATGACTCCTTGAGCATCTTGTCGAAGAGGTTGGCACCTCCGAGGGGTTTCCGAGGGTTCTTGTACTCGGCGGCAGCGACAAGGTCCGCGTCGGCAGCGTCGCGTTTCGCTTGCAACTTCTTCTTGCCCTTCTTCTTAGCGCCGCGCTGAGTTGACGCCTCGGGGGCATCTTCCGGTGGGTGGTCCTGGGGCTGCTTGTCCTTCCGGAAGATAGCCTCAACCGCCTCCTGGCCAGAGGCGAACTTGGTGGCGATGTCCATCAGCTCGCTCGCCCTGGTGGGGGTCTTTCGACCTAGCTTGCTGATCAGGTCGCGGCAAGTGGTGCCGGCGAGGAACGCGCCGATGACATCCGAATCGGTGATGTTGGGCAGCTCGGTGCGCTGCTTCGAGAATCGCCGGATGTAGTCCCGGAGAGACTCTCCCGGCTGCTGTCGGCAGCTTCGGAGGTCCCAGGAGTTCCCAGGGCGCACGTACGTGCCCTGGAAATTGCCGGCGAAGGCTTGGACCAGGTCGTCCCAGTTGGAGATCTATGACGCGAGCGGTGCTCCAACCAGGTGCGAGCGGTGTCGGAGAGGAACAGGGGGAGGTTGCGGATGATGAGGTTGTCATCGTTCGTTCCACCCAGTTGGTAGGTCAGCCGGTAGTCTGCGAGCCACAGTTCCGGTCTCGTCTCCCCCGAGTACTTTGTGATAGTAGTCGGGGTTCGGAACCGGGTCGGGAACGGCGCTCGTCGTATGGCGCGGCTGAAAGCCTGTGGACCGGGTGGTTCGGGCGAGGGACTCCGATCCTCCCCGCTGTCGTAGCGTCCCCCACGCCTGGGGTGGTAGCCTCGGCGCACCCTCTCGTCGAGGTGGGCCCGACGGTCGTGGTGATGGTGCTCGTTGCCGAGGCGTCCCGGGGCCGCAGGCGCTGTGTTGCGCGTGCGCCCGGTGTGGACCGAGGCTTCCCACATGAATCGGGAAGTCGTGGCGCGATGTTCCGAGGGGTACCCCTGCCTTCGGGAGGCGGAGCTTTCGGCTGGTCGGACCGCGGCGTCCTCCAGGAGATTCTTGATCTCTCCCTGGATTCGCCGCCCCTCGGTGGTTGATGGCTCCGGCATCGCGCGGAGAAGCATTGCTGCTACAGCCAGGTTCTGGTCGACTCCACTGGAAGCGGGTGGCGGCCTCACCCTGACATCGTCGGCGATGCGGTGCTGGAAGCCCTGGGGTAGATGACGCATTTCTCCGGCCGGATTTGCTCGAGCTGTGGGTCATGACCCCCCGCCAGAATGGGGACCACAGCTAGCTCCCGTAGGATGTCAACGCGAGGCACAGGCCTAGGGAGATCACCGTTCTCCGGCATACCAAGATGGTTGCCTTCGAAGGGACCCCCTAGATCGACGTGGAAACATTCACGACTTGGGCCGCAGTCCTCGTCGCCGAGGCTGCGGCTACCGTCAGAACAGTCGGAAAGGCAGTAGTTGCATGTGGTCATGAAGTCCCGCATGGCACTGGGGTTACCAAGTCTGGAGAAATCACAACAGAAGTCGGGCACGTCATCTTCCTCGGACCCCGAGGGCCCGTAGGTCGAGACGTCCGTCAGCCGGTCCCAGGGTGACCGCATACGGTACCCCAGAGGGTTTGGACTCACCTCTACGAGAGAGTCCGCCAAAGCGAAGTCGCTTGGCGGGTCGAGGCTGAATCCAAAAGGCGTGAGATGGGAATCGGTGGGTACCTCTTGGTCGACGGGCGGTGATGAAGTCACGTCAGGGACTGACTGCACCGTCGTCTCAGGTACGAGGGTGACGCCCAGCAAGCCTTTCGCGAGCGTGCTGGCGTCGTCTGTTTGCTTGGGATTGGCGTGTTGCGGGGAGATGGCGCTCGTCTTCGTCTCAGACGCGAGGTCGATGCCCGACGTGCCCCCCGTTGGGGCGCCGGCGCCGTCGACTCGCTCGACAGCAGACGAGGCGCTGCCTCCTGCTTGGCCTTCGTTGCCCCGCCTGCTCCTCCGTCGGCGGGGAAGAGGGCGGGGTGAGCTCGGATGTTGTTCTTCCACCGCGCGTGGAAGACATCATCGATTCCGCCGTCGACGAGCGGGCTGTCGGCCGCCATTGTCGTTGTCGCACGGCGGGGGAAGGAGTATCATGTCGTGGCTGCCGTCGAGGGACATGAACTCAAGACTCCCGAAACGGAGCACCGTCCCGGGCTGGAAAGGTTGCTGGAGACTGCCCATCTGGAGCTTGACGGGAAGCTGTTCGTCAACACGCAGCAGGCCCCTACCTGGCGCGCCAACTGTTGGCGTTTCGAGACCGGGGGGTCCCTGGACCGACGAGTGAAATGTCGCCGCGTGCCCCAGCCCAGATGGGTCGGCGCGAGACGGAGCGCGAAGGGGGGAAAAGGCAGCCGGAGCGAGGCGGGAGAGAGGTGGAAATCCCGCGGCCTTCGTGTTTGTCCCGCGCCCAGGTCGGGTGCGCTTGCAGTAGGGGGTTACAAGCGTCCACACAGGAGGGGGAGCGAGCGGCCTCACGCGAGCGCCTGTCCCGTCCTCTTCCTCGCGCGGCCAACCCTCTGTAAGAGGGCCCTGGTCCTTCCTTTTATAGGTGTAAGGAGAGGATCCAGGTGTACAATGGGGGTGTAGCAGAGTGCTACGTGTCTAGCGGAGGAGTGCTAGCGCCCTAAGTACATGCCATCGTGGCAGCCGGAGAGGTTTTGGCACCCGGTTCGTGTGGTGTCGTGGTCGTCGGAGGAGCGCTGGAGCCTGGCGGAAGGACAGCTGTCGGAGCTGTCGAGTCCTTGCTGACGTCCTCTTGCTTCCGTAAGGGGGCTGAGAGCCGCCGTCGTCATAGAGCGTGCGGGGCGCCATCATTACTTATCTGGCGGAGCGAGCCAGATGGGATGCCGGTCTTGTTCCCTGTAGCCTGAGTCAGCTTGGGGTAGGGTAATGATGGCGCCTCCTGTTGACGTGGTCGGTCCGCGCCCTAGGTTGGGCAATGTGGAGGCTCCTCCGAGGTCGAGGTCGATTCTGTCTTCCGTGGCCGAGGTCGAGTCCGAGCCCCCAGGTCGGGCGAGGCGGAGACCGTCGGCTGAGGCCAGGGCTGAGTCCGAGCCCTGGGGTCGGGCGAAGCGGAGTTCGTCGTCTTCCGGGGCTGAGCCCGAGTTCGAGCCCTGGGGTCGGGCGGATTGGAGTTCGCCGTCTTCCGGGACTGAGCCCGAGTCCGAGCCCTAGGTCAGGCGGAGCGGAGTTCGCCGTCTTCCGGGGCTGAGCCCGAGTCCGAGCCCTGGGTCGGGAGGAGCGAAGTTCGTCGTCTTCCGGGGCTGAGCCCGAGTCCGAGCCCTGGGTCGGGCGAAGCAGAGTTCCCTACGGCGCCTGAGGCCGGGCCTGGCAGCCTATCAGCCTCACTCTGTCGAGTGGCACAGCAGTCATGGCGGCGCAGGCGGCGCTGTCCTTCTGTCAGGCTGGTCAGTGGAGCAGTGAAGTGACTATGGTCACTTCGGCTCTGTCGACTGGAGGACGTGCGTCAGGATAAAGGTGTCAGGCCACCTTTTTATTAAATGCCCCTGCGATTTGGTCGGTTGGTGTGGCGATTTGGCCAGGGTTGCTTCTTGGCGAAGACTGGGCCTCGGGCGAGCCGGAAGTATGTTCGTCGCTGGAGGGGGGCCTCGGGCGAGACGGAGATCCTCGGGGTTGGCTGCCCTTGCCCGAGGCTGGGCTCGGGCGAGGCGTGATCGAGTCCCTCGAATGGACCGATCCCTGACTTAGTCGCACCCATTAGGCCTTTGCAGCTTTGTGCTGATGGGGGTTACCAGCTGAGAATTAGGAGTCTTGAGGGTACCCCTAATTATGGTCCCCGACAATACTTAAATATGGCAATTGCATAGCCATTAGACTGGAACACTTGTAGCCTAATTAGTGTACTTTACAGGAAGAAAGCGCGGTGATGAGAACAAAATACCGACGATGTGTTTAAGCTCTTGACTTTTTTGCATTGTGTAAAAAGGAGAATCCACAATTTTTCTGTGACTTCCAGCTAGGCAAAGAAGGGAAGATTATGAGCATATTTTGGTCCCATGCAAGCCAACAAGGAGAGTACGTTGATTTTGGCGATGCATTTTGAAAGGATCACGACGACCAAGAGGGGGGTGAATTGGGCTTTTCTAAAATTCCAACAAAAGTTAAACCCTAAGCATGAGCCCAACTTCACCCAGCTACTAGCAATAAGCAAATACTACTAGAAAAACAACAACCCTAAGTAATTACTACAAATACTAGCTAAGCAATTGCACAAAGTAAAATGCTCAAACTAAATGTGGAATGTAAAGTGTCAGGGACCATAATTAGGGGTACCCTCAAGACTCCTAATTCTCAGCTGGTAACCCCCATCAGCACAAAGCTGCAAAGGCCTGATGGGTGCGACTAAGTTAGGGATCGGTCCATTCGAGGGACTCGATCATGCCTCGCTCGAGCCCAGCCTCAGGCAAGGGCAGCCGACCCCGGAGGATCTCCGTCTCGCCCGAGGCCCCCCTCCAGCGACGAACATACTTCCGGCTCGCCCGAGGCCTAGTCTTCGCCAAGAAGCAACCCTGGCCAAATCGCCACACCAACCGACCAAATCGCAGGGGCATTTAATGCAAAGGTGGCCTGACACCTTTATCCTGACGCACGTCCTCCAGTCGACAGAGCCGAAGTGACCGCAGTCACTTCGCCGCTCCACTGACCGGCCTGACAGAAGGACAGCGCCGCCTGCGCCGCCCCGACTGCTGTGCCACTCGACAGAGTGAGGCTGACAGGCTACCAGGCCCGGCCTCAGGCGCCGTAGGAAACTCCGCTTCGCCCGACCCAGGGCTCGGACTCGGGCTCAGCCCCGGAAGACGGCGAACTCCGCTCCGCCCGACCCAGGGCTCGGACTCGGGCTCAGTCCCCGAAGACGGCGAACTCCGATCCGCCCGACCCCAGGGCTCGGACTTGGGCTCAGCCCCGGAAGACGGCGAACTCCGATCCGCCCGACCCCAGGGCTCGAACTTGGACTCAACCCCGGAAGACGGCGAACTCCGATCCGCCCGACCCCAGGGCTTGGACTCGGGCTCAGCCCCGGAAGACGACGAACTCTGCTTCGCCCGACCCCAGGGCTTGGACTCAGCCTTGGTCTCAGCCGACGGTCTCCGCCTCGCCCGACCCGGGGGCTCGGACTCGACCTCGGCCACGGAAGACAGACTCGACCTCGACCTCGGAGGAGCCTCCACATTTCCCAACCTAGGGCGCGGACCGACCACATCAACAGGAGGCGCCATCATTACCCTACCCCAAGCTGACTCAGGCTACGGGGAACAAGACCGGCGTCCCATCTGGCTCGCTCCGCCAGATAAGTAATGATGGCGCCCCGCACGCTCTATGACGACGGTGGCTCTCAGCCCCCTTACGGAAGCAAGAGGACGTCAGCAAGGACTCGACAGCCTCGACAGCTGTCCTTCCGCCAGGCTCCAGCGCTCCTCCGACGGCCACGACACTACACAAACCGGGTGCCAAAACCTCTCCGGCTGCCACGATGGCATGTACTTAGGGCGCTAGCTCTCCTCCGCTAGACATGTAGCACTCTGCTACACCCCCCATTGTACACCTAGATCCTCTCCTTACGCCTATAAAAGGAAGGACCAGGGCCCTCTTACAGAGGGTTGGCCGCGCGAGGAAGAGGACGGGACAGGCGCTCGCGTGAGGCCGCTCGCTCCCCCTCCCGCGTGGACGCTTGTAACCCCCTACTGCAAGTGCACCCGACCTGGGCGCGGGACAAACACGAAGGCCGCGGGATTTCCACCTCTCTCCTGCCTCGCTCCGGCTGCCTTTCCCCCCCTTCGCGCTCCGTCTCGCGCTGACCCATCTGGGCTGGGGCACGCGGCGACATTTCACTCGTCGGTCCAGGGACCCCCCCGGTCTCGAAACGCCAACAGTTGGCGCGCCAGGTAGGGGCCTGCTGCGTGTTGACGAACAACTTCCCGTCAAGCTCCAGATGAGCAGTCTCCAGCAACCTTTCCAGCTCGGGACGGTGCTCCGTTTCGGGAGTCTTGAGTTCATGTCCCTCGACGGCAGCCACGACATGATACTCCTTCCCCCGCCGTGCGACAACAACAATGGCGGCCGACAGCCCGCTCATCGACGGCGGAATCGACGACGTCTTCCCCGCGCGGTGGAAGAACAACATCCGAGCTCACCCCGCCCTCTCCCCCGCCGACGGAGGAGGAGGCGGGGCAACCAAGGCCAAGTAGGACGCAACGCCTCGTTAGCTGTCGAGCGAGTCGACGGCGCCGGCGCCCCAACGGGGGGCACGTCGGGCATCGACCTCGCGTTTGAGACGAAGATGAGCGCCATCTCCCTGCAACACGCCAATCCCAAGCAAACAGACGACGCCAGCACGCTCGCGAAAGGCTTGCTGGGCGTCACCCTCGTACCTGAGACGACGGTGCAGTCAGTCCCTGACGTGACTTCGTCACCGCCCGTCGACCAAGAGGTACCCGCCGATTCCCATCTAACGCCTTTTGGATTCGGCCTCGACCCGCCAAGCGACTTCTCTTTGGCGGACGCTCTCGTAGAGGCGAGTCCAAACCCTCTGGGGTACAGTATGTGGTCACCCTGGGACCGGCTGACGGACGTCTCGACCTACGGGCCCTCGGGGTCCGAGGAAGATGACGTGCCTGACTTCTGTTGGGATTTCTCCGGACTTGGTAACCCCAGTGCCATGCGGGACTTCATGACCGCATGCGACTACTGCCTTTCCGACTGTTCTGACGGTAGCCGCAGCCTCGGCGACGAGGACTGCGGCCCAAGTCGTGAATGTTTCCACGTCGATCTAGGGGGTCCCTCCAAAGGCAACCATCTTGGTATGCCGGAGAACGGTGATCTCCCTAGGCCTGTGCCTCGCGTTGACATCCTACGGGAGCTAGCTGTGGTCCCCGTTCCGGCGGGGGGTCATGACCCACAGCTCGAGCAAATCCGCGGGGTGCCGGCCTGGCTCGACGAGGGAGCAGGAACACTTGAGCCGATCCGTTGGGACATCGGACAGGAATGGGAGGGCCAACCTCCGGCCGGAGAAATGCGTCATCTACCCCAGGGCTTCCAGCACCGCATCGCCGACGATGTCAGGGTGAGGCCGCCACCCGCTTCCAGTGGAGTCGGCCAGAACCTGGCTGCAGCAGCAATGCTTCTCCGCGCGATGCCGAAGCCATCAACCACCGAGGAGCGGCGAATCCAGGGAGAGCTCAAGAATCTCCTGGAGGACACTGCGGTCCGACGGGCCAAAAGCTCCGCCTCCCGAAGGCAGGCGTAACCCTCGGAACATCACGCCGCGACTTCCCGATTCATGCGGGAAGCCTCGGTCCACAGCGGGCGCACGCGCAACACAGCGCCTGCGGCCCCGGGACGCCTCGGCAACGAGCACCATCACCGCGACCGTCGGGCCCACCTTGACGAGAGGGTGCGCCGAGGCTACCACCCCAGGCGTGGGGGACGCTACGACAGCGGGGAGGACCGGAGTCCCTTGCCCGAACCACCCGGTCCGTAGGCTTTCAGCCGCGCCATACGACGGGCGCCGTTCCCGACCCGGTTCCGAACCCCGACTACTATCACAAAGTACTCGGGGGAGACGAGACCGGAACTGTGGCTCGCAGACTACCGGCTGGCCTGCCAACTGGGTGGAACGGACGATGAGAACCTCATCATCCGCAACCTCCCCCTGTTCCTCTCTGACACCGCTCGCGCCTGGTTGGAGCACCTGCCTCCGGGGCAGATCTCCAACTGGGACGACCTGGTCCAAGCCTTCGCCGGCAATTTCCAGGGCACGTATGTGCGCCCTGGGAACTCCTGGGACCTCCGAAGCTGCCGACAGCAGCCGGGAGAGTCTCTCCGGGACTACATCCGGCGATTCTCGAAGCAGTGCACCGAGCTGCCCAACATCACCGATTCGGATGTCATCGGCGCGTTCCTCGCCGACACCACTTGTCGCGACCTGGTCAGCAAGCTAGGTCGAAAGACCCCCACCAGGGCGATCGAGCTGATGGACATCGCCACCAAGTTTGCCTCTGGCCAGGAGGCGGTTGAGGCTATCTTCCGGAAGGACAAGCAGCCCCAGGGCCACCCACCGGAAGATGCCCCCGAGGCGTCAACTCAGCGCGGCGCCAAGAAGAAGGGCAAGAAGAAGTCGCAAGCGAAACGCGACGCCGCCGACGCAGACCTTGTCGCCGCCGCCGAGTACAAGAACCCTCGGAAACCCCTCAGAGGTGCCAACCTCTTCGACAAGATGCTCAAGGAGCCGTGCCCCTATCATCAGGGGCCCGTCAAGCACACCCTTGAGGAGTGCGCTATGCTTCGGCGTCACTTCCACAGGGTCGGGCCACCCGCGGAGGGTGGCAGGGCTCGCGACGACGACAAGAAGGAAGATCACCAGGCAGGAGAGTACCCCGAGGTCCGTGACTTCTTCATGATCTACGGTGGGCAAGCGGCAAACGCCTCGGCTCGGCACTGCAAGCAAGAGCGTCGGGAGGTTTGTTCGGTGAAGGTGGCGGCGCCAGTCTACCTGGACTGGTCCGACAAGCCCATCACCTTCGACCAAGCCGACCACCCCGACCATGTGCCGAGCCCGGGGAAATACCCGCTCGTTGTCGACCCCGTCATCGGCGACGTCAGGCTCACCATGGTCCTCATGGACGAAGGCAGCAGCCTCAACATCATCTACGCCGAGACCCTCGGGCTCCTGCGTGTTGATCTGTCCTCGGTCCGGGCAGGCGCTGCGCCTTTCCACGGGATCATCCCCGGACGGTCGAGGCCTACGTCGATGACATCGTAGTCAAGACGAGGAAAGCCTCCGACCTCCTTTCCGACCTTGAAGTGACATTCCGATGTCTCAAGGCGAAAGGCGTGAAGCTCAATCCCGAAAAGTGTGTCTTCGGGGTACCCCGAGGCATGCTCTTGGGGTTCATCGTCTCCGAGCGGGGCATCGAAGCCAACCCGAAGAAGATCGCAGCCATCACCAGCATGGGGCCCATCAAGGACTTGAAAGGCGTACAGAGAGTCATGGGATGTCTTGCGGCTCTGAGCCGCTTCATCTCACGCCTCGGCGAAAGAGGCCTGCCACTGTACCGCCTCTTAAGGAAGGCCGAGTGCTTCACTTGGACCCCTGAGGCCGAGGAAGCCCTCGGGAACCTGAAGGCGCTCCTCTCGAATGCGCCCATCTTGGTGCCCCTCGCTGCCGGAGAAGCCCTCTTGATCTATGTCGCCGCGACGACTCAGGTGGTTAGCGCCGCGATTGTGGTTGAGAGACGAGAAGAGGGGCATACATTGCCCGTCCAGAGGCCAGTCTACTTCATCAGCGAGGTACTGTCCGAGACCAAAATCCTCTACCCACAAGTTCAGAAGCTGCTGTACGCGGTGATCCTGACGCGGCGGAAGTTGCGACACTACTTCGAGTCTCATCCGGTAACTGTGGTGTCATCCTTCCCCCTAGGGGAGATCATCCAGTGCCGAGAGGCCTCGGGTAGAATCGCGAAGTGGGCGGTGGAAATCATGGGCGAAACAATCTCGTTCGCCCCTCGGAAGGCCATCAAGTCCTAGGTCTTGGCGGACTTCGTGGCTGAATGGGTCGACACCCAGCTCCCAACAGTTCCATTCCAGCCGGAACTCTGGACCATGTTCTTCGATGGGTCGCTGATGAAGACAGGAGCCGGCGCAGGCCTACTCTTCATCTCGCCCCTCGGGAAGCACCTACGCTACGTGCTACGCCTCCATTTCCCGGCGTCCAACAATGTGGCTGAGTACGAGGCTCTGGTCAATGGGTTGCGGATCTCCATCGAGCTAGGCGTCCGATGCCTCGACGCTCGCGGTGACTCGCAGCTCGTCATCGACCAAGTCATGAAGAACTCCCACTGCCGCGACCCGAAGATGGAAGCCTACTGCGATGAGGTTCGGCGCCTGGAAGACAAGTTCTACGGGCTCGAGCTCAACCACGTCGCCCGACGCTACAACGAGACAGCGGACGAGCTGGCTAAGATAGCCTCGGGGCGAACAACGGTTCCCCCGGATGTCTTCTCCCGAGACCTGCATCAACCCTCTGTCAAGATCGACGACACGCCCGAGCCTGAGGTACCCTCGGCTCAATTCGAGGCTCCCTCGGCTCGGCCCGAGGCACCCTCGGTTCAGCCCGAGGTACCCTCGGCCCCCGAGGGTGAGGCACTGCGCGTCGAGGAGGAGCGAAGCGGGGTCACGCCTAATCGAAACTGGCAGACCTCGTACCTGCAATATCTCCACCGAGGAGAGCTACCCCTCGACCGAGCCGAAGCTCGGCGGTTGGCGCGGCGCGCCAAGTCGTTTGTCTTGCTGGGAGATGGGAAGGAGCTCTACCACCGCAGTCCCTCGGGCATCCTCCAGCGATGCATCCCCATCGCCGAAGGTCAGGAGCTCCTACGAGAGATACACTCGGGGGCTTGCGGCCATCACGCAGCACCTCGAGCCCTTGTTGG
This sequence comes from Zea mays, assembly GCF_902167145.1. NCBI lineage: Eukaryota > Viridiplantae > Streptophyta > Magnoliopsida > Poales > Poaceae > Zea > Zea mays. Next base: position 143,520,783 of record NC_050103.1, read on the forward strand.
AAACGCCTTCCGACAAGGCTTCTACTGGCCGACGGCGGTGGCCGACGCCACTAGAATTGTCTGCACCGGCGAAGGGTGTTAGTTCTACGCAAGGCAGACCCACCTGCCCGCTCAGGCTCTGCAGACGATACCCATCACCTGGCCTTTTGCTGTGTGGGGTCTGGACCTCGTCGGCCCCTTGCAGAAGGCACCCGGGGGCTACACGCACCTATTGGTCGCCATCGACAAATTCTCCAAGTGGATCGAGGTCGGACCCCTAAATAGCATCAGGTCCGAACAGGCGGTGACGTTCTTCACCAACATCATCCATCGCTTTGGGGTCCCGAACTCCATCATCACTGACAACGGCACCCAGTTCACCCGCAGAAAGTTCCTAGACTTCTGCAAGGATCACCACATCCGGGTGGACTGGGCCGCCGTGGCTCACCCCATGATGAATGGGCAAGTGGAGCGTGCAAACGGCATGATTCTACAAGGACTCAAGCCTCGGATCTACAACGACCTCAACAAGTTCGGCAAGCGATGGATGAAAGAACTCCCCTCGGTGGTCTGGAGTCTGAGGACAACGCCGAGCCGAGCCATGGGCTTCACGCCGTTCTTTCTAGTCTATGGGGCCGAGGCTATCTTGCCCACAGACTTAGAATACGGTTCCACGAGGACGAGGGCCTACGCCGACCAAAGCAACCAAGCTAATCGAGAAGACTCGCTGGACCAGCTGGAAGAGGCTCGGGACACGGCCTTACTACACTCGGTGCGGTACCAGCAGTCCATGCGACGCTACCACGCCCGAGGGGTCTGGTCCCGAGACCTCCAGGTGGGCGACCTGATGCTCCGGCTGCGACAGGACGCCCGAGGGCGGCACAAGCTCACGCCTCCCTGGGAAGGGCCGTTCGTCATCGCCAAAGTTCTGAAGCCCGAAACGTACAAGCTAGCCAACAGTCAAGGCGAGGTCTACAACAACGCTTGGAACATCCAACAGCTACGTCGCTTCTACCCTTAAGATGCTTTCAAGTTTTTCATATACCTCGCTCCCACGCAAAGTTTAGTCATCAAGGAAGGGTCAGCCTTGCCTCGGCAAAGCCCGACCCTCCCTTGGGGGCTAAAAGGGGGGAACCCCCTCTGCGTCGAAATTTTCCTCGAAAAAATATCCTTTCTGCCAGAATATCTTTCGTGCTTTTCGACTACTTCGAAAGTGGATCCTGAAAACGATGGAGTACATGTAAGCAGCCAAGGCTGACCGAGCCGAGGGACTCCTACGCCTCCGGGATACGGATACCTCACTCATCACCTTCTGCGATAAGTAACTCGCGTTCGGATAAGCGATTTCACGGACCGAACAAGTCTTCACGCTCGAAAGCTCCTCTGCCGAAGCGATTCTTCGGGCCTTCTCGACTACATCGGTGACAGAACCCTATGGACGGGCAAGAGTATGCGTAAGCGGCAAGGCCGACCGAGCCGAGGGATTCCTACGCCTCCGGGATACAGATACCTCACTCATCACCTTTCGTGAAAAGCAACTCTCGCTCGCACAAACAATTCTGTTACCGACGAAAAAGTCTAGATACTCGAAACAAGAGGAAAAGAAGCGCAGCTTTACAACACGACGATGGCGTGTTTGGGCCTCGGCGGCCGCAGAAAACACACGCTACAAGATAATCCGATCCTGCAGGCTCGGATCTTAACAGTTGAAGGGAGCAGCAGCACCCTCGGCGTCGACTACACCTTCGGCGAGGTCCGACCTAGCCTCGGACGGCGACGTGGTCCGAGGATCTCCACTCTGAAGGACGACATCATCATCACGCCCGGGCCATCGCCGCCAGGGTCTTCTCCAAGAATCCGGCTCGAGCAGGCGGCTCGGCCGGTCACCCCGAGGCCTCGGTCAGCTGTCCCCCAAAGACATCAGCCCGGCCCGAGGCCTCGGCAGATCAACTCCGACGTCGGTCCCGCTAACGGACGACCCGGCCAGGCTCCGACCGACCAAGTCTTCTTTTCAAGCCAACTCTGCCTCTGTCCGTGCTGATACCGCTACCCCTGGCTTCGGCTCATCAAAGAGCGGCCGAGGGGTTCCTTTAACTAAGCAAGAGAAGCCTCGGATAGCAAGGCCGACCGAGCCGAGGGACTCCTACGCCTCCGAGATACGGATACCTCACTCGTCACCTTCGCACGGGGCGACTCACGCTTGGTGAAGCGGTTCAGACAACCAACAGGCGAGTCTTAGTGCTCGAAAATGAGGAAAAAACACGGCTCCGCGCCAAAAATACATACACGTTCAGGCCCCGACAGCCACAATGAACAAAAGACCGGCATTCAAGGTGCCATTACAAACGGAACTCCGGTTCCGTCCCCGCGGGTATGAACAACCTCCACACCGGGGAGCCTGCGGGGCGACGAGTTCCGGGCGACTCACCAGCGACCTCTGCAGCAGCAGCCATGGTCCCAGGACGGACGCGGCCACCGGAAGGCTCTCGTTCGTGTCCCCGCTCAAGGGACGCGAACCAGCCATCAAAGCCAAAGAGCGGGCCGCTCCAAAGCGCACCGGCAGGTCCTCGCTCCCGCCCTCACCACGCAAGCGAGGAAGAGGACGGAATGTTGCATCCTAGCTGGGCAGCAACAGTCCGCCTCCCCCGGCATGGCTGGAGGACGACTCCTCCGCAGAGCTGGAGGATGGTTTCCACCACCAGAAGCTGGAAGAAGAGGTGGCCAGCCGACCCGTGCGGGAGGTAGAGCCCCGGCTTGCCTCGCTCTCTGCCCCAGATTGATGATGAACATCCTTGAAGCTGAGGGCGGGACCAAGATCGCAGCTCGGCTTGCTTCTCCTCATCCAGGGGCTGGTGGTCACCGTCTCGGGTGACCACCGGAGAGGGGATGCAGCCGGGCCGCGTAATGAAAATCCTTGAAGCCGAACGATGGCTGAAAGGTACCAACTCCCATAGAGTTGTGTTCCTCCAACAACAAGGCGGAAGGATTGCGGGCGTCCCCCATCCGGGGGCTTGGAAGGAGGAAAGACACGATGCATAAGGGAGCGCGAAGACATGGTCGCCTTTCAAGGGGGTCACCCTCCTTTTAAAGGCGACTCTCCCTACTTGCGTCCCCAGCCGTCGTGGGCTGAGTCTTTTCCAGCACGCTCCAAGGTCCTCCACCTACGACGCGGGGGCTGGGTCCCACGCGTCATGCAAGCTGGCCCAGGGCAGAAAAAGCCAAACCGCCGCGCGCGGCGCATGCAACCGCCCAGCGGTTACAAGCGCCCCTCCACTTTCGCCCAGACCAGCGGATGAAAGGGCGGGCAGCCATGCAGGCGGCATGCAACCGCGCCAAGTGGGCGCACCTCTCCGACTTCCAACATGCCCAGCATGGAGGCCCACGCCCACGCGTCATGCAATCGGCGCGCCGGTCGCTACGTGCAAGCAACTGCACCGCCACTCGCACCACTGTCGCGCCTCCTCGACTGCGGAACCAGTACCGCGACTCGAGGCGACCCAGCGCACGACCCAGCAGCGCCAGCCTGGCGCGACGGTCAATACAGCCAAAAATGGGCCGGCAGTAATGGCGGTGGCAGGCGGGCAGGAGCAGCGGTCACGTCGTCAGCCAAGCTTACGTCCCATCCGAGGGCAGCAAGAGGACCCTCTCTCACGGCGTGAAGACGGCGCGCCCGTGTTCCGTTCCTCGCACGGCTCGCGCACGCGCAACGGCCACCTCGCGAACCGCCCGCTCCGTCGCATTAACTCCGCGGCGGGACAGGCGGCGCCTCTGGCAGGGGAAGCGAGCGACGCTTCACCTTCGCCATAATGACCGCGTCAAAAAAGGTACGCCACATCATTCGATTTCGTATCCTTTTCTTTTTCCTCTTTCTCTCTCTTACAACAGGGATTGGGAAAGGGGGGTACCCCGAAAAGGATCCTTCTCCGTGAAGGAAACAGGCTCCGAGCCTCCCTACTGATCAGAGGTTCGAAGGCTGGCCCCTCGGAGGGGTTTAACAGCCGCCTCAGAGCGCGTGGGCTCCACACCCACTACTGGTCAGAGTTTCGAAGGCCGGCCCCTCGGAAGGGTTCAACGGCCGCCTCAGGCTGCTCGGGCTCCGCGCCCACTACTGATCAGGGGTTCGAAGGCTGGCCCTCAAAGGGTTCACAACCGCCTCATACATAGAGCGAGGGATGACCCTGGGTACATTTGATACATAACCGAGGCTCGGACTACGCTCCCGAGGTACCCTAGGACATTTCCGAGACCAGCGGGAACGATCTTGTAACGGAATCCCATCAGAGGGAGGCATCGAGCCCTCGGACCCCGTCGACAGGGGACCGGGTCCGGCAGATCACCCGCAGGTACTTTTGGGCGCGCCTCTGGGCCTCTAGCCGACCCCTAACAAATGGGGCATGGGCGTCCACTCGGATTACCCGCCAGCAGCTCACCGGAGACACCATGTTCGGCGCCCTCCGAGGGCAACATGGCGCTTTCCCCCCTCCTCCTTCCGGAAAGGCAACGCAGGGGCGTATGTAAAAAAGTCGAGTCTGTCCCTGACCGTCCTCTTGCCCTGTGCAGAGGCTCGGGGGCTGCTCTCGCAACCCCGGCTCCGGCCAAACCGTTGACAGCGTCAACATACCAGCCCGAGAACTTGGGACCCGACCGTGCACCCGGGCTACGGCCAGCTCGCATGAGGGAACAACCAGACCAGCCGAAGCATTGCGCGAGGCATTAAGACCTCGGAGGAGTCAAACCACTCCTCCGAGGCCTCGGGGGCTACACCCGGCGGGTGCGCTCGCGCGCACCCACCGGAACAAAACGCAACCGAGAAAGGCTGGTCCCCTTGCAAAAAAGTGCGACGAAAGCCTCCAAGCGAGTATTAACACTCCCTTCGAGGCTCGGGGGCTACTGTCGGGGACCATAATTAGGGGTACCCTCAAGACTCCTAATTCTCAGCTGGTAACCCCCATCAGCACAAAGCTGCAAAGGCCTGATGGGTGCGACTAAGTCAGGGATCGGTCCATTCGAGGGACTCGATCACGCCTCGCCCGAGCCCAGCCTCGGGCAAGGGCAGCCGACCCCGGAGGATCTCCGTCTCGCCCGAGGCCCCCCTCCAGCGACGAACATACTTCCGGCTCGTCCGAGGCCCAGTCTTCGCCAAGAAGCAACCCTGGCCAAATCGCCACACCAACCGACCAAATCGCAGGGGCATTTAATGCAAATGTGGCCTGACACCTTTATCCTGACGCACGTCCTCCAGTCGACAGAGCCGAAGTGACCGCAGTCACTTCGCTACTACACTGACCGGCCTGACAGAAGGACAGCGCCGCCTGCGCCGCCCCGACTGCTGTGCCACTCGACAGAGTGAGGCTGACAGGCTGCCAGGCCCGGCCTCAGGCGCTGTAGGAAACTCCGCTTCGCCCGACCCAGGGCTCGGACTCGGGCTCAGCCCCGGAAGACGGCGAACTCTGCTCCGCCCGACCCAAGTCTCGGAATTCGGGGAGGGAGAGGGGAAATTGAGGCGTGTCCCGGGTTGCGGACGTCGGGGCGAAGCTCACCGTGGCAGAGGGCACGGCGGGGCTTCAACGGCGACGGAAAAACGAGCTCGGGCGGCGGCGGTCAATGGCGGCGACACTTTGGCGTGTGAGCAGCGGGGGGGCAAGGTGGAAGGGGGTCTTCAGGTGCGCAAATGAGGGAGGGGGAGAGGGCGAGCGAGGTTTTGGGCTCAAGTGGCCGAGGCGAGGTGGTTGCGAGCTCGACGCGCGACGTGGGCGTGGAGTCCGCGGCACGCGCGGCTCGGGGCGGCGGTTACGCGGAGACGGAAGAGCTGACAGCTCGGGCCCGCGAGCAGAGAGAGCGAGGAAAGCGGGCGCGGGTGTTGGGAAGGCGGTCGCGCTGACGGGCGGGCCCGCCAGGGCAGAGAGAGGAGAGGGGGAAGGAAAGCGCGCGCGGGATGGACCTGATGGGCCGAAAGGCCAAGGGGCGGGGGAAGTGGGCTTCTTTCCTTTGTCTTTTATTCTGGCATTTGTTTTCCCTTTTCTTTTTTATTTACTCTATTTGATTCAAATCCAAATAGGCCACAAATTCAAATTAGCATTTCCAAGTATTATGCACCAAACAAAAGTGAAATTTAGGGTTCAACATGATGCAACATTTCATACTCCCTTGGAGTTTAGCCTACTAGATTATAATTACAAATAAAAATAACCACTCTTCTTCTATAGAAAAGAGAAAGAGGAGATTGGGGAAAGGTGTGAAAAGAGAAGTAACACCTGAATTTGTGAATATGAGCAAAGAAATTTTATACCCCCAAATTCAGGGTGTTACAAACCTATCCCCCTTAAAAGAATCTCGCCCCGAGATTCAAGGTTGGTCAGCAAAGAGTTCAGGGTATTTGGCCTTCATATCATCTTCTTGTTCCCAGGTTGCTTCTTCCTCGGAGTGGTGACCCCATCTGACTTTGCACATTCTGATGGTGTTCCTCCGGGTGACTCTTTCTGCAAACTCCAGAATTTGCGTTGGCTTCTCTATGTATGTCAGATCCTCTTGGACTTCCAAACCCTCCACTGGCAGCTGTTCTTCTGGTACTCGCAGACACTTCTTCAATTGCGACACGTGGAACACATTATGCACTGCTGACAAACTCTCTGGTAGGTTGAGCTGGTAGGCCACTTCTCCACGCTTTGCTTGAATCTGATATGGTCCAACGTACCGGGGTGCTAACTTGCCCTTGACTCCGAACCTTCTGACTCCTCTGATAGGTGACACCTTCAGATAGACGTAATCTCCCACTTCGAAACTCAGTTCCCTTCTCCTTCTGTCAGCATAGCTTCGCTGTCTTGATTGTGCTATCTTCAGGTTCTCCCGAACCATTTTGATATTCTCTTCGGCTTCAAGCAAGATGTCGGGGCCAAACACCTGTCTCTCTCCAGGCTGGTCCCAATGCAGCGGAGTCCTACAACTCCGTCCATAGAGTGCCTGAAACGGTGACATCTTCAAGCTGGCCTGGTAACTATTGTTATAGGAAAATTCTGCATAAGGTAACCTTTTGTCCCATCCTGACTTGTCTTGCAACGCACAGGCTCTCAGCATATCTTCTAGGATCTGATTAGTTCTTTCAGTTTGACCGTCTGTCTGCGGGTGATAAGCCGAGCTGAAGTTCAAATGTGTGCCCAAAGCTTCTTGTAGCTGCTGCCAAAAATGAGAGGTGAACTGCGTTCCTCGATCTGACATTATCTTCTTCGGCACACCATGAAGGCAGACTATCCGTGACATGTATAACTCAGCTAACGTTGCTCCGGTGTATGTTGTCTTCACGGGTATGAAATGGGCCACCTTTGTTAAGCGGTCCACAACCACCCAGATGGAATCATAGCCGGCCCGGGTATGAGGTAGGCCAACTATAAAGTCCATCCCGATCTCATCCCACTTCCACTGAGGAATCCGCAATGGCTGCAACAATCCGGCGGGCCTCTGATGCTCTGCTTTGGTTCTTTGACAGCTATCACACATGGCGACATATTCTGCGATCTCTCTTTTCATGCCATACCACCAAAACCTCCTTTTTAAATCCTGATACATCTTCTCACTTCCAGGGTGTATGGAGTAGGTTGTCTCATGAGCTTCCTTGAGGATCAGCTCCCGAATAGGTTTGAGGTCGGGAACACACAATCGGTCTTTGAACCATATTACTCCCTCTTCATCCTCTCGAAAGTCCTTGCCTCTTCCTTCTAGGATCAGCTGTCGGATCTTGTTGATGTTTTCATCATCTTTCTGCCCTTCTTTGATCTCCCGCTCTAAGGTGGGCTCTAATTCCACTGTTACTCCTTGTGTACTGTTCAGAAAACCGAGACTCAGTCTGTCGAACTCCTTGGCTAACTCGTATGGCATTGGATACGTGGCCAGCATATTAACTTGACTCTTCCTGCTTAGAGCATCTGCAACAACATTGGCTTTGCCCGGATGGTAATGTATCTCCAACTCATAGTCCTTGATCAATTCCAACCATCTTCGCTGCCTCATGTTTAACTCTGACTGGGTGAATATGTACTTCAGACTTTTATGATCTATGTAGACGTCGCACTTCTGCCCATACAGGTAATGTCTCCATGTCTTTAACGCATGAACCACTGCTACCAACTCCAGGTCGTGTGTGGGGTAATTTTTCTCATGGATCTTCAGCTGTCGAGATGAGTATGCTACAACTCTTCCTTCTTGCATTAGCACACATCCCAAACCGGTGTAAGAAGCATCGCAGTACACCGAGAATGGCTTGTGAACATCAGGCAGAACTAACACAGGTGTTGTAGTCAATCTATTTTTCAGTTCTTCAAATGCTTCTTGACACTTTTGGGTCCACTTAAACTCAACTTTCTTCGCTAGTAACGCTGTCATTGGTCTAGCAATCTTTGAAAAGCCTTCAATGAAACGCCTATAGTATCCGGCCATTCCAATGAAGCTCTTAATCCCACGAACATCCTTCGGTGCTTTCCAGTTCAGGATATCTGCTACTTTCTTTGGATCCACTGCTAACCCATCTTGGTTTATGATGTGACCCAGAAACAAGACTTCATGAATCCAGAACTCGCATTTACTCAGCTTGGCATACAACTGATGTTCTCGAAGCCTCTGCAATACCATCTTCAAATGCTCCACATGATCTTCCTCACTTTGAGAGTATATGAGAATATCATCGATGAACACTACCACAAATTTGTCTAGATAGTCCATGAACACGCTGTTCATCAGATACATAAAGAAGGCTGGCGCATTTGTCAAACCAAAGGACATAACTGTGAACTCATATAACCCATACTTGGTGATGAATGCTGTCTTCGGTATGTCCGAGGGTCGGATTCTGAGTTGATGGTAACCTGATCTCAGATCTATCTTCGAGAATACGCTGGCACCTCTGAGCTGGTCGAACAGATCTTCTATTCTTGGCAGGGGTACTTGTTCTTAACAGTGACTTCATTCAGGGCTCTGTAATCTATGCACATCCTTTTGGTACCATCTTTCTTCTCTACAAACAACACTGGAGCGGCCCAAGGCGAGGTGCTTGGTCTGATGTAGCCCTTCTCTAACATCTCATCTATCTGCTTCTTGAGTTCCACCAATTCTGGTCCAGACACTCGATAGGCTCTTTTGGAAATGGGGGTGATACCAGGGATAAGCTCGATGGCAAATTCGACTTTTCTTTCGAGTGGCATGCCCGTTAGCTCCTCGGGAAACACATCCGGAAAGTCCGACACAATCTTGATAGCCACGAGCGGGTTGGGCTCCTTACTATCAACTGAAATCTGGTGACAGACTCCCTCCGCTGATTTAGGCATCCTTAGCTCAGCCACTACCTCCTCTCCGGACGGGGACTTCAATGTTACGGTCCTCTTGTCACAGCTAACATTCGCTTCATATTTCATTAACCAATTCATCCCTAGGATGACATCTACCCCAGGGGTGTCTATTACTATTAGGTCACTGGGGAACCCTATCCCCCTTATTTCCACCCTTATATTTGAGCATATTTTATCTGTTTGCACCTTGCCACCAACCGAATTAATCCTCATGGGCGGCATCATTGCCTCTACTGAGATGTTATGCATTTCTACCTAGGTTGCAGTGACAAATGAATGAGTTGCACCAGTATCAAATAGCACTTTGGCGGGATGAGATTCGATTGAGAACATACCTACTGCCACATCTGGTGCATCCTGGATTGCTTCGGCCTCCAAGTGGTTCACCTTTCCACGGTTGTACGCTTGGCCACGATTGCCTGCTGCCTGCTGCAGTACACCTTGCCTTGTTGGAGCATTGGGGTTGGTCTGCTGCTGCGCCATCTTCTTCGGGCACTGCATCGCCCAGTGGCCTTGTTCTCCACAGTGGAAACATCCTCTGCCTCCTCCTTGTGCTGGGGCTGCTTGGTTGCTCTGATTTGCTGCGGGGGCAGGAAGGCGAGGTGCCTGGTTGTTCTGCTTCTGATACTGATTACCTCCCTGCTGGCTGTTCTGACGATACTGCTGTTGTTGCGGGTACTGCCTCTGAAACTGCTGCTGATGTGGACGCTGATTCTGATGCTGATATCCCTGTGGGTGACCAGGCCTGCCTTGCTAAGATGAACTGCCTACGAAGCGGGGGCGGCTGATGCTCTCGGACTGTGGTCCACTCATCTTGTGCTTCCGATCTTCCATATCCTTACACTTCTTCTCAGTCATAACTGCCCTATCGATCAGGTGCTGGAAGGTGGGGAAGGTGTGATTCATTAGCTGGTAATGCAGGGGGTCCACCAAACCCCTCATGAACTTGTACTGCCTCTTAGCATCATTGTTGACATCCTCAGGTGCATAACGAGATAGCTGCAGAAACTTGTCTTTGTATTCACTAACGGACAGGGGTCCCTGCTTCAGAGCCAGAAACTCCTCCTTCTTCACGATCATCAGTCCCTCTGGCACATGGTACCTGCGGAAACTCTCGCTGAATTCTTCCCAGGTGATGGCTTCGGGGTCAGCATGGGTAGCGAGGTAGGACTCCCACCAGGACTGGGCTGCTCCCCTTAGCTGGCGGGGACCATACAGAACCTTCTCCCTGTCGTCACATTGGGCGGTGCGCAGTTCCCTTTCCACTGCGCGCAGCCAGTCTTCTGCATCCATGGGGTCAGCAGAATGGGCGAAGGTAGGAGGGTGCCCTCTCATGAACTCGCCACGCTTATCCCGTGGCATCTGGGGCATCTGCACTTGCAGCTGGGGTTGAGGTTGCTGTTGAGCCTGCTGCATGGCTGCCAGAGTCTGCCCAATAGCCTGCACTGCCTGAGTCTGCATCAAGAACATCTGCTCCACAGTCATCGGGGGTGGTGGGGGAGGCTGCCTCTGATGTTCCTCCTGCTGGGCACGCTGCTCTTGCTGAGCACGCCTGTTGCATCGGCGCCTGTTGTCAGACATCTGTGGAAGACATTCACACATCAGCATTGATCTTACAATCCTTCAGCATAAGAAAAGGGAATACAAAATTCTTCATGACACTGAGTGAACAAAGAGCTTCACTGATCCTCATTATGATTCAACACAACTTCTCAGATAGAAAGGAAAGTAGAAGTAAATGGTTTCCCAACTAAATAAGTGACTTCATTAACATCACTAGCTAGGCCAAACTGCAGGGGAAACCCACAGGTTGGCAACAGTCATTACAAAGATTCGAATCCAGTACAAGTTCATCATAACAAGCATGTAAGCAACTGATAAGCAAACTAAACTGAAGGGAAGCAACTGATAAGCAAACTAAGCTGACTATCTAAGACTGAGACATCTGACTTAAGAATTATTACAAACTCCGATGCTAAAGATTTAAGGATCTAGATCTATCCTGGTCTTACAGGCAGGGGAACCATAGGTGTGGTGACCACGTGGCGGCGAGCGGTAAGGGTGCTGAGTCCCAACAGGAGCGGGGGAACCACCCTCCTGGTGGCGGCGCTCTGCCAGCTCAGCACGCAACTCAGCAATCTCCGTTCGAGCCCTACTCAGCTCGTCCAGAGAGTGGTCCAGCTCAGTGTTAAGCACCGCGACTAGGTTGACTGTGCTACTCAACCTAGGGTTATCCTCACCAACGGGTGAGACAACCACACTCTCTGTGTTACCAGTAGGACGGCGGGGGTAGTACCTAAGGTTAAGACCGTCGGCCACCCCACTGAACAAGGAACAGTACTGGGAGAGTGCACGCCGTGCTGCATCCTGCATAGCCGCCTCTGCAGTGTCCCTCTCGGAGATGGAGTAGTGCTTCGAAACGGCCTCTGCACCCCGGAGGTCGTCCTCCGGACGACGAACTAGGCAGGTAGCCTCCCAGCGGTCCGGGTACCTCCCGCGACTGTGCTGGTAGACTACACAACGGTGCTCGATCGACCAGGTGTGCCGGTCGAAGGCCTGGCGCAACAAGGTGTCGAGTGCGTCGTGGAAGTGACAACCGCGAGCGGCGTCACGGGTGATGGGTCGGGCGACCCATCCTTCCGCCTCCTGCGACTCAGAGGACTCCGTGTTGTGGTCTTAGTCGTCGTCGGGGTCTCCTCCAGGACCTCCTCCAGCAGCCGGGGCGTCCCGCGGTGGTGCAGGGGGCGCCTCTAGCTGGGGAGCAGAGGAACGGCGCCTCACGGACTCCACCTCCTGCTGAGGTGGGGAGGAAGAGCCCTGCTGCTCTCTGTGCTGACGCAGGTGTTCCTGCTCCTCACGCAGGCGGTGGTGCAGTCTCTCCAGGTGATTCGACTGACCGGACACGGTGCGGCGCAGAGGACGCTCCGCAAGTCGAGACGGCAGGAAAGGAATCACCGACTTACGTGCAGTGTGTCTAAGACGAGCCATCTACAAAAGACACCGTAAGCATAAGAGTAAGAACAGAACTAATATGACATGTGCATAAACCATAGACAGAACAAAATAAAATTTTAACAAGGTATAATATAGTATATATATGTGGTAAAACATAGGGTTGGTCGAGGTGACCGACTTTTGAAGTAACATCAGAGGTCAAGGTGAGAGGGAAGGTCAATAGTCCTTAGTACGACCAGTGCTACTCTAGGTCAGCGGTCCTACAGTCAGCACGGCTTTGATACCACTTATGTCACACCCGGTTTTGGAAGGTAAACCGAATGCGAACTATGTATGTGCCAGGATCAGAACTCACGTACACAGCGGTTACATAAATGAACATCAACGCACATTGCTCGAATAATAACATAAAAGAGTATTAACTTATTACATCACAAAGTCATAGACATCCACATAGTCATCAACTTAACAGATAAATCAAAGTGCTAGCGAAACGCAGTAAAGATAAGGCCTTCACAGGCAGCTGACTGGGGGTTGCCGTCAACCCACACCTAAAACTCGTCGTAGTCTTGGAACTCCTGGAAGTCTCCTTCCACGGCTTCGTCTTCTCCTGAGCAGTGGTTGCAACGTGGACAACCTGGTGTTTTGTGGTAAAGCAAGGATGAGTACACATCAACGTACTCAGCAAATGTCCCGTTTGGCTGAAGTGGACTAGCTTTATGTGGGGTTAGGCTCAAGCAGTTGCTTTTAGTTGGTCAGGTATTTATTATTAGTAGGAGCCAGGTTTTATCATAAAACCCAAGTTATAATCCCAAAAAGTACTTCCTCAGAGAAGAAATACTAGAATACATAATTAAAGTCACCATCGTTAACCATCATCATTAGAGTCACCATCTGAAGTGTATCCGGAGTATCTCTAATCAAAGAGGATCCCAAGGCTGCTCTTAACCGTGAGCACGACTGATATATCAGTTTCACTACCCTCTGCAAAGGTCGCACACTTTACCCATGAGTCATGATTCCCTTTCTACCCGGGGAGAGCTAATCCCCATTGACCACTACCTAGGTGGTCCGGCAGGGTATCACTACGTAGCTGTTACAAAGATTTCCTAGAGATCATAGCTGCCCGTTAGGTTTCTCCAGTTTGATAAACACAGTACCCCTCCCCGCAGGAGAGTGACTAACAAAAAGCAAAACGAAAGAACCTCGGCACTCAGCCTCGGCAGAGCAAGCACTGTGCCTGGACCCCATTGACGGCACGACGGCGAAGCAACTACACCTCTAGTTCCTCTAATTAATTAGCTAAGGGCATCCCATTTCACCCTCATGGTTGCACTGTTATCCCGGGTGGTCTCTCAACGAACAGGTCCTTACGGAGAGGTACTCAGGAAACAGCCTGAGCCCCCTAGAGTATCACAAGATCATCAATATCATCAGGATAACAGTATCGTATCATAAATAGTCACATCATGTTCATTGATTAAGTTAAGGCAATAGCAAAATGCTAACCATAACAACCCAGAAGGTCATCAAGGATAAAGTAAAGTGTGAAGCTAGTCAATCCTTAGGTTTCCAGTAAGTAATGCGGGATAGTAAGTTATAAGTGAATAGGACATAATGGGTCAGAGGACACTTGCCTTCACCAAACTGCTGATCAAGGACTTCTTCTGCAACTTCCTCGGGAAACACAGACTGCCCGTTGTCTACGTAAAGTAATCATTCATTCTATGCACTTGGGAAATAACAAACAAAAAGCAATAAACCAAACATATGCAGCAGAGAGATCACAAGTTCACAGTAGAAAAGGATTGGCAATCTGGTGTTCCCTAGGTCTAGGGTAGAGGACTATACAAAGTGATTCATTATCCACTAACCAGATCTAAGTCAGTGGTGGGGTTAAATCATTACATGGTGTTAAGTCCATAAACCTAGGTGTTCCAACTTTTATTAAAGTCTACTATCCTTTCTTTATCTCAAATAGGGTTCCAATAACATTAATCTTACCCTAATGATCAACTATTAATTGGGACATAAAAACAGCAGAGAAACATTGTTTAAATAGATAGATAAGAACATTATGAACATTTTGCAATTTGAAGCACCTAATTTGGAGTTCATATGACCAAGTTATGAATTTTACAAGATTAGGGATTAAAAATATGCCTTAAATACTTATTTTGGATTAAATAAAAGGTCCGAGGACCTAACTGCGAAGATCCAGGGACGGCGGGTTATATTGCAGAAAGGCGGGGGTCTCTTTAAGAAAATGCGCGGGCGAAGGGGTATCGGGCTCTTATAGCCGTTGGATCTCGGATCAACGCCCGAGATTAGATCCGCGGGCGGGGGCGCGAGCGCGAGGCGGCGTGAGCTACTGACATGCGGGGCCGGGCGGGCAGCGCGGGGCGGCCGGCTGACAGGCGGGGCCGGGCGGCAGCGCGGGGCGGCCGGCTGACAGGCGGGGCCGGGCGAGCAGCGCGGGGCGGACGGCTGACAGGCGGGGCCCAAATGGCAGGAAGGCGGGGTGCAGGGGCGAAACGGCTCTGGGCCGTTGGATCTCAGGCGGACGGCTAGGGTTGGGCTCGGCCTATTTGAAACAGGGCCGTCTGATCTAGGCTGGACGGCTGAGATCTGGTGGCCGGCTTCTGCCTTCCCCTCCGGCTAGTAGAGGTGGCGGCGCCCGTTCCCGCGGCGGAGAACTCGCCGGAGATGAGGGGCGCGGGGAACCTTCCGGTGGGGACTAGGTCGGGGCAGGGGCACCGGAGGGGGGCGGCCCACGGCGAAGCGGCTCGGCGGTGGCACTAAAGGACTCCGGCGAGCAATTAAACGCAGCGGGGGGCAATAGAGAGGAAGGGAGAGGGCAGGGGAGGTTCCTTACCTCAAGGCGAACTCCGGGGACCCCTCGATGGCGACGAAGACGCGGCGGCAGCCCGAGTCGACGGTGGCGGACCTCGGCGACTGCGCAGAGAACGGCGGGTGAGCGCGGGCAGAGGAATTCGGGGAGGGAGAGGGGAAATTGGGGCGTGTCCCGGGTTGCGGACGTCGGGGCGAAGCTCACCGTGGCAGAGGGCACGGCGGGGCTTCAACGGCGACGGAAAAACGAGCTCGGGCGGCGGCGGTCAATGGCGGCGGCGCTTTGGCGTGTGAGCAGCGGGGCGGCAAGGTGGAAGGGGGTCTGCAGGTGCGCAAATGAGGAAGGGGGAGAGAGCGAGCGAGGTTCTAGGCTCAAGTGGCCGAGGCGAGGTGGTTGCGAGCTCCACGCGCGACGTGGGCGCGGAGTCCGCGGCACGCGCGGCTCGGGGCGGCGGTTACGTGGAGACGGAAGAGCTGACAGCTCGGGCCCGTGAGCGCAGGGAAGGCGGTCGCGCTGACAGGCGGGCCCGCCAGGGCAGAGAGAGGAGAGGGGGAAGGAAAGCGCGCGCGGGATGGGCCTGATGGGCCGAAAGGCCAAGGGGGCGGGGGAAGTGGGCTTCTTTCCTTTGTCTTTTATTCTGGCATTTGTTTTCCCTTTTCTTTTTTATTTACTCTATTTGATTTAAATCCAAATAGGCCACAAATTCAAATTAGCATTTCCAAGTATTATGCACCAAACAAAAGTGAAATTTAGGGTTCAACATGATGCAACATTTCATACTCCCTTGGAGTTTAGCCTACTAGATTATAATTACAAATAAAAATAACCACTCTTCTTCTATAGAAAAGAGAAAGAGGAGATTGGGGAAAGGTGTGAAAAGAGAAGTAACACCTGAATTTGTGAATATGAGCAAAGAAATTTTATACCCCCAAATTCAGGGTGTTACACCGCCAGGCTCCAGCGCTCCTCCGACGGCCACGACACCACACAAACCGGGTGCCAAAACCTCTCCGGCTGCCACGATGGCATGTACTTAGGGCGCTAGCTCTCCTCCGCTAGACACGTAGCACTCTGCTACACCCCCCATTGTACACCTGGATCCTCTCCTTACGCATATAAAAGGAAGGACCAGGGCCCTCTTACAGAGGGTTGGCCGCGCGGGGAAGAGGACGGGACAGGCGCTCGCGTGAGGCCGCTCGCTCCCCCTCCCGCGTGGACGCTTGTAACCCCCTACTGCAAGCGCACCCGACCTGGGCGCGGGACAAACACAAAGGCCGCGGGATTTCCACCTCTCTCCCTCTCGCTCCGGCTGCCTTTTCCCCCTTCGCGCTCTGTCTCGCGCCGACCCATCTGGGCTGGGGCACGCGGCGACATTTCACTCGTCGGTCCAGGGACCCCCCGGTCTCGAAACGCCGACATAAAGTAAGGGTAAGAAGACTCCTCCAATTTTTTGTCGAGGTATCAAAGAGTCAGCACTCTTCCCTAGTCCTCGTTGGAGCACTCACGCAAGGGTATCGCTCCCCCTTGGTCCTCGCAAGAACCAAGTGCTCTTTATGAGATGATCCTTTGCCACTCTGGCACGGTGGATCCCTCACGATCGCGTACAAACTTGAGCCGGGTCGCCAGCAAGTCCTTCGGGTTGATCACTACACTCCAATCGCCATCAGGCCGTCTAGGTGATGTCGATCACCAAGAGTAACAAGCTATAGACTTTCACTTGACCAAGAGAAGCCTAATGCAAGTAGTGTATGCTCTAGGTGGCTTTCATGCACACTAATGAGGTCCTAACACGGGATTATGATTTCCTAATCACCTCACTAGGCTTTGTGGGACTTACAATGCACTAGCAATGAATACAAGTGAATGTGGGTAGCAAGACACTTAATGTGGCTGGTGGAGGGCGTATAAATAGCCCCAACCACCAAAACTAGCCGTTATTGTATGTTGTTGCGCATTGGCGCACCGGACAGTCCGGTGCGCCACCGGTGCACTGCAATGGCTAGTTCTGACAGCTAGCCGTTGCTCTGACAGTGCATCGGACAGTGAACAGTGATTGTTCACTGTGCATCGGAAAGTCTGGTGCGTGCACTACCTCGCCGGATGCCGACGTTGGGGGATAAACTGGTGCGAAGCCCAGCCTTCGACGTGGACTTGCACGGGCGGGATGCGGTCGCCTTCGTGCGGGAGTTGGAGTCAGAGGCTGTTAAGATTGTTGGAAAATATGTGCCGAAGACTGAGATGATAAAGAGCTGGGATATTTGTGGTTCCAACGTGAGGTTGAACCATGTTTTTGAGTTGAATAGCTTGCCATACGATCCCTACTCGGAGGGGGGCTCTACTGACGCTGGTGATGACCAAGGAAAGCAGGTGAAGACCGAGTCTGAAGAGGGCATCTTGAAGGGGAAGGTTGTGGTTGCAGCCGCCCGAAAAAGGAAATTAGATCTACAAGGTATGGGGGATTATGAGACCGGGCCAAGGGCCTCTGGGATTTTTGTTGAGGAGTTAATGGAGATGTGTGTGGGTCTCGAGGAGGTGATGTCTTCGCCCAAGCTCTGGGAAACATCTTCGCGCATGCTGAAGGTTATCGGGGGTCGATGGCATAGGAATGACCCTATACCCCGGGCCGCTGGCGATGATTATTTTACGTCCCATTTGGCTCGTGATCTGAGAATTGTTCCTTACGGGAGAAATATTGGTGATGTTGTGTCAGCAGTGATGGAGAAAGATCACCAAGATGCTCAGTGGAAGAAGCGGAAGGCCCCTCTTCGACTGGTGGACCCACGCTGAGATGCTAAGTTGGCGCGGCCCAGCACGAAGGGTGTCGCCCCACCTGCAATGATGCCTCCCCCCGCGGTGCCGGCTGTCGCTGCAAAACTGCCTTCGCCACCGCGCGTGATTGAGACAGTGGTGTCAGGGACCAGGGGCAGGCCAGGAGTTGTCGGTGGACGACTACCTGGTGGGTGGAGTCACTATGTTTGATGCCTAGACAGGGCTACCGCCTGCTGGTGAGTTGAAAAAATTAGTTCTTCTTAGTCGGGTGATTCTATATTATCTAACTTGGTTTCGATGTAGGGGCGGAGGCTGGGCAGCTGGCGGTGGTACCGTCTACTGTGCTCGCGAGCCTGATGGGTACAGCGAAGGGTGACACAGGGACCTCGCTGGACCCGTGGTCAAAAATTTTGTGTCGTTGCTGAAGGCGGAGACGAACTTGCCTTGGCCGCCGCCGCTGTTGGCGTAGTCGTGTCTGTCGCACAGCAGGTGCGATATGTGAGTTTTTTCTTTTTTTGTTTTGTTTTACTGAGTTTGGAAAATTTGATGTCAGGCGACGACCTTCGCCGAGTAGGTTGATTCGAGGGCGCTGACCTCGCAGTTTATTTCCAAGAGGAAACAACTTGAGGGTAGGGTTGAGCACCTTCAGACGTAGCATACTGAGGCGATCAGGGATAAGTCGGCAACCGAAAACAAGAGCAGAAACCTTCTAGCGCTGAAGAAGGAAAAAAGAAGACCTCAGCTACCGACTTAATGATGAAAAAGAGGATGCTAAGAACGCCCACGCGGAGGCCCAGGCTACCCGCAAGCGAGTTGCCGACTTGGAGCTGGAATTGAAGAATATGTGTGTCCACCGCTAGAGGACGGAGTCTACCACACGTGCTGGGGTGGGTCGGGTGCACACGCTTTTTGTGGGTGCGTACCACCTTGGCGCGCATACTGCCCCTTCGACAAATCAAGGGAGGAGGTGGGGACCCACTTCTTGGGGTGGCTGCAGGATGAGCTAGAGTTGCTCCTGTCCATAGTGACGGGCCTCATATCCTATGCGTCTCTTGTGACCTACGAAAGGGCTGTGAATGCCTTGTCCTGCGAGGGATGCAGTCACTTTGAGGCCTTCGACCGAGTCAACAAGGACTTCGATGCTAGCGTGTTCCAGATTGAAGATGACGTGTTGAAGCGCTCTGCGGGGGGGCGCTTTACGATAGGATGTGGGGCCCTCATGTCCACGGTGTCGTCCGAGAGAGGGCCGACCGAGCGCTGGCATGTGTATGATTTGGGTTTGGTGAAGGTGTTGTGTTTGTTCGTTATCTGAAACGTTATTGTGTTGTCTTCACATGCGATGAGGGAAGAGGAGGTGGAGGACCTCGCCGACCTCGAGAGCTCGACGGCCCACAAGGATGTTGCGGTGGAGGCGGGAGCGGAAGGGCAATCTTTGCTCCAAGGAGGCAGCGCTGAGGGTCCTGCAGCGGCTGACGCTTCTGAGCAGGTTGCAAGAATGAAATAGGAAATAGCCTGACAGAGTGACAGTGTTCGCTTTGTGTATGATACTGAAGATCAATTGTTGTGCAGGTTCCGGCGTCTGGGCCTGCACAAGCAAATCGTGATGATAACACGAATGATGATATTTTGATGGATGGAAATGTGGTGTTTCTTAGTAGTGACACGTCTTGCGAATCTGATGTTGGGTTGTGGTCTTCGGAAGGTGAAAAGTTGGGGAGCCCATTTGCTTGGATAGATGACGAATCCGTGGAAGATGATTTAGATTATTTTGTGACGCTAGATTTAGCTGCGGCGGAGTCTCTGTTGAGGGCCGCCCCCCTTGAAGCGCCGACGACTTTGGTCGGGGTAGCCCCTGGTGAACTGTGGGGGTGAAAAATATGGGGGTATCAAAAGAAAGTGTCAGAGAGTCTTCGCAAGGTATTAGAATACATCGCCGAATGGGCATGGAGAGGTTGCGTCTTCGGATCGGACCGCGATTGGATCAAGTTAGCCATCGTGACTTACTGGCACCGACGACTGGGTCATGCTTCTTGGAGAGGGATCTACGGGACCTTTCTGATGGTGAAGAGTTGAGGTTGATGTTGTTTAATTTTCGAAAAGATGGTCTTATTCCGAAACAAGAGACAATATAACAATGAGTGTTGCCATCGCCGTTCTTTGGCGACAATAAGCGAAAATGCTACCCTCGCCCCCTTCTCCAAAGGACGGTTTTTGGGGACATGTATGTGGGCGATTTTCTTGTGCACAGTGTGCATCTTGTAATTGTAACATTACGTGTCTTTCATTGTGTTGTATGCACTAAGTTGCACATGGTAGCGTCTTCACGCGCTTGGGTGTCATTAATATGTTTATATTGATCTGATTGTTGGTAGTCTTCTGTCTAGGTGACGACTTCACCTTTTTGTGATGCGCTTATTGTGTGAATCCAGCTGCACCCTTAGGCGACTTTTGCGTGGATAGAAATATGCGTCTCGGAGACGACTTCGCACCTTTGGGTGTTGATACGCACTTGTTGTGCTGATCCAGTGATCCGGCTGCACCCTTAGGCGACTTTTGTTTGGATAAAAATATGTGTCTCTAGGAAAACTTTGCACCCTTTGGTGTTGGTACACACTTATATTGATCCAGCTGCACCCTTAGGCGACTTCTGTTTGGACAGTGCTTGTCGCATGCCACGGCTGTTGAGGCTGGCCGTTGCGGTGACTGTTTTATCGTCGAATGCCGAAGACCGACTCTGGGTCTTTTTCGACATCCCGATGACATGTTGCCGCTTTTATTTTTTTGGGGGAAATTTGTTGTGATTTATTACATTAAAAACCTCACCCTTATTACAAAAAAGTGCGGGCCCAACTGAAATAATGTCTGCGAAAGTTACAAAGACGCAAAGGCCTTGGGATTTGGTATCTTAAACAAAAAAATCTTAGGTTGTCTACATCCCACGAGTGCTCTAGGTCTTCGCTAGATTGTGATTTGAGTCTGTAGGCGTCTGGTGACGTTTTCGTCTCGACGATGAATGGCCCTTCCCATTTAGGCTTGAGTTTGCCCCGGGACTCTGTTCTAGTGGTTCTGATGAGGACTAGATCCCCTTCTTCGAACTCTTTAGGAATGACAGTGTTGTCGCGCCATGCCTTCTTTTGCGCTTGGTATCTATTCAATGCTTCGAGGGTGAGAACACGGTCTCCATCAATAAGGTCTTTGGAGGTTGACTCGTCGACATCTGGAGTAGTTGTGGCGTTTGCTCGTGGATATCAATGCTTTAGTTCTTGCGGTGTCATTGCTTCGGATCCGTACACTAAGTGAAAAGGAGTGAACTTAGTAGCTCTGGATTTTGTTGTATTTGGTGCCCATATGACTTCAAGAAGTTGGTCTGCCCATTTACCCTTCTTGTCATCAAGTACTCTCTTCTTTATGGCCCTGAAAATCTTATCGTTGGCACTGTTGGGGGCCTTCGTCTTCCGAAGGTCCTCAAAAGCATGATTTAACAATGTTTCCGAAGTGTAATACATGAACAGGTACCTTCGGGCTCGGATCAGAACCACAATGTGAGAAGCACAAAGAATACGAAGGTTGATGCAGCGCCGAAGCTACGCGCAAGAGAGCTTCGGTATGACAGCAGAAAAGGAAACCGACTTAAAAGGGAAAAGGCTATTTAGACCTCGATGGATCACTATAGAGTCGTTAGCAAATGTAAAGGGCATGAATGTAATTTTACATGGGCTGCGTCCCGTGCCTATAAATAGATGAATAGTGCTCCCATACTATTCACGCTGACTTGGCATTTGCTTTTGCGTCACGCTCGTACCTCTGCTATTTATCAAGTCGAAGGTACCAAATGTAATTCAATATTGTCCTTATGTTGATTTGCGTTTATATGATAAGAAATATATGTATGATAATGTTGTTGTTCACATTGTTTCTTATGCTTTACATGCTTCACTCGTTGTTAATAATCATACATTTATGTATGAAGAATCGTTGAAGGTATGCCCTTCATGCTCTCCGTCCGAAGATCATTATAACCTTAGGGAAATAATGCTTCGGAGGACGAAGGGCGTTAACATTTAACATTTTATGTTGCCTTGTTCTTGATTCATAGCATTTGAGAACAAGTCCCCAACATTGGCGCCCACCTCCTGTGAACTCTTTTCGACCACCTTCGGCAAGCATTGACCTTCGTCATGCCACCGAAGAAAGTTTCAGCGCCAGGGGCTGCCACTCTCCAGCCACTGGACCCAAATCAGGAGACCCTTTCTCTTCGAGAGGCCCGAAGCCAGAAGAGGAAGGCCACTAGTCCAACACTCTAGGAGGACGAGTTGGACCAAGAAATCAGAAACATGGAGATGCTTTATCAGCAAGTACAAAAGAAGGAGAAGATGGCCTGACTAGCTGACCTTCAAAGGCAAATTGACGAAGCCACTGAAGAAGTACGCCACCTTGCTCAAGACGAGCAAGATCGAAGACCCCAACACAGGGAGCTTCATCAAGAGGGCTTGTTCAACGACAATGGATGGTATGATGATTTTAATCATGACACCTTTACTTTTGATGATGCTTCTCCCTTGGCAGCAGAACTACAGGCTATCCCATGGCCCCCATCATACAAGCCACCTCAACTTCCAATGTATGATGGGCATTCAGACCCGAAGCAGTTTTTGATGAGTTATGAAGCAACTATATCTTCATACGGAGGCAATGCAGCTGTCATGGCCAAGTCCTTCGTCATGGCAGTTAAGAATGTGGCCCAAACGTGGTATTCTTCTCTTCAGCCAGGAACTATTACTTCATGGCAGAAGCTCAAGGATATGTTGGTGACAAGTTCACAGCTCAGGCTCTCTTTCAATGCACGCAAGATCATGAGGAGTATCTCCAAGCATACGTCCGAAGGTTCTTGCGCCTGAGAGCACAAGCGCCTACAGTGCCCAATGAAATTGTCATTGAGGCCATGATTAAGGGGCTTCGTCCAGGACCTACTGCCCAGTATTTTGCTAGAAAGCCTCCACAGACTTTGGAGAAGCTGCTTCAAAAGATGGATGAATACATCCAGGCTGACAATGACTTTTGCCAAAGAAGAGAGGAAGCCTATAGGTTCTCTGAGATGACCAGGGGCTTCGGAGGAAGAATCCACCCAAGGCATGTCAGGTCAATTCACTCCACTCAGAGTGACGACAGAGGAAGTCAACAACAGAGGCCACAGTATTCCCCGCACACTTCGGGGCAGCAACAAAGCTCTTTCCGGCCGCCAGCTCCAAGAGGCAGAGGCGCCAGGGGCTTCGGAGGAAGGTTTGGGGATTAGCCTAGAAAAATTTATTGCTTATTCTATGGTGAGGACAAGGGTCATACTACAAGGATGTGCCATGTCACCATTCAGAAACAAAAGGAAATAGCAGAAGTCGCAGCTCAACAGAACCAGCCGAAGCAGGTCATGCATACTGCTTCGTATCACTCACCCTACATACCAGAGTATGTGGGTAATCATCCTGCAACGTCTGTTGCTTCGGCTAGTCAGCCACAGGCATCTTGGCCACAACCCCCACCTCCGCCACCACTACAACCTGTATATTCACGAGGCCAGCAGCCAGAAGGGAGCCAACAGACCCATCAGCAGCGAGATTTCAGGGAGGAGTCTGAAGCTCGCACAGTCAACAGTACTGTGCCAGAATCGAAGCATATCTATTGAGAGATATCCTACCCCTGAAACAGTTTTTACATTCATTGTCACTTTCTTTTTTAATAAGGAACAATTATTGAAAACCTAGTTCTCTTGTCATTTTCAATTTCTTGTAATAGCTTCGTTCTTGCCATAGTGAAATATATCTTCTCCACAGACTCACGAAGTCCAAAAAGTCGCCAAAGCACAAAAGTCGTTCCTAAGGGAACGCGGGGCTAAAAATCATATTACAAGTATCACCGAAGCTACAAAAAGTCGTTCTAAGGAACGCAGCGTAAGTTTGCCGAAGATACAAAAAGTCGTTCCTAAGGGAGTGCAGAGTAAGTTTTCTGCTCAAAAGTCGTTCCAAAGGGAATGCAGAGCCAAATACCGCCGAAATATAAGGCAAAGCGCGAAAAGTCAACGCGAATACCGCCGAAATAGAAGACGAAGAAGTTCAAAAGACGTTCCTAAGGGAATGCAGAACTTACAGCGAAAAGTCAGCGCTGATACACCGAAAAATAAGCGGCAAAGAGATTGTGTATTCCACTATGGGGGTGTGAGTGTGTGTCTTCGGCATAAATATCATTTTGCATAACATAATATCGTCACATCATTTCGCATAACATAACATCATACATCATATTGCATCAATGGCACAAGAAGGGGATACAATGTTGACCTTCGGAGAATGCTTCGAAAAAGTGAAATTGTGCTAAGGCACAAAATAAGTTTTGAAGAAATACAGCTTCATCAGCTCTGATGTGGAGGAAAAAATCTATTGTTGACGAAGCATTAATGTTTTTGCGACGCTTGGAGGATTTTTTACGAAGCATAAAAGCTCTTCTTTACGAAGCATGAAAAGAAGGGAAGGTGTTTTTTCGCCGAAGCCTCAAAAACGGTATGTACATAAAAGTTTCATGCATCGCAAAGAAATTAATTACAAAACCATTCATATATTACATTCAAAACCTATGAGCACCAAATATTACAGGCATATTCTAGCAGATGTTATATTAATATTATAGCGATGTTTTTACAAATAGCTATTCTTCTTCCTTCAGGACTTTTTCTGCAGCTTCGGTTAGTAATTTGGTGACAACTTCGTCTACAATAGCTTCGGCCATATTAATAATTTCTATTGCCTTCTTTGTCTCTGGGTCGGCCAGTGGGTCGAATGGCTCTGGGGGAGGAGATAGTTCAGCTGCAGTAGAAGATATAAATTAGTTTGAAATCACAAAAATAAACAACAAAGTTAAAAGCCATTAAGTAATACCTATCCATCTTTCAAGTTCCGCAGCTTTTTCAGCTGCTTTTGTTGCTTCTCGAGCGTCATGAATGTCTTTTTCGCTCTTTTTCATTATTTCATGGGCCATCCCTCGGCCGCCATTTTCCCAGATATCAGTGAAAAATTTCCGCCTATTAAGCTTGCTTCGGCCGAGGGGTCCTTCATATCATCTATAGAGAAAGCAGCTTCGGCCTGGGCCAAAGTTTTAACATGTTTGCACCCTGCTTTCTCCAAAATAGTTGCAATTCCCCTCGCACCAGAGAACGCGCAGACGTCCCCGCGGTCGCTCAAAATTTCTTCAAAAGCTTCGGCTTCGCTGCTGATCCACTCAATTACGCCCTCAGGATCGCCTCTTTTGAAGTTGTCTTCGCTCGAGTACGCGCCCACGTTGGCGAAGCTAGTTTTTATCTTTTTGATGCATTCTATAGATTTTTCAAAACATCTTTCTTTTGATGAGCGAAGCTCTGCAACTGCTTTTTCAAAATAATTTTTCCAGTACTCACTGGCATCTCGGTCAGCTTCGGTAATAGCGCATTTCAATTTGGCTTCAGCCAGTTGTTTTTGAAGGTTTTCAATCTCATTCCTTTGGATTTCAGATTGAGCCTTGAAGTTAGCTTCATCCCCCTTTACTTTGTCCACCAATGTAAGTAGAATTTTGTCTTTTTCCAAAGCTTTGTTCCTCAGCTTGATAACCTCTGTTCGAAGGTTGTTGAGAGCAATAGTGCAACTCTCGTCTTCGGCATTCTTTTGCGCCCTTAAGGCGTTGCTAAGTATTAAACCCTATATGAAAAGAATGAATGGGTTAATATAAGAACAAAAGAATAATTCAAAATTCATAAACTTCCAAATACACAATTTTTGTACCTTCAGACTGTTATATGCAAGGCTATCCGCAAGATCGTCCTTCGTCATGGCGCAGAGGCCAACTTCAAGCTTCAGGAACCCCATACTTCTGGCCATCTCCCAACAGACAGATAATTCTTTGTTGTCTGGGAGGCAATACAAGAAGTCATCTTCATCTGTGCCATTAAACACTAAGGCCCCTTTCGGGTACTTCAGTTCTCGGGCATAGTGTTTAGCTTCAAAAATTTCTTTTTCAGATAATCTTTTTCCTGAAGCGTGTCGAATAATATAATCAAGGACTTCAGAAGGCGCTTCGGGAGTAGGAGCGGCAGCTTTTTCAGGCAAAATCTGTTCTATAGCTTCTTCCTCCGTTGCCTTTTCTCCAATTTCCGAGGTTTTCTCCTTGGCGGGCTCTGAAGGCCCAGCTTCGGCGTCAGCCTGGCTCATTGTAGCTTCGGCTTCGGTCAGCTTTGTCTCGGTTTCAATCTGCGCTTTCGAAGCCTTGACAATTTTCCCTGGAGTAGAGCTTGAAGCATTTATTGTCTCCAGCACATCTAGTACACTAGCCATCCTTTTTTCTCTTGGGGGTCACTGCTAGACCTTTTTGTGTCTTCGGCACCTCCACTCCTGCCGAAGGGCTTAGAACTTCTAATGTTTTCGTCCCTTCGATTCTCGGTTCTTCAATTTTGTCAGTCTTCATCATTGCAGCCGACTCTTCAATCCTTTGCGTAAGAGTAGGTCCTTTGGCTGAAGAAGTCTCATCGCCAAATTCAGGCACTATGGCCGGTTCAATGTAGCACGGTCGGTGAGTAAGGACCTTCAACTTTTTCCTCATCGGTGCGGGCTCGCTTGAAGCAGCCGAAGCAGCAGCCTTTCCAGAAGTTGCACCCTTTCTTTTCTGCCCCCACGGCGGGTAGCGATAGTCAGGGTACACAAATCCAATAGCATCAAAAACTCTATTTAGCCTTTTCTTTTTTCGGCTCCCGAAGGCCACAGATAGTGCATTATCTTCAGACTTGGAGTATGCTCCAAGTAGTTCATCACTAGTAATTTCAACACACTTCAGCCAGTCATCGTCTGGTTCGATAAATTGGTCTCCAAACCTGAAGATATATTTCAATCGAACCAAACCACCTTCGCTAGGGTTAGTGATGGTTTCCTTTGGCATTTCCCAGCTGTCTATCACTGGTCATATCCTGTAGGCTACATGTTCTTGAACTAAATCTCTTGTCCCGATAAAAGCGCAAACTATGCTGAAGGCCCTTTGGCATGCTTCGGCTGTCTCATCAATCTCTACCTTCGGTTTTCGGAGGCCGAAGCTGGACCAAATGGGGCGCATGATGATCTCTTTAATATCTTCTCTCGCCTTCAAATCATTTTTTACATAAAACCACTCTTCCATCCAGGCCCCGGGCCACCTCTTCCAAAAAGTTGGCACTGGGTAGCTTGAGCCAGAACGAGCAACGAAGCTATAGCAACCAAAATTGTTATGATACAGTTCTTTACCCCAGGGCTTCGTCTCATACGAAAGTTCATGCATACTGCAAAAACATTTTGCACTTGGCTCCAGACCTTGACTTCTCATAGCCCAGACGAAGATCCCCATTCTAATAATTTCTTCGGGAGTGATCTGGTGAAGGAAAATCTGATATGTCTTTAAAACTTCAACAACAAATCTGCTCAACGGGAACCGAAGCCCAGCTTTGAAGAAGCTTCGGTAGATCACAACTTCGTTTTCTTCGGGAACAGGAACAGACCTGTCTGCGTCAGCCCTCACAATAGACATATCTCGAAAATTCCTTCCTCTCATATTATCAAGATGACTCTGTTTGATAGTCGATTTCCCGAAGACTGCATGACTTGGTCGCCAAGGTCGATCTTCAAAGTCTTCGCCTCCAATTTCCGCATCATAAATGTCGCTGTCATCAGTATCTTCAGATAAGCCTTCTAGAATCTCCTTAGTAATCTTTTCTATATTTGTCTTTGCTATTGATTCAACAAATCCAGCAGTCTTCTCCTCAAGGAGCTTCTCCTCTTCGCTCAGCTTCGTCTCAGCAACAACTTTTTTGTCTTGAGACATCTTTTCTTCGGAAATGGTGAAAATGTGTCCTTAAAGCCGAAGCTTAGAAAGTCTAAGAAACCAAGCAAGTGTTGGTGAGCAAGAGCTAAAAAAATTGAGCAAGCAAAGCAGGCGGCAGATAGCGTACCAAATGTGCTCGGGGTGAGTTCCTATTTATACGCCCAGTGCGTTCCAAATTGGAGGGCCCTGTCTGTCATCGACTGTTGCTATTCTAGCAAAGGGAAGGTGTTTTTTCGGATCTTCGGCTTAAGGCCTTCGTCCATATCGCAATCTGAATTCGTTATTCTAACAAATTAATATTGCGAGGGGCTACTGTTGGGGGCCTTCGTCTTCCGAAGGTCCTCAAAAACATGATTTAACAATGTTTCCAGAGTGTAATACATGAACAGGTACCTTCGGGCTCGGATCAGAACCACAGTGTGAGAAGCACAAAGAACACGAAGGTTGATGCAGTGCCGAAGCTACGCGCAAGGGAGCTTCGGTATGACAGCAGAAAAGGAAACCGACTTAAAAGGGAAATGGCTATTTAGACCTCGATGGATCACTATAGGGTCGTTAGCAAATGTAAAGGGCATGAATGTAATTTTACATGGGCTGCATCTCATGCCTATAAATAGATGAACAGTGCTCCCGTACTGTGCACGCTGACTTGGCATTTGCTTTTGCGTCACGCTCGTACCTCTGTTGTTTATCAAGTCGAAGGTACCAAATGTAATTCAATATTGTCCTTATGTTGATTTGCGTTTATATGATAAGAAATATATGTATGATAATGTTGTTGTTCACATTGTTTCTTATGCTTTACATGCTTCACTCGTTGTTAATAATCATACATTTATGTATGAAGAATTGATGAGGGTATGCCCTTCATGCTCTCCGTCCGAAGATCATTATAACCTTAGGGAAATAATGCTTCGGAGGACGAAGGGCGTTAACATTTAACATTTTATGTTGCCTTGTTCTTGATTCATAGCATTTGAGAACAAGTCCCCAACAGGCACGTTCTACTACTCCATTGGATTGTGGGTGGTAGGTTGATTCAAACATTGCCTTCGTGTTGATAGAGTTCCAAAATTCCCTGAAATCTTGATCGTTGAATTGCTTTCCATTGTCGATTGTTAGCTCTAATGGGACTCTGAACAGACAAACAATATTCTACCAGAAGAATTTTTGCATTGTATTTGATGTTATTGTCGACACAGCTTTGGCTTCGATCCACTTGGTGAAATATTCAACGACAACGAAGGTGAATTTTAAGTTGCCATGCGCTGTTGGCAGTGGTCCAACGACGTCTAGTCCCCAACGCTGTAGTGGCCAGGTATGTGCAATGAGCTTTATGAGCTGCGAAGGGGCGCCCGTTCAAGGTGATAACTTTTGGCATGCTTTGCACGAACGAGTCACCTGGTTGGCCGCGCACACAATTGCTAGACAGTAGAAACCTTGGCATATGACCTTGGCAGCGAGGGCTCTTGGTCTCGAATGTGATCCGCATATACCCTTGTGGACTTTGCGGAGAAGTTCTATGCCTTCGGCTTCAGTTATGCATTTTAACATGGGTTGACTTATCCCCTTCTTGTAGAGTTGTCCGTCGACTATAGCGAAGTCTCTGCTTCTGTGTTTTAACCTTTTAGCTTCGCTTTGGTCGGAGGGATGGTAATGACCTTGGAGATAAAGGGTGATGGATGACCGCCAGTCTTTGGCCATTATTAGATTTACTATCTTGTGCTCATCGGCATCTTGTGTTATTTGTAGACCCTCGGGGTTTCTACGGCTGGTGTGCCGACTATGTGAAAAAATACGTCGGATGCCAAGGCTTCGCCCTTCGCTGTTGCTTTGGCTAGCATGTCAACTTCTTCATTCTTGTTCCGCTCAATGTGTTGTAAGGTGAATCCTTTGAATTGCTTTTCTAGGCTTCGGACAGCAGCGAGATATTGCATGAGTACTGGCTCTTTGGCGAAGAAGTCTTTTTCGATTTGGCCGGCGACGACATTGGAATCAGTTTTGACGATGCATGTGGTCACTCCGAGGGCTCGCAGCTTGCGAAGGCCTAAGATGACTGCTTCGTATTCAACGATGTTGTTTGTGCAGTTATTTGAGTCCAGTGCAAAACGGAGACGCGCGGTGTATCTGTATTTGAGTCATGTGGGTGATGTAATGATTGTTACAGCGTCGGCGCCTACGTGACACCATGCCCCATCACATTGGATGGTCCAGAGAGTTTCGGCACAAAACTGTTGTGGCTCTGAAGACCCTGTCCAGTCTACTATAAAATCGGCCAAAACTTGGGATTTGATTGTTGTCCTGAACTCGAAGGTGATGTTAACCAGAGAGTTCAGCGGCCCATTTGGCTATTCTGGTGGATGCCTCCGGATTTCTAAACGGCTCTCCAAGACCCCGATCTGAAGTGACTCATACTTTGTGTGCCTCAAAATAATGTCTTAGCTTACGCGAAGCCATAATGACGGTGTATGCTATCTTTTCTAACTCTGTCATATTGCACTTGGAGCTTGTAAGTACCTCGGAGACAAAATATACCGGGCATTGGTGGGTCTTGCCCTCTCTGGTCCTTTCTTGGACCAAGGTTGCATTGGGTGAAGCTGCGATATAGAGTAGCAGTGGTAAAACTGGGTCTAGGTTGGTTAATGTTGCCAGATCAGACATATATTGCTTCAAAGACTCAAAGGTTGCAGCTTGTTCTGGCCCCAAGGTGAAGTCCTTTGCACCACGTACCGTTTTGAGGAAAGGAAGGCTTCGCTCAGTGGATCGCGAGATGAATCTGTTCAGTGTAGCTAATTTGTTTGTCAGCTGTTATATGTCTTTTGTTGATTGTGGTGGTGCCATGTCCATGATAGCCTGAATTTTGTTGGGGTTGGCTTCGATTTCTCTATGCAATACGAGATAGCCAAGTATCTTGCCTTGGCAGGGCACCAAAAATGCATTTTTCTGGATTTAGCCGGAGTCGGGCTTCGCGCATGTTGGCGAATGTTTCTGTGAGGTCTGAAAGGTGGTCGTCTTTGTTTTTGCTCGCAACGACTATGTCATCAACTTACGTGAAAACGTTGTGGCCCATTTGGTCTTCAAGGATTTTTTTGGTGAGGCGGGAGAAGGTTGATCCGGCGTTCTTGAGTCCTTCAGGCATCTACATGAAACAGTATGTGTAGAAGGGTGTGATGAAACTTGTACTAGCCTTGTCTTCTTCTTTCATATAGATCTGATGATAGCCTGAGATATAATCCAGGAGAGACATGACTTCGCAGCCAGTTATGGAATCGACTATCTTGTTGATTCGTGGTAAAGGAAAATTATCCTTGGGGCAGGCTTTGTTGAGGTTTGTGAAATCGATGCACATTCGTCTTTTCCCATTTTTCTTCTACACCATGACGACATTGGCGAGCCAGGTGGGGTAGGCTATTGGCTCGATAAACTTCGCTTCTAATAAACGGTGCACTTCGGCTTTTGCTGCTTCCGTCTTTTCGTCGGACATTTTCCGCAGTCGTTGCTTCCTTGGACGCACAGAGGGGTCGATGCCCAGACTGTGCTCAATGATTGTGCGGCTGACCCCGACTAGGTCTAAAGTAGACCATGCGAAGACATCCTTATTGCGGTTAAGGCAAGAGAGAAGTCTTGCATCTTCGCTTGGTAGGATGTCTTCGCTAATTAAAACTGTTTGCTTGGGGTTGCAGGGTCGAGGGGGACTGTCTTGGTTCCCTCGTTACTCTGCAATTGTGCGTTAACTTTTTTGTGTTTGGTTGTGTGAGGACTGTTGTTGTCTTCGCATTCTGTCGTTAGGCAATGCACGTTGCACTGTCCTGGGATGAAGTGTCTTTATGTGTTCCTGACTGCTTGTTGATCTCCATATATTGTAATTACACCTTGAGGGCCTGGTATTTTCATGCATAGATAGAGTCCATGTATTGATGCCTCAAACTTGTTGATGGATCCTCGCCCCATTATGGCGTTGTAAGGATAGACCATATCGACGATGTTGAAGGTGACTTGTTCACTTCGCGCGTTGGGCACAGTGCCGAAAGACAGCGGCATTTCTATTTTGTCGATGGGAAAGGTGCCTTTGCCTCCAAACCCGTATAAAGGTTTATCTGCAGGCTTGAGTAGGTTGTGGCTAATGCCTGTAGCATCCCAAAAATTCAAATTCTGAAATATTCTCAAACTTGCTCTAAATTCAAAATGAATTTCAAATTTTGTTTCAAAATGTTTGTTTGCAAGTTGATATCAACAAGTAAAATATAGTGGTCTATATTCCCTCTAAAATCCTCCTCAAAATATCCTACAAATATTTCCCCAGTGATCACCCTCAAACTCTTTCAGAAATACTGCCCAAATATTACACCGATATATCTCCAAGTATTTTCTTCCTGAGAAATACCTTCAGAATCATTTTTGAAGTCCCTACAAATATTTTTTTCATAACTTTCCTCATGCTCATACGTATATGTATGCCTCCGGTGTCATACGGTGAGCTCTACAAGCTAATTACACTCATATAAGACAAATACATGCTAATCTCCCACTAATCCTCTCATCCTCCCACTAATCTTCTCATCCCTCCCCCTAATCCCCCCACCATGGCTATAAATAGAGGGGCAAGGGCCTCCTCTCATCCCACCCCAAGCCATTTCATGGCAACTCCCTCCCTCCCCCCCCCCCCCACACGCCCACT
Source organism: Zea mays (assembly GCF_902167145.1). Taxonomy (NCBI): domain Eukaryota; kingdom Viridiplantae; phylum Streptophyta; class Magnoliopsida; order Poales; family Poaceae; genus Zea; species Zea mays. The sequence goes on from NC_050103.1 coordinate 143,553,208, forward strand.
CCCACTCCACCTCCCACACAAGCACACACTAGCACAAGGATCGTTCGGTCGTTCTTCGATCGTTCGTCCCCCTGTTCTTAGTTTGTTCGTTCGTTCGTCCGTTCATCTGATCGTTCGATCGTTCGTCCGTTCGTTCGTCTAAATAATCTTTTTCCTGCCGTTATGTTGCCGAAATTTCGATCGTTCGATCATTCGATCATTCATAGTTCCTATTAATCGTTCATCGTTCGTTCATCGTCACTATTCACCGTTCATCGTTCGTTCATACGAACTATTCACCATCACTACTCACCATTACTATTCACCGTTACTATTCATCGTTACTATTCATCGATCATCCGCTCACCCCAAATTTCAACTACTCATCCATCATGTTGTCCAGTCCACCTAAGACCAGCCAGACCCATATTCCAGTCATACAAACTCCGGTGACTGTGATTTTCATTCCAGTAGGGAACTTCCAATTTGGTCACCCATCCCAGATTTCTCCAAGTTGAGCACGCTTAACTTTGGGATTCTTTCAAGCCAGACTTCCAAAAAGAAAGGCGAACCATGTTTGTATGGATACATCTTCAATCCTATAAAACCTGGCCCAAGATACCACAGCCCACTCGGACCAGAATACCACAGCATTCCAGCTATTTGGGTCCTGCCTCACTGCTGTCTGATGTGACACAGTAGGTAGGAACAGTTTCCACCAACATAAACCTCTGCCCAAGAAAAGCCCAAAAATAATTCCTCGCACCCCGCTCATTTGATTTTCCAAATATCTCTAAATATTCAAATTCTAGAATATTCCAAGAATATTCCTTTCCATTTCTTTTTCTCCCTATGATTATAAAATCCAAAACTCCTCCATCCAAACTCAGATTTTAGTCATTATTGTTTCTAAAATTCTTGTCAAATTATTCCCTATCCAACCATGTCATCCCTTAAGCATGGTTCATATTCCAGAAAACTCCCAAAATACTCTTGTCCCATATTCTGCCTATAACTCTCCTGTTCATATTAAGTCAGACGATTCATTCGTCACTGTTCTCACCAACAGTGAACTTCACTGTGCTACGCCACATACACCCAGCTATAAATACACCCAGCTACCCTCTCCCACTCCACACACTCAACACCCTCAGCCAAGGCAAACACCCCACCCACTCAGTTACTCCGCTCTGCCGGCTACACGCATAGTGTCGCTTCGTCTCCAGTCCACCCTCCTGGTAAGCACCTTCGCTCCACCACCAGCAGTATCTCAACACCACATGACACAGATTCTACTCAAGACTCTACCCATCCATATATCGCTATTCTGACCACTATACTAAATATTTGTTGGTATACTTGTTGGTTTGTATGTTTGTTTGTTCATGTTGCATAGTTATCAGAGCGTTCGTGCTGTCTCGTGGAGGCCGGATCTACAAGTCTACGCCAGGCGGTGGAGCCAGAAGCCAGTTCCGCGAGCTCTTCCCCCTTCGCCGGATAAGCACGGCAAGCTCACTGGATCCCTTTGATGCATAAATTACCTATGTTTTTCAACCATAACCCTCAGCCTGTTATTTTATGCATGATATGATTTTGAGACAAGTTATTATGGCCACCCAGCCGCTTGCCGCAATCAATCCCTGATATATGGTTACAAATGATTTGAGGAAAGGTGTGAGTTTTCAAAAGAAAATGCTTTTCAAAATGTGTTTGATGAAGGGTTTTCACCCTTATCACCTTTGAGTAGGGATGATCAGGGACTCCCTGGTTTAGGGGAGGGCCTAAGGTGATGGCTCAGCTGGTTTAGGTGTGAGCAGAAGGATTGTCCCCTCACATAAGGACCGGTTTGTCATCTTTCACTACATGTACTCATGATAAGTACAACCACTCAAGACTGTGTGGGCAGTCACTCAATCTGAACTCGTACAGTCCAACCCCAGGGTTATGAAGGCTGGGGAACACTGGGAGGAAAAGGAGGGGGAATGTTTTGTCCAGTTTGGACATGGCGGTGGCCTGACTCCTTCTGGTATAACCGTTAAGGTTAGGACGTGCGAGGAAAGAAAGAGATTCGGCATTCGGGTCTCACGACGGTGAGATCGCAGAAACCGGACTAGTGGGTAAAGTGTACACCTCTGCGTAGAGTTTGAAAACCTATTCGAATAGTCCGTGTCCACAGGAATGGACGAGTCTGGTATGGTATGGCAATTAATGTTTTGTTTTCAAAAAAGGGTGCATTTGAGAAAAATGGTTTTTTAAAAGGTCCGGCGGTTGAGCCGTGAGCTATGGTGGACGGGAAGTCCAGTAGCTGTTTTTGAAAATGAAAACCAGTGGGAAACTGCTAAGATACCTGGATGGTTTAGTCCAGGGGATTTTGTTCTATACTGAAAAACTTCCTGCTCCTTTTGGAGAGGATGCACTTTGCAAAATACAAAATGTTTTTCAAAACAACCCTGCATAAAATATTGTTGTTTCTGCAAATATCCTGAGCTCCATATATTCCATGCGTTATATCTGATTTCCCCATTCCGCGGGTGAAGGTGGGCTGCTGAGTACGTTTGTACTCACCCTTGCTTATTTGTTGTTTTTTAGAAAAAGGAGATCGGGTAAGAGTTACGACTGTTCCCAACCTTGTCTGTGGCTGTTGGACCGCTGAATTGCTTCGCTGTGTATATCGGGCTGCTTCAGCCCCACTCTGATGATATGTCCCAAGTTGTGGACCAACTCTTAAAGTTGTTCGCCACCTTTATAGGTTTGTATCATTTAAGCAGATCTGTAATCATCTTATGTATAAATGTGTTTACTAGCCTCCTGGGACTAGTAATTGTATCACATTTGAGTCCCAGAGGATTGGGGCGCTTCAGGTGGTATCAGAGCTGTTAGGTTGGCCGCAGGACGTAACCCTTAGCCTGATCAAAAGTTTTTGAGTCAAAACTATTTTCTTAAAAAAATTCTTGCTCTCATCCCTTCATTTCAAAAATGTTTTCCCCCTTTCCTTCTCTCAGAAGTCAGATGGAGGTTCAATGCCAAACCAGCTTTTGCCAGAATGAAGATGGTTTCCCCAAGTTGCTGAGAGCATGCGTAGTCCGCCTCGGAATCAGGAGCCAGCCAGAGTATGATGGTCGTGAATTCGTCGAGCATGGCATAGAGAAGTGTGTCGTGACTGTATACATTGGATCCAGTTCGCACGATGTGGAATGGAGTGTCACTGTTGTAGGGCACAGATTCAGAGACACCTGCCAAGTCATCGTCCGCAAGGCATTGAGGGCCCTGTGTCAGATCTATGAAGAAGAAGTGGCCGACACCCCGCTCAGATTCTTTCCGCCCTTTCAGAGAAACCGTCCCGTTTGGATGGCTAGGATGCGTGCATTGGAAGAGCAGCAGCTGCTTGAGGATGACCCCACAGTCGTGTACCTCACTGCATACCTGCTCACCCTGGATGCCCAGTATGATTTCTTGGCTCGACACCACCGTTAGATGATTGCTCGAGCAAAAGATGCAGAGAAGCTCAACCGTGAGCTCCATGTGGATCTTACCTCAACTCAAGCCCGTGCAACTGCCTTGGAAAGTCGTGAAGTCATTGCTGTTGAAGCCCTTAAGCAAGCCAAGGATGAGCACGTCCAGAAGTTGATGGAGGCCTACTTGGTAACCCATAACCAACGTAGAGCCCTGCGGATCCAAGAGCCCGCTTCATCCAACCCTGTCAACCCATCAGAGCTGAAGACCCCCAGATTCTTGAAGGTCACCCGATCTCTATCAGAGGAGAGAAGAAGGCTTGGGAACTCCCGGAAGAAGCCATAGTCTTGGAAGGAATTCCAGTCTTCCCTCAGGCTATGGATAAGCAAGAGTACCCCGAGTCCTCTCAAGATCCCCCGCTAGAGATGTTTGAACCCCTCACCATGAAGAAGATTCCAGCACCCTCCCTTGAGGTCAAAGAAGAAGATGCAAGCACCCCACCAGCACCGCCGCCCTCTGAGGAGCTACAAGAGCCAGTCCCGCTTGAAGAAGAGTTCGAGCCCGTCTTGCCATCTCAGTCTCCGCCAGAAGAAGTCATCAACATCAGCTCCCTCTTGACCCATCCAGGAGATGTCTCAGATTGAAGTTGTGCGCCAGCCTTGCCAGAAGAGAAGCTGCCTGGTCTGAAGTTAGTTATGCCCAGTCCTCTGCATGCATTGGGTAGTGAAGTTTTTTCACTTTGGCTAGAGCCATGCATGTATGAGAGGTAACCATGTAGCCTCGTGTTTTGAAAAACTCTAATTGTGTGGCCCCCTAGGTTATTTCAAAATGAATTTCGCTTGATGTTTTATTCCCTTTTAAGTGCATATGTGATGCTTTGACGTTAGTGCTCATAAGTCGCATTTAGCATAGTTCTCAATTCAGGAGCCGAGCAATAGTAGTTATGCTTAGCCCCCGAATCCGAGTAGTCCATGCTTTGGAAAAAACTCTATTCCTCCCTTATTCAAAACATTTGATTTGTTTATGCTTATCATTGCTGTGCTTGTGTGTTTTCTTTCTTTTTAAGAAAGGTTTTCTCTAAAACACATATCACAAATTAGATCTAATCCTCACCTTATGCTTCCATTCTCATCTTAACCCATCTCAAGAGAAAAAGCACCTTACCCAAGAAGATACCGGGAAGCTTACCCTTGAAGCCTGGAATAAGCTACAGAAGCAACCAGTCCATCCGCTCAGTCAAAAGGACCGACCATGAGAATCAAAGCACTACCCCTGAGTCAAAGTGAGCAGGAAAGAGGACAGAAGGAGTTATTACCATACAGAGAGGCAAGGATTCTTGGAACCAGAGACCACAAACATTAGGGTCATTGACCCCACCACTCACTCGTGCCCTTGCACGCGTGCCCGCCTCCATGCACACTAGCACCACCGCCCACACCCCCTTTGCAGCGCACTACCGACGCCCACCCCCTTTTGCAGCGCACCCACTACCGCCATCGTCGTCGGCAACATGCCCCCTTCCCCCTTGTCGCGTCTGCTGCCGCGTGTCACCTGCTCCATCACCACCACTCCTCACCCGAGCACCCACACTCTCCTATAAAACCCCCACCAGCTCCCTCAACTCCCATCTCGCTCAAAGCAAAGCACACTCCAGATAAATCCCCTCTGCCAAATCGCAAACAACCCCATTTCCCACTTCCTCGCCCCTAAGATCACAATGCTTGGTGATTCTTGGGTTCAAGACTGTTATACATGGTTCAACATCTTCGGTTTCCTCCTCTGTATGATGGTAATACTCTTTGATAGAATCCTCCAGTGGGAAGAGCAAAGAGAAAGAAAGGTTCAGTGAAAAGTGAAAAGAAGATAGTGAAGAGAGGATGTGAATAAGGTTCTCCCAAAATCAACCCGGTGTCAGTCATCTCTCCGCAGTCTGCTCAAGCAGCAACAGCAGAAGAAGGCCCCGTAACACCCTTGTTATGAGGTACTTCAAGGAGTTCAAATCCCCAAGATTCAAGAGTTCTACCCTCATTCTTTTTAAGTAGGGTAGTGTTCCAGTAAGGTTCCTGCTATGGAGAAAAAGAAGAAGGCATGTAGCAAGCTTGTGGAGGACCAGATCATCAAAGCATATAAGTTTCTGGATGAGAAGTGGTCACCCAAGTTTTGTTGATGAAGCACCAGAAGACTAATCAAGGAAGGAATCCATGTGGGAATTCGCAAGAGAAAGGTTTGTGTGTTGGCATCGATGCTTCCTCAATAAGCTAGCTGCCAAGCGAAACCTAGAAGCCTGAAGATGATCTTTGAGTAGCCAGAATCAGCGTTTGCAATCAGCAGCCGGAAGCTCCTCAAAGGCCATATTTTGTTGAAGTTTCATCTCCTCGAAGAGTCTGCAAAGTGAAGATATGTAACTGAAGTAAAGCTATACCCATAACCCTTCTAAGTCGAATCTCGAGGACGAGATTCCTTTTAAGTGGGGTAGATTTGTAGCATCCCAAGAATTCAAATTCTGAAATATTCTCAAACTCGCTCTAAATTCAAAATGAATTTCAAATTTTGTTTCAAAATGTTTGTTTGCAAGTTGATATCAACAAGTAAAATATAGTGGTCTATATTCTCTCTAAAATCCTCCTCAAAATATCCTACAAATATTTCCCCATTGATCACCCTCAAACTCTTTCAGAAATACTGCCCAAATATTACACCGATATATCTCCAAGTATTTTCTTCCTGAGAAATACCTTCAGAATCATTTTTGAAGTCCCTACAAATATTTTTTTTCATAACTTTCCTCATGCTCATACGTATATGTATGCCTCCGGTGTCATACGGTGAGCTCTACAAGCTAATTACACTCATATAAGACAAATACATGCTAATCTCCCACTAATCCTCTCATCCTCCCACTAATCCTCTCATCCCTCCCCCTAATCCCCCAACCATGGCTATAAATAGAGGGGCAAGGGCCTCCTCTCATCCCACCCCAAGCCATTTCATGGCAACTCCCTCCCTCCCCCCACACGCCCACTCCCACTCCACCTCCCACACAAGCACACACTAGCACAAGGATCGTTCGGTCGTTCTTCGATCGTTCGTCCCCCTGTTCTTAGTTTGTTCGTTCGTTCGTCCGATCGTTCATGGTTCATTCGTCCGTTCGTCTGATCGTTCGATCGTTCGTCTAAATAATCTTTTTCCTGCCGTTATGTTGCCAAAATTCCGATCGTTCGTTCGTTCGATCATTCGATCGTTCATATTTCCTATTCATCGTTCATCGTTCGTTCATCGTCACTATTCACCGTTCATCGTTCGTGCATACGAACTATTCACCATCACTACTCACCATTACTATTCACTGTTACTATTCACCGTTACTATTCATCGATCATCCGCTCACCCCAAATTTCAACTACTCATCCATCATGCTGTCCAGTCCACCTAAGACCAGCCAGACCCATATTCCAGTCATACGAACTCCGGTGACTGTGATTTTCATTCCAGTAGGGAACTTCCAATCTGGTCACCCATCCCAGATTTCTCCAAGTTGAGCACGCTTAACTTTGGGATTCTTTCAAGCCAGACTTCCAAAAAGAAAGGCGAACCATGTTTGTATGGATACATCTTCAATCCTATAAAACCTGGCCCAAGATACCACAGCCCACTCGGACTAGAATACCACAGCATTCCAGCTATTTGGGTCCCGCCTCACTGCTGTCTGATGTGACACAGTAGGTAGGAACAGTTTCCACCAACATAAACCTCTGTCCAAGAAAAGCCCAAAAATAATTCCTCGCACCCCGCTCAAAAATACATTTGTATTTTTGATTTTCCAAATATCTTTAAATATTCAAATTCTAGAATATTCCAAGAATATTCCTTTCCTTTTCTTTTTCTCCCTATGATTATAAAATCCAAAACTTCTCCATCCAAACTCAGATTTTAGTCATTCTTGTTTCTAAAATTCTTGTCAAACTATTCCCTATCCAACCATGTCATCCCTTAAGCATGGTTCATATTCTAGAAAACTCCCAAAATACTCTTGTCCCATATTCTGCCTATAACTCTCCTGTTCATATTAAGTCAGACGATTCAATCGTCACTATTCTCACCAACAGTGAACTTCATTGTGCTACGCCACATACACCCAGCTATAAATACACCCAGCTACCCTCTCCCACTCCACACACTCAACACCCTCAGCCAAGGCAAACACCCCACCCACTCAGTTACTCCGCTCTGCCGGCTACACGCATAGTGTCGCTTCGTCTCCAGTCCACCCTCCTGGTAAGCACCTTCGCTCCACCACCAGCAGTATCTCAACACCACATGACACAGATTCTACTCAAGACTCTACCCATCCATATATCGCTATTCTGACCACTATACTAAATATTTGTTGGTATACTTGTTGGTTTGTATGTTTGTTTGTTCATGTTGCATAGTTATCGGAGCGTTCGTGCCGTCTCGTGGAGGCCGGATCTACAAGTCTACGTCAGGCGGTGGAGCTAGAAGCCAGTTCCGCGAGCTCTTCCCCCTTCGCCGGATAAGCACGACAAGCTCACTGGATCCCTTTGATGCATAAATTACCTATGTTTTTCAACCACAACCCTCAGCCTGTTATTTTATGCATGATATGATTTTGAGACAAGTTATTATGGCCACCCAGCCGCTTGCCGCAATCAATCCCTGATATATTGGTTATAAATGATTTGAGGAAAGGTGTGAGTTTTCAAAAGAAAATGCTTTTCAAAATGTGTTTGATGAAGGGTTTTCACCTTTATCACCTTTGAGTAGGGATGATCAGGGACTCCCTGGTTTAGGGGAGGGCCTAAGGTGATGGCTCAGCTGGTTTAGGTGTGAGCAGAAGGATTGTCCCCTCACATAAGGACCGGTTTGTCATCTTTCACTACCTGTACTCATGATAAGTACAACCACTCAAGACTGTGTGGGCAGTCACTCAATCTGAACTCGTACGGTCCAACCCCAAGGTTATGAAGGCTGGGGAACACTGGGAGGAAAAGGAGGGGGAATGTTTTGTCCGGCATGGCGGTGGCCTGACTCCTTCCAGTATAACCGTTAAGGTTAGGACGTGCGAGGAAAGAAAGAGATTCGGCATTCGGGTCTCACGACGGTGAGATCGCAGAAACTGGACTAGTGGGTAAAGTGTACACCTCTGCGCAGAGTTTGAAAACCTATTCGAATAGTCCGTGTCCACAGGAATGGATGAGTCTGGTATGGTATGGCAATTAATGTTTTGTTTTCAAAAAAGGTGCGTTTGAGAAAAATGGTTTTTAAATGGTCCGGCGGTTGAGCCGTGAGCTATGGTGGACGGGAAGTCCAGTAGCTGTTTTTGAAAATGAAAACCAGTGGGAAACTGCTAAGATACCTGGATGGTTTAGTCCAGGGGATTTTGTTCTATACTGAAAAACTTCCTGCTCCTTTTGCAGAGGATGCGCTTTGCAAAATACAAAATGTTTTTCAAAACAACCCTGCATAAAATATTGTTGTTTCTGCAAATATCCTGAGCTCCATATATTCCATGCATTATATCTGATTTCCCCATTCCGCGGGTGAAGGTGGGCTGCTGAGTACGTTTGTACTCACCCTTGCTTATTTGTTGTTTTTCAGAAAAAGGAGATCGGGTAAGAGTTACGACTGTTCCCAACCTTGCCTGTGGCTGTTGGACCGCTGAATTGCTTCGCTGTGTATATCGGGCTGCTTCAGCCCCACTCTGATGATATGTCCCAAGTTGTGGACCAACTCTTAAAGTTGTTCGCCACCTTTATAGGTTTGTATCATTTAAGCAGATCTGTAATCATCTGATGTATAAATGTGTTTACTAGCCTCCTGGGACTAGTAATTGTATCACATTTGAGTCCCAGAGGATTGGGGCGCTTCAATGCCCATGCGCTCAAAGGCGTCCAAGAAGATGATGTTGGCCTGACTGCCATTGTTGACCAGTACTTTGTGTAAATCCCAACCTGCCACCCGACAATTGATCACCATGGCATCTACATGTGGTGCACTGCATAGATTGACGTCTCTTGCTTCGAAGGTGATTGGTATGTGAGACCATTTTGTATGAATCACCGACCCTGTGAGGGCTACGTGATTGACTCTGCAATAGTGATCTTTCTTCTGTTATTTAATGTCAAAGTCTGCGCCCGATCCCCGGTAATCATGTGGATGACCCCAAGGAAACGTAGATCGGTGAAGTCCTCTTATTTGGGTGTAGGTGGGGTGGTGGAGGATTTTGGTGATGTGGTGGTGGGGGGGGAAGGGCTTGGATATCTTGGTGTTGCTGGTGGGGGAGGAATGGTTCATTGTGGAATTGTCGCTGGTGGTATTTGAAAGTCGCCTAGAGGGGGGTGAATAGGCGAAACCTAAAATTTATCAACTTTAAACACACACTAAGGTCGGGGTTAGCGTTAGAATTAAATTCAAGTCAAAAGAATGTTTCTCTTGCTAAGCGTTGCTCAAGGAATGCGGATGAAGTATGGGAGCCAACTCAAATCAATACTAGCAAGGAAACATTAGAGAGGGAAAACAAATCAAATGAGAATCAAAGCGAGTGAACACGATGATTTGTTTTACTAAGGTTCGGTTCCAAAGAACCTAGTCCCTATTGAGGAGGTCACAAAGACCAGGTCTATTTCAACCCTTTCCCTCTCTCAAACGGTCACTTAGACCGAGTGAGCCTTTTCTTTAATCTCATGGGTCACTTAGACCCCGCAAGGACCACCACACACTTAGGTGTCTTTTGCTTCGATTACAAGTCTCTTGATAATAAGAAGGGAAAAAGAAAAGGCCAAACCAAGCGACAAGAACAACAAAAGAACACAAGTGATCCTCTCACAAGCCCTAATGCACTAGAGTTGATTTTGGGGCTTTGAGTGGATTGATTGCTTTGGATGTGTCTTGGAGTGTTGAGCTTTTGCTCTTGCAATGAATGAAGATTTCAGAAGGCTTGGATGGGAGTGAATGAGGTGGTTGGGGGTATTTATAGCCTCCCAAGCACTTCTAATCGTTGGCGGATTTCTGCTGGCAATGGGCGCACCGGACAGTCCGGTGTGCGCCACGTCAGCGCAACCATTAGGGTTCGGAGCAGTTGACTGTTGTGGCGCCTTGTCGTCTTGCTGCACCGGACAGTCCGGTGCCCTCTGACTTCTGCGCTCTAACTTCTGTATTTGCACTGTTCATCGCAGAGCACCTTTTGCAGCCGACCGTTGGCGCCAGTTAGCCGTTGCTCCGCTGGCTCACCGGACAGTCCGATGGCACATCTGGCAGTCCGGTGAATTATAGCGGAGGCTGCCCTAGAATGTCCCAAGAGTGTCTGGTTCGAAGGGTGCCCGGCTGGGGCACTGGACAGTGTCCGGTGCCCCAAAAATCAGCACACTCAAGTCCTTTTGTTCCAATTAAATTTTGTCCCTAACTTGATTTTGTCTTGGTTTGTGTTGAGCCTTATGCACCTGTAATAGATGAATTCTAAACAAAACTAATTAGTCCATGTGTTTGTGTTGGTCGTCAATCACCAAAATTAATTATAGGAAATGGTTAACCCCATTTCCCTTTCAATCTCCCCTTTTTGGTGATTGATGCCAACACAAACCAAATCAAATGAAGTGTGTAGAAAGGTAACTAGTTTGCAATTGAGATGATTGTGCATAGGTTACTTAGAATTAAACCAATAAAAGATTTTAAACATATGAATAAGAGTGGATGAATTGCCTTTCTTTTATTTAATATTTTGGACCACATTTGCACCACAAGTTTTGTTTTTGCAAACCTTTTGGAAATATATTCAAAAACTTTTGCAAATAATCAAAGGTATAGGAATATGATTGCAAGAAGCATTTTTAGGATTTGAAATTCCTCCCCTGTTTAAATGCTTTTCCTTTGACTATATAAAATCTCCCCCTGAATTAAATTCTCTCCTTAGCTTTCAAGTGGGTTTTGAAATGGATATGAAGTGAAATTATACCAATTGAAATTCTTTCATACTAAATGTGAAGTTTTCAAGATGTCAATTTGAAATTTTACCTTCACATATCAATTGAAAATTAGATACTAATTGAAAAATACACCAATTGAAAAAGTTATTTCGATTTTTTTTGAAATGGGTGGTGCGGTCCTTTTGCTTTGGGCTTAATATTTTCTCCCCTTTGGCATTAAGCGCCAAAAACGGAGAACTTGAGAGCCCTTGTGTCATATTTCTCCCCCTTTGGGGCCTAATCTCTTCTCCCAAATGGTAATATAAATACGAGTGAAGGGTCATACCATTGAGAGTGACATGATAACGGCAAAGGGTAAGTAATACCGTCAGAGTTGGAGTGGAAGCCTTGTCTTTACCGAACACTCCATTTCCCTTTCAATCTAAGACTAAGTATAGAAATATACTTGAAAGCACATTAGTCTTAACCTTGGCACAAGAAAAATAAGACATATGCATTTGTACCAAATGAAAGAGACATGATCAAAAGTATATACATGAGCTATGTGTGCAATGTTTCAATCAAAATTCCAAGAATCAAGTATATTTAGCTCATTCCTAAGTTTGCTAAAAGTTTTCTCATCTAATGGCTTGGTAAAAATATCGGCTAATTGGTTGTGGGTGCTAACATAAGCAATTTTGATATCCCCTTTTGTTGGTGATCTCTCAAAAAGTGATACCGGATATCTATGTGCTTAGTGCGGCTGTGTTCAACGGGATCATTGTAACACCCTGAATTTGGGGGTATAAAATTTCTTTATAATTATCACCCAAATTCAGGTGTTACTCTTCTCTCTCTAGTTTCTATCTATCTCTAGATTATCTCTCTTTTTCATTTTGAGTAGATATAGCTTAATTAAGGAGGGATTAATTATTTATTTTTGCCAAAACATTATGAGTCATGACATGTTGCATCATGCTGAGCTTAAATATTCTTTGAATTGTTACACATGTTTGAATTAGTTTGAATTTGAAACTTGATTTGAATTTGGATTGAAAATCCTAGAGAAAAGAAATGGAAAAGCAATTAGAAAATCTAGGGAAAAAGAAAAAGCCAAAGCAACCCAGCCGGCCCAGCTAGGCCGCGCGCCCGGGCCACCTGTCAGCGGCGGTTCCCTTCCCCGCGCGCTCACTCTCTCCCTCTCTCTGCCCCGTGTGGCCAGCCCATCGGCGCCAGTTGCCTTTGCCCTCACGCCCTCTTCCCTCTCTGCCTCATGGGCCCGCTTCGCCAGACACCGAGTCGTTGCCCCCGCGCGCCCGCTCTCCCTCTCGCTGCGCCGTGGGACCCCCCTGTCAGCTCCGCCTTCCCCGCGCCCGCCGTAGACCAGCGTGCGCGCACTCGCGCACGTTCGCCGGGATCCTCGGCCACGTCGCCCGCCCACACCCCCAGCTCCTTTTTGAGCATCGCCCGCGCCCGCACTCACTCGCGCTCTCTCGCGCTCTACCCACGCCGCTCAGCCTCCCCGAAGAACCGCGCCCGTCGTGACGGTCATCTATCTCGCCGGAGGCCACGCCAAGCGACACCGAGCTCTGCCCCGAGGTGAGACATCTTCTCCCATGCTCAATTTCCCCAGTTACGCTTTATCGTCGGCCAATTTCGGCTTCGCCGGAGTCGGTCGTGGCGGTCCGCCGCGCCCGCGTGGTGGCCGGCCGATTTAGTCTGGCCCAGTGCCCCTGCGTCAGTCCCTGAGGTTCCCCTCGCTCTGCTGAAGCTATCCTAGGCCCTAGTGCGCCTCAAACCCCCTCCCCGCGGTCGGAATCCCTCACCGGAGTTACCCTGACCCGCCTGGAGCATTTCCCCCGCCATTCTCTCCTCTCTGATCCCGGTTTCGTGGCCACAGCCCCACCAGTGAGTTCGCCATGTCGTCCCCTTCGTCTTTGGCCAGCTCCGACGACCCCGGAGCCGCCATAGCTCACACCCGCTGAAAGGGAAATAGGCTTACACTTTTTCCTAAATTGATTTTGGTGGATGAATTTCCCAACACAAATAATTGGACTAACTAGTTTGCTCTAGTCTATAAGTTTTACAGGTGCCAAAGGTTCACAACAAGCCAATAAAAAGACCAAAGATGGGTTCAAATAAAGAGAGCTAAAGACATCCCAAAGGCACCCTGGTCTGGCGCACCGGACTGTCCGGTGTGTCACCGGACAGTGTCCGGTGCACCAGGGAACTCGAAGCTGAACTTGCCACCTTCGGGAAAATGGGAGGCCGCTCCGCTATAATTCACCGGACTGTTCGGTGTGTCAGCGGAGCAACGGCTACTTCGCGCCAAAGGTCGACTGCTACCGCATTCAATGCGCTACAGTGCGCACCAGAGTCAGAGCACGCGCAGTTGGCGCACCAGACAGTCTACAGGACCTGTCCGGTGCACCACCGGACAGCCCAGAGGCCCCACCAGTCAGAGCTCCAACGGTCGAACCCTAACGTCCGGCTGACGTGGCTGGCGCACCGGACAGTGTCCGGTGCGCCATGCGACAGACAGCCTTCCAACGGCCACTTTTGGTGGTTGGGGCTATAAATACCCCAACCACCCCACATTCAATTGCATCCAAGTTTTCCACCTTCCAACACATTACAAGAGCTATAGCATTCAATTCTAGACACAACCAAAGAGATCAAATCCTCTCCCAAGTCCGGAATCACTCCAAATCAAATAGTGATTAGAGAGAGCGACATTTGTGTTCATTTGAGCTCTTGCGCTTGGATTGCTTCTTTTCTTTCTCATTCTTCTTGTGATCAACTCAATTGTAACCAAGGCAAGAGACACCAATTGTGTGGTGGTCCTTGCGGGAACTTTGTGTTCCGTTTGATTGAGAAGAGAAGCTCACTCGGTCTAAGTGACCGTTTGAGAGAGGGAAAGGGTTGAAAGAGACCCGGTCTCTGTGACCACCTCAACGGGAAGTAGGTTTGCAAGAACTGAACCTCGGTAAAACAAATCCTTGTGTCTCACGCTTTATTTGCTTACGATTTGTTTTTCGCCCTCTCTCTTGGACTCGTTTATATTTCTAACGCTAACTCGGCTTGTAGTTGTGCTTAAGTTTATAAATTTCAGATTCAACCTATTCACTCCCCCCCCTCTAGGCGACTTTCAATTGGTATCAGAGCCTGGTGCTTCATTAGAGCCTAACCGCTCGAAGTGATGTCGGGAGCATCCGCCAAGAGGGAGATCGGGACCAGCGAGAAGCCCGCCACAAGCCATGGGAAGGCTCCATCCGGGGAGTCTGCCAACAAGGTGAAGGGATCCCCTTCACACGACAAATCGCGTCGGAGCGGTGACAAGAAGAAGAAGATGAGGAAGGTGGTCTACTACGAGACCGACTCTTCGTCGCCATCCACCTCCGGCTCCGACACGCCGTCCGTAACTTCTAAGCGCCATGAGCGCAAGAAGTTTAGTAAGATTCCCCTACGCTACCCTCGCATTTCCAAACGTAATCCATTACTTTCCGTACCATTAGGCAAACCACCTATGTTTGATGGTGAAGATTATAATATGTGGAGTGATAAAATGAGACATCATCTAACCTCACTCCACACTAGCATTTGGGATGTTGTTGAGATTGGAGTACAGATACCATCACCGGGGGATGAAGACTATGATTCGGACGAGGTCGCCCAAATCCGACACTTCAACTCTCAAGCCACCACTATACTCCTCGCCTCTCTAAGTCGAGAGGAGTATAACAAGGTGCAAGTATTAAAGAGCACCAAGGAGATTTGGGACGTGCTTAAAACCGCGCACGAAGGAGATGAGGTGACTAAAATCACCAAGCGGGAGACGATCAAAGGGGAGCTCGGTCGGTTCCGACTCAACTGTAACACCCACTTTGTAATTTGTTAGAAATAATATCAATAGAGAAATAATTTCTCCTTATGTGAGTTTAACCTTTGTGCATCATCACATGTGTACACCCTAGGTAAAAACAAATAATTAATAACATAAAAGCCACTAAATTATGCATCATGCTGGGATTTTCTTTTGAGTGCATATTGTGACAAAATAAAATAATAAATGTGATAAGAAATATATTAAAATCCAAAGTGGAATTTAAAATCCAAAAGAAATTGTAGAATCTAGAAAAAGAGAAGAAAATAAGAATTTTGGGGATAAAAATAAGTAAATAAAAATATATTGGTCATCCACTCAAAGCTTGAATTTGTACACTTGACACAATGTTGAAATTTGTATTCAAAATTCAAATTTGAATTCAAAATAGTTAAGAACAAAAGAAAACAAGAAAAGAATAAATAGAAAAAGGGAAAAGAGCTTACCTGGGCCAACAAACCTGTTTTCGGCCCACCTGGAAAACCCTTCGCGCAGCTATCACCGCGCTCGGCCCAACGCCCTCGCGCGCCGACAGATGGGGCCCGCGTGTCAGTCTTCTGTCCACCGTTCTGCGCGCATTGTCTCGCTTCCACGTGGGGCCACGCTGTCATCGCCCAGCTCCGCGCGGAGGTCGCACGATTCAACCACCTCCGCCGCGCTCGCCGTAGGAATCGGACGCCGTGGCCCCGTTCTCGCGCGGACTCGCGGGACCATAAAGGTCGGGCACGGGCCCCCCCTCAACTGCCTCCTCATCCTTCACCTCGCCGCCAACTCGCCTGAGCCCCATCGCAGCTGACCGAACACAGTCGCCGTTATCACCGATAGGAGAGGAGCGAGGGATAGAGCTTCGACGTGGGTCCGCGTCGAAAAAAAAGCTTGCCGGAGCTCCGCCGTAGCACGCCATAAAGTTTTCCGGCCTCGCCTGGGTGAATCGTCGATCGAACCTGCTGGGAATCGCTCGCCGGTGTTCGATTTCCGCCGCGCTGCGTGGACAACTGCCTCCGTACCATCAAACGCCGTCGGGTAACTACTCCACTTGCCCAGCTTTGTCTCCGCTACGTGTATGTTGGCTTAGATCGAAGCTTTAGGCTCAGGATCGGGTGATGGGGGTTTCCGGCGATGGCGCTCCGCCGCGGGTGGGCAAGCGCCGCCGTCTCAGGCAGCGGGTGGGGGACGAGAGCCGTGGACCGTCGGATCGATGCGGACGGCTGAGATTAGGTTAGAGAATCCCCTTCGTGGGATTCGGTCTTGTCCACCGGATCGCGATCGGGCGGTCGAGGATGGATCTAGGGCACTTTAAATCGACACCGTTTGTTTCTAATCCAACGCATAGCACTGCGTACCAGTTCGCCCGTAGATATTAATGTGGGCCGTAGGGTTTTCATCCGACGGCTAGGATCCATTCATACCCCTTCGATCGGCCCACTTTGCTAAAGAGACCCCCGAAGAGAGTCAAATTAACCCGCCGTCCGCGCGGGTGAATTCTGAGTCTAGGAAATTTTATAAATTAAACCCTGTGCTCCTCTGGTTTTGTGTGCCCAGTCCAGAGAATTAGGAAACCCAGTAAAAATAAATAGAAAATGATTTTTAATGTGAAAATAAATGCCAGAAACTTGTGAAATTCATAGTTAATTCATTTTAACTCCAAATTGAGTAATTCCAGTTGCAATAATTTTGTATTAACATTGTCTATCAACTAGTAACATTGTTTAACCATAAAACTTAAATTAAAATTATTCATTTGGATTAATCTATTCTAGATGCTTATTAACTTCAAAAATTCATAACTTAGAATCCGTAACTCCAAAATTAATGATTTCTGTTCCTAGAATCTTATCTTAATGAGTAGATTATTATTATGTATTTTGTTTACATGTTTGGTGTGATGTTAATTTTGCCTATACACTGCTTGTTTGTATTGCTACGACTAGCGTGAGGTCACGTGTCACCTGAAGATCATCCTGGTACCTGGAATCTCAAGTCCCAGGCAAGTTGTGCCCTTGATCACTTCTTTTTACCTACTCATGTTCTGATTAATCATAATGATCTGCATAGGTTAATTTTGATGGGACCCAATAGGTCACCCTAGTTTGTTCATCCTGAATACCTTGTTTACCCCTGAATCACTTGGGTAGTTCTGCTACTGCTTTATATGGTTTTGGGTTAATATTTCATTACATCTATGTTCCAATTATGTTGTTATTCTATTTATGTTCATGACAAGATCATTAAATGTTAATTGGAACATAGAGCTTAACTTGAGAACCACGTGCCACCACAAGGGTTTAATGGGACGCCCTTGGCTGACTAATTAGGAAAGCTAGTGGAGGACTACCTTACCCGAAAGGGGCAAGGGCAGTAGGGGAGTGGTCAGTGTAGGGAGGCCCTCGGGAGGATTTTGCTGCGATGGCGGTCCTGCAAGGGATTCCTGCATTGGAGCTTCCTATAAACTGTAGCGGGTTTTCTGAAGCTAGTGGAACTTTGTAAAGGCCTCGTAGTGTTACCCTGCCTCGCCTCCTCGGTAGAGGTGTATGGGAAGTCGCGATCCCTTGGCAGACGGGTAACATGACTTGTGGGTAAAGGGTACCACCTCTGCAGAGTGTAAAACTGGTATACTAGCCGAGCTCACGGTCATGAGCAGCTCAGGACTCTCTGATGATTAAATTATGGAACTTAAATTCAATTTGTCATATGCATTGCATCGCAGGTGATGTTGTTACTTCTGTTCTACTATTTAATTGGGTTGGTATTTACTTATACTTAGTAATTGCTAATAAAATTTTGACCAACTTTAAAAGCAATGCTCAGCTCTAACCATCCTCTTTGGTAAGCCTTACACTTCACATGAACTCCCACCTTTGGCGAGTTCATTCACATTATTCCCCACAACTTGTTGAGCGATGAACGTATGTGAGCTCACTCTTGCTGTCTCACACCCCCCCCCCCACAGGTCAAGAGCAGGTACCACAGGATGAGGCGCGTGGAGGATGCTGCGATGAGTTCGTGAGAGATCTAGGCCGTCGTCTCCCAGTCAACTTTGGGTTGCTGGACCGTTGTCTCCTTATAATGTAATTATTTATTTATTTTGTATAGAACTCCTGTTATATAGTAAAGATGTGACATTCGATCCTGTGCCATGAATCATCATATGTGTGAGACTTGGTCCCAGCACACCTGGTGATTATGTTCGCGCCCGGGATTTGGATCCCTAAAATCCGGGTGTGACAGAAGTGGTATCAGAGGAATGTTGACTGTAGGACGAAACCTAGATAGAACTGGACAACCATTATCTACTTACCTTTGCTACTCTGATTCTTTTCTAAACTTATCTTAATCTTTTCTCATCTATTTCCGCTTACTCTGATTACTCTTATCTTTTCCTTCTAAAGACAAATGTGGACTTCACACTTTGAAATCCCGTACCTAAAGTGACTTTTAGGAATAGGAGACCTACTCTCAGGAAAAAAAAACAAAACTATTTTTTTTGTATCTATATGCTTGAATGCTTGTACTTATGATACTTGTTTGATTTGTATCTTTGATTGAGTATGATGAGTTGTGGAGTAATGTCCACAATTACATCTGCATATACACATAGGCATAAATAAAATTCATAAGATAACTAAACAGCCTAGATTACTCTCCATTAAAGTGTATCTATTTTAAATAGATCAATCTTATCTTGAAAGATTCTTTCCTATCTTAATAGATTCTCTTATCTTAAAAGATACTCTCCTATATTAATAGATCCATCTTATCTCAAAAAGATCCTAACTTATCCTAACTAAAATATATCTAACTTAAGAGATCTGTCTTATCTTAAAAGATCCTCATTTATCTTAATAGATTCATCTTATTTTAAAAAGATTTTATCTCATCTTAATAGATCTAACAAACCCCAAAAGATTCTATCTCATCCTTATGGATTTATCTTGTTCTAATTAGCATACCTATCCCACTCTACAGTAACAACCATGATCTAGCCTAAAATAAATAGATCTTATCTAGTTATATCCAATCTAATCTAGATCACCATCTAATCCAATATCATCCAATCAAAAGTGAGTTACTAACAGGTTAGTTAACCTGGTGATATGGGTTAGACACGGCTTCAACAAACATAACCTAACCTAAATTAATGTCATATACCAACTTGTCTGTAAACAACAATATAACCTACATCACAGGCTGCCTAGTCCATTTGTTCCAAAAGCAAAAATACAACTCTATTCAAACCTACCTACCTCGTGTACCCCGACTATCCTAACCATATGTCCTTAACTCGAATGGCACCTCCAAGAAGAAAGACCAAAGAAGACCAACCATGTCAAAGGAGGATAAGCATCAACTCAAGTATTCAAAGATCAAGTTGAGTCGCCAGAAGAATCAAGGTCCAGAGTTTAGGATGAAGTCTTTCCTTATTATACCCTTGCCACAACCCCTACTTGCCATAACCGTACCTCATCTGACCCAATATATGGCTAGACATACAATATCCATATGTTCCAAATCGTCTACTAACTGTTATGTAAAAACTTGAACAAAACTTTGATTTCCAAAACCCAATGAGAAACTAAAATTCTAAACCAAACCTATTGTATTTTTTTTACAAATCTCGGGGATGAGATTTCTGTTAAGGGGGGTAGGATTTGTAACACCCACTTTGTAATTTGTTAGAAATAATATCAATAGAGAAATAATTTCTCCTTATGTGAGTTTAACCTTTGTGCATCATCACATGTGTACACCCTAGGTAAAAACAAATAATTAATAACATAAAAGCCACTAAATTATGCATCATGCTGGGATTTTCTTTTGAGTGCATATTGTGACAAAATAAAATAATAAATGTGATAAGAAATATATTAAAATCCAAAGTGGAATTTAAAATCCAAAAGAAATTGTAGAATCTAGAAAAAGAGAAGAAAATAAGAATTTTGGGGATAAAAATAAGTAAATAAAAATATATTGGTCATCCACTCAAAGCTTGAATTTGTACACTTGACACAATGTTGAAATTTGTATTCAAAATTCAAATTTGAATTCAAAATAGTTAAGAACAAAAGAAAACAAGAAAAGAATAAATAGAAAAAGGGAAAAGAGCTTACCTGGGCCAACAAACCTGTTTTCGGCCCACCTGGAAAACCCTTCGCGCAGCTATCACCGCGCTCGGCCCAACGCCCTCGCGCGCCGACAGATGGGGCCCGCGTGTCAGTCTTCTGTCCACCGTTCTGCGCGCATTGTCTCGCTTCCACGTGGGGCCACGCTGTCATCGCCCAGCTCCGCGCGGAGGTCGCACGATTCAACCACCTCCGCCGCGCTCGCCGTAGGAATCGGACGCCGTGGCCCCGTTCTCGCGCGGACTCGCGGGACCATAAAGGTCGGGCACGGGCCCCCCCTCAACTGCCTCCTCATCCTTCACCTCGCCGCCAACTCGCCTGAGCCCCATCGCAGCTGACCGAACACAGTCGCCGTTATCACCGATAGGAGAGGAGCGAGGGATAGAGCTTCGACGTGGGTCCGCGTCGAAAAAAAAGCTTGCCGGAGCTCCGCCGTAGCACGCCATAAAGTTTTCCGGCCTCGCCTGGGTGAATCGTCGATCGAACCTGCTGGGAATCGCTCGCCGGTGTTCGATTTCCGCCGCGCTGCGTGGACAACTGCCTCCGTACCATCAAACGCCGTCGGGTAACTACTCCACTTGCCCAGCTTTGTCTCCGCTACGTGTATGTTGGCTTAGATCGAAGCTTTAGGCTCAGGATCGGGTGATGGGGGTTTCCGGCGATGGCGCTCCGCCGCGGGTGGGCAAGCGCCGCCGTCTCAGGCAGCGGGTGGGGGACGAGAGCCGTGGACCGTCGGATCGATGCGGACGGCTGAGATTAGGTTAGAGAATCCCCTTTGTGGGATTCGGTCTTGTCCACCGGATCGCGATCGGGCGGTCGAGGATGGATCTAGGGCACTTTAAATCGACACCGTTTGTTTCTAATCCAACGCATAGCACTGCGTACCGGTTCGCCCGTAGATATTAATGTGGGCCGTAGGGTTTTCATCCGACGGCTAGGATCCATTCATACCCCTTCGATCGGCCCACTTTGCTAAAGAGACCCCCGAAGAGAGTCAAATTAACCCGCCGTCCGCGCGGGTGAATTCTGAGTCTAGGAAATTTTATAAATTAAACCCTGTGCTCCTCTGGTTTTGTGTGCCCAGTCCAGAGAATTAGGAAACCCAGTAAAAATAAATAGAAAATGATTTTTAATGTGAAAATAAATGCCAGAAACTTGTGAAATTCATAGTTAATTCATTTTAACTCCAAATTGAGTAATTCCAGTTGCAATAATTTTGTATTAACATTGTCTATCAACTAGTAACATTGTTTAACCATAAAACTTAAATTAAAATTATTCATTTGGATTAATCTATTCTAGATGCTTATTAACTTCAGAAATTCATAACTTAGAATCCGTAACTCCAAAATTAATGATTTCTGTTCCTAGAATCTTATCTTAATGAGTAGATTATTATTATGTATTTTGTTTACATGTTTGGTGTGATGTTAATTTTGCCTATACACTGCTTGTTTGTATTGCTACGACTAGCGTGAGGTCATGTGTCACCTGAAGATCATCCTGGTACCTGGAATCTCAAGTCCCAGGCAAGTTGTGCCCTTGATCACTTCTTTTTACCTACTCATGTTCTGATTAATCATAATGATCTGCATAGGTTAATTTTGATGGGACCCAATAGGTCACCCTAGTTTGTTCATCCTGAATACCTTGTTTACCCCTGAATCACTTGGGTAGTTCTGCTACTGCTTTATATGGTTTTGGGTTAATATTTCATTACATCTATGTTCCAATTATGTTGTTATTCTATTTATGTTCATGACAAGATCATTAAATGTTAATTGGAACATAGAGCTTAACTTGAGAACCACGTGCCACCACAAGGGTTTAATGGGACGCCCTTGGCTGACTAATTAGGAAAGCTAGTGGAGGACTACCTTACCCGAAAGGGGCAAGGGCAGTAGGGGAGTGGTCAGTGTAGGGAGGCCCTCGGGAGGATTTTGCTGCGATGGCGGTCCTGCAAGGGATTCCTGCATTGGAGCTTCCTATAAACTGTAGCGGGTTTTCTGAAGCTAGTGGAACTTTGTAAAGGCCTCGTAGTGTTACCCTGCCTCGCCTCCTCGGTAGAGGTGTATGGGAAGTCGCGATCCCTTGGCAGACGGGTAACATGACTTGTGGGTAAAGGGTACCACCTCTGCAGAGTGTAAAACTGGTATACTAGCCGAGCTCACGGTCATGAGCAGCTCAGGACTCTCTGATGATTAAATTATGGAACTTAAATTCAATTTGTCATATGCATTGCATCGCAGGTGATGTTGTTACTTCTGTTCTACTATTTAATTGGGTTGGTATTTACTTATACTTAGTAATTGCTAATAAAATTTTGACCAACTTTAAAAGCAATGCTCAGCTCTAACCATCCTCTTTGGTAAGCCTTACACTTCACATGAACTCCCACCTTTGGCGAGTTCATTCACATTATTCCCCACAACTTGTTGAGCGATGAACGTATGTGAGCTCACTCTTGCTGTCTCACACCCCCCCCCACAGGTCAAGAGCAGGTACCACAGGATGAGGCGCGTGGAGGATGCTGCGATGAGTTCGTGAGAGATCTAGGCCGTCGTCTCCCAGTCAACTTTGGGTTGCTGGACCGTTGTCTCCTTATAATGTAATTATTTATTTATTTTGTATAGAACTCCTGTTATATAGTAAAGATGTGACATTCGATCCTGTGCCATGAATCATCATATGTGTGAGACTTGGTCCCAGCACACCTGGTGATTATGTTCGCGCCCGGGATTTGGATCCCTAAAATCCGGGTGTGACATCAACCAAGGCGAAGACCCTTAAGCAATGTACAACCGACTCAATACCTTGGTGAACCAAGTGCGCAATCTCGGGAGCACAAAATGGGATGACCATGAAATGGTCAAGGTTATTCTTAGATCACTTGTTTTTCTTAACCCTACGCAAGTTCAATTAATTTGTGGTAATCCTAGATACACACTAATGTCTCCCGAAGAAGTGATAGGAATTTTTGTGAGCTTTGAGTTGATGATCAAAGGCTCAAAGAAAATCATTGAGCTAGATGGCCCCTCCACGCCCGAAGCACAACCGGTCGCATTCAAGGCAACAGAGGAGAAAAAGGAGGAGTCTACATCAAGTAGACAACCCATCAATGCCTCTAAGCTCGACAATGAGGAGATGGCGCTCATCATCAAGAGCTTCCGCCAAATCCTTAAGCAAAGGAGGGGGAAGGATTACAAGCCCCGCTCCAAGAAAGTTTGCTACAAGTGTGGTAAGCCCGGTCATTTTATTGCAAAATGTCCATTATCTAGTGACAGTGACAGGGGCGACGACAAGAAGGGCAAGAAGAGAGAAAATAAGAGGTACTGTTGGAACTTGCTCTCTGCAGCAAGAAGGCCAACAAGGGTGAACAGTGGTGACAATAGGGTTACGTGCACGGGGGCAATAGCTCTGTTGATCTAGCCTCTCACGGGCACTGTGCGGGGGTATTTATAGGTATCTGAGTGCCCAGCGTCTTGTGTTAAGGACGCATGTGCCCTCAGACACCTATTTTATCCCCAGAATATTCCCATAAAGCAGGGTTACAAACTGTAATTACAAGTATTCCTTTACAAGTTAGGCCCGTAATACAGAGGCGGCCACGCGGGGCCCGTTACAATGGGCCGGATCACACGTGGGCCTTGGGACTGAACGAGGTCGCGTCGTGGGAGGACGTCGCCACAGGCCTTCGTCAAAGTGCCGAGTCCTGCGAAGGGTGTCCCTGCCCGCTTTGTCTCTGTCGGACCAGCGGCTGCAGCGAAGGCCTCGAGCGAAGGGTGGCGTCTATGCCTTCGCCCCAACATTTGCCCTCCGAGGGACCAGTTCGACAAAGTCACCTGGTGCCGAAGACGTCGCTAGATGGCGGAGACGCTGCCCTCGCTCGAAGTGGTTCCGCGGGGGTTTTTGACGTGACCGTTGATGGACGGCGTACTGTTGGATTGCGGGTTTCCCGAAGCGTCGCGGCCTGTCGGATTGCGGGTTTCCCGAAGAGCCGCGCCCTGCCTATAAAAGGGGACGGGGGCGGCGCTGTTTGAACTCTGCCTTCCGCGCTCCGTAAAACCCTAGCCGCCCGCCGTCTTGCTGCTCCTTTTCCTCCGCTGCTCCCTTTGCTCGCCGGCGTTCTGGCTCGAGTGAAGCAGACCGCCCGCCGCCGACGACGGTACGTAGCAATGCCATCCTCTTCTTCTTCCGCCGACGCCACGCCGCCGGCCGCCGCCTCGTCTGAGGAGACGTTGAGTAACGTGATGGTGGAGGAGTTGCGCGCCGGCGACTCTGTTGAATTTGGTGTGTCGCGGATGACGTCAGCCCGTATTGAAGATATGCAGCGGTTGGGCTACTTTGGCGGCGGAGTCGCTCGTGCTCCGGGGACGGAGGAAGTCCCCGAGCCGGAGGGCGAGTTGGTTGTTTTCGAGGCGTTCTTTGTCGCCGGACTCCGCTTGCCTGCGCACCGGTTTGTCGGCGAAGTCCTGCGTAGATTCAGCGTTCAAATACATCAGCTGACACCGAACGCCATAGTGGCGCTGGCGAAGTATGTCTGGGCGACGACTTCGTACGGCGGACAGCCGTCAGTTGAAGTTTTTGCGAAGAATTATTGTTTGCATTGGCAGAAAAGGATGGTTGAGGACGGAGTTGCCCAGTTCGGGTCATGCACATTCACGCCGAAGACCGGTAAGACCACAATGCCAGTAGTGGAGTTGGTCCCGTGCGCCCGCAACAAGTGGGGCAATTGGAATGAATTTTGGTTTTATGTTGCTGAGGCTACTGTCGAAGGCCATGAAGGGCTCCCCGTGTCCGAAATGTGCTCTCACTATTACTCTGTGTATCCGCCTTTTGAAGTGGCAGAAGAGGATGCAGACGAAGGGTCCCTTCGGTGCGCCGCCGGTCAGAGCAGCGGTCGAGATTTAGTTGAAGAGTTCGTGGCGTACGGGGTCTAGCCCTTGGCGCACGGCTGGGCGCTGGGCGAAGTATGCCCTCGCCAGATGCCCTTTCACGGAGGAAGGGTGGTGCGAAGTCCTGCCTTCGTACTGAATTTGCGAAACCGTGACCCGGCCGCCTTTGTGCGTGATGCGGAGGACTTGGCGGTGCGGCTTGTGGGGCGTTACGTGCCGAGGACGGAAGGCCAGCGCAGCTTTGACATCCGCGGGTCAAATGAACGTTTGAACAGGGTCTTCGAATTAAATCAACTGCCGTACGACGGCTACCCTGGTCAAGACGAAGCGGACCGCCGTGGGAAGAAACCGGCGGTGGAGACTGGAGGCGACCCTGCGCTGGTGGCCGCCGCCTCCTCGAAAAAGAGAAAATTAGGTACTGCGATGGGAAGACTTGGGGTGTCTGATAGTTTCGCTAGAGAGTTAATGAGGACGTGTGCGGCCCCGGGGGAGAGGATGTCTTCGCCCGAGCTCCGGGAGTCTTCGGCTCGGATGCTGAGGGTTACTGGGGGTTGTTGGCCTAAAGACATTCCTATCCCCTGCGCGGCTGAGGAGGACTGTTTTACATCTCGTATGGTTCATCGGTGGAGAGTTTTTCCTTATGGGCGAAATATCGGTCATGTTGTGTGGGCAGTGATGGACAAGGATCGCCAAGGGGCGGCGCGAAAACGCCAGGCGACTGTGAGGGTTCACGAAGCTCGGCCGAAAAGGCAGCGGGGAACGGTGAAGGCTGAGGCCTCCGGCGGAGGCAAGCCGCCGCTGCCGGCGAAGGTGGGCGCCTCTGCGCCTGGCAAGGCGCCGGAGGTGACGGTGGGCGCCGGAGGCCCCAAGCTGACGAAGGTGGTGCCGTCTGTCAGCGGAGTGGCGGAGGCTGCGAAGGCGGCCCGAACGTTACCGCCGCCCGGCAAACGCGTTGCCGACTTCGGCACCGAGATTAATGTGGAGGATTATCTTGGGGGTAAGTCTGTATAAATATATATACATTTTTTTTCTTTTTTTTTAATTTGTTGACGCGTTGCAGGGTCGGACGAGGGCCCGCTTGCTCTAGTTGTGCCTGGC
This sequence comes from Zea mays, assembly GCF_902167145.1. Lineage (NCBI taxonomy): Eukaryota > Viridiplantae > Streptophyta > Magnoliopsida > Poales > Poaceae > Zea > Zea mays. The sequence continues at coordinate 143,579,558 of NC_050103.1, forward strand.
GCGGCGATCGCGACGGCTGCGCCAGCGCCGAAGGCGGGGGGAGAGACCCTTGGCGCCGGAGGCGAGGTGTCTGCCCTCGCGCTGGTCAGGGACGAGGCGGGCGTGGCGACCCTCCGGCTGAAGGGAGCGACGGAGGCGTTGAGTCGAGCGACGGAGGCGCTGAGTCAGGTCCGCCGAGCTATGCCCTCTCCGCCCCCCCCCCCCCCCCTCTTCTCTTTTTTTTTACGCAACGGCCTTACGTGTGTTCTGCAGGTGGTTGACTTCACCAGCCGCACCGCGTCGGGGGCCCTAACGGCAGCTTTGTCTGCCGAGGTCGAGAGACTTCGGACGCAACATGCTGACGCTGTCCGTGAGAAGTCGGCCTCCGACAGCAAGTGCCGCAAACTGGCGGAGAAGGTGGCCGCCCTGGAGAAGGAGAAGGCTGACCTCCGGCGCCAGCTGGCGGGGGAGAGGAGGGAGGCCAACGAAGCCATCGCCAAAGAGCAGGCTGCTCAGGCGGAGGCCAGGCTGGCGCGGGCGGAAGGCAATATCGCCAAGGAGCTCACCGGAGAGCTGCAGCGGCGGCTTACTGCCCTGGAGAGCCGCGCGGAGGGGGCCGAGGCCGCGATGCGAGCGGAAGCCGAACGGACGCGCACGCAGCTCGTGACTGCATATCGCGAGCTGGGTGTGCGGACGGGTGACTTCGAGGTGCCGGAGCGAGAGGCCGGACTTCGCTGTCTGGAATGGGTGCAGGAGGAACTGCAGGAGCTCCCCACTGTCTTGGCGGGGTTGATGTCGTTCACCTCCCTGGTCACCTGCGAGGCAGCGATGAACGCGCTCTCTCGCGAAGGCTGCCGGCACTTTGAGGCCCTCGACCAGGCAGATGATGATTTTGGGTGAGATATCTTTGAGGTCGAAGACCCCGTGGTGAAGGAATCCGCCGGGGCCCTGTATGACCGGATGTGGGGTTCATACGGTTGTGAGGTGGTCCGGGCGCGGGCCGAGGCTGCGAGGGCTCAGGTAACGTTGTTGTTTGCTCGGCGTTTGCTGGATGCGGTCTGTGCGTGTGTTTGCTGAATTTTTGTGCGTTTTGTCTTAGGCGGAGCGCGGCGAGCGGGTGGACGACTTCGGGGCGCTGAACAGCGCGCTGCCTGACCCGGAGACGACCCTTGCGGAGGCCGCGACTGGAGTCGCCCCGGGACTGACCCCGGAGACTGCGGAAGATGCACCAGGCGCCCCTGCACCTGCTGCGGCCGGCGAAGACCTTCCCCCAAAGGTGGCCGAAGGCGCGCCCGATGCCCCCGCAGCTGTTGTGCCGAGCGCTGAAGATCCAGCGGAGGTGGGGGCGGAGGCAGCGGCGGAGGCTCCCGCAGCGGCAGGGCCTTCGCAGGTGGCATAGGTGGTGTTTAGGGTTGAGGAATTTTTGGATGTTGTACTGAATTTTGGTTGCTGCGCAGGTTCAAGATTTTGGGCCTGCGCACGCAACCGCTACTACTGAGTTTTTGGCGGCTTCGACCGCGGAAGATGGAAATGAATATGGTGGGTCTGTTTCTGAGTTTTTTGATTTTACTGACTCTGGGAGCTCGGTTGAGTGGACTGAGGAGTCTTCGGAGGAGGACTTGGATTATTTTGCGGCCTTGGACGTGGCTGCGGCGGAGGCTGCGCCACACGCTGCGGACGCGCCGGACGTGCCCGGTCCTAGCACCGGGCACCGACGACGAAGGGCGGTTGCAAAGCGTAGGATTAGTGCGGAGGAAGGGGCCCGGCTTCGCGTTAGTAGGGCTGGTCGGCAGGAGCTGCTGTCTTCGCCGGCCGCCGCGGGTGCAGGGGAAGGGGAGCTGCGAAGCCTTTTTGCGGGTGAGGAGCTTAGGATAATGTTATTTAATTATAGGGAGATGGGGATTATTCCTAAGGTGGAGCCGATGTAGAGTGCGGTGCCCTCGCTTGTATATGTGTAAAAGGTTGTAAGATGAAGTTGTGTGCCCTCGCGTGCCTGTGCCTGCGAGGGCGCTGTGTGCTTTGTGTGGCATGGTTGGCTATGCTGTGCTGGTGTGATTATAGCCGGTCTGTAACGCGGATGGTTTGATGCTGTCGCTCCGGCTTTTGTTGTACTTAGTTTGACTGCGCCCTTAGGCGGCTTCTGCGCGGAGTCTTCGCGAGAGACATCGGATTTTTTTCGCACTTGATGTGTTTAGTCCGGCTGCACCCTTAGGCGACTTCTGCGCGGAGTCTTCGCGATAGACATCGGAATTTTTTCGCACTTGTTGTGCTTAGTCCGGCTGCACCCTTAGGCGACTTCTGCGCGGAGTCTTCGCGATAGACATCGGAATTTTTTCGCACTTGTTGTGCTTAGTCCGGCTGCACCCTTAGGCGACTTCTGCGCGGAGTCTTCGCGATAGACATCGGAATTTTTTCGCACTTGTTGTGCTAGGTCCGGCTGCACCCTTAGGCGACTTCTGCGCGGAGTCTTCGCGATAGACATCGGAATTTTTTCGCACTTGTTGTGCTAAGTCCGGCTGCACCCTTGGGCGACTTCTGCGCGGAGTCTTCGCGATAGACATCGGAATTTTTTTGCACTTGTTGTGCTAAGTCCGGCTGCACCCTTGGGCGACTTCTGCGCGGACTTGTCGCACGCGAGGGTGGCTAGCGCTTAGCCTCGCGGTGACTTTGAATTGGTCGAATGCCGAAGACCGTTGTCGCGGTCTTTTTTCGACACATGTTTTTGCGGGGGATTTTTTTTTCCACATATATTACATGGCTCCGCCTCGTTAAAAACCTCACCCCCCGGGAGGAAAAGAGTGCGGGCCGGTACAAGATTGTTTGCGGCGAATTACAAGGGCGAAATCAGCCCTAAATGGGTCAAACAAAAAATTTGCGAAGGTTGTCGACGTTCCAGGAGTGCTCCAGGTCCTCGCCGTTTGGCGTTGTGAGCCTGTAAGCGCTGGGGGAAGCTTTTGATTTGACTATGAAGGGGCCCTCCCACCTGGGCTCCAGCTTGCCCTTGGACTCCGTCCGAGCTGTTCGGATGAGTACGAGGTCCCCCTCGCTGAACTCCCTCAGGATGACCGCGTGGTCGCGCCATGCTTTGGTCTGGGCTTGATATTTGTTTAGGGCCTGTAGGGCGAAGACCCGGTCTCCGTCAATGAGATCTTTTGAAGTTGGCTCATCCACGTCGGGGACGGCTGACGGAACTGTACGCGGGGACCCATGCTTTATTTCTTGCGGGGTCATTGCCTCCGATCCGTATAGAAGGCGGAACGGAGTGAACCCGGTCGCCCTGCACTCTGTTGTGTTCAGCGCCGAGACTGCCTCCGGTAATAAATCGGTCCATCTGCCTTTTCTTTCATCGAGGAGCATCTTTTTGACAGCTGTGAATATTTTCCCATTGGCGCGCTCCACGACCCCGTTGGACTGCGGATGATAGACTGAAGCGAAGGCAAGCTTGGTGCCGATGGAGAAACAAAAATCCTTGAAATCTTGGCTGTCGAACTGCTTGCCGTTGTCAACTGTTAGCTCGGACGGTACTCCGAAGCGGCAAACGATGTTCTGCCAGAAGAATTTTTGGGCAGTCTTTGATGTGATTGTGGAAACAGCCCTCGCTTCAATCCATTTGGTGAAGTATTCGACGGCTACGAAGGCGAACTTAAGGTTCCCCTGAGCGGTGGGCAGGGGCCCGACGATGTCCAGGCCCCAGCGCTGGAGAGGCCATGTATGGGCAATCAGCTTTGTATATTGCGAGGGGCTGCCTGACCGAGGAGAGAACTTCTGGCAGGCTTCGCAGGACCTCGTGATCCGATTTGCGGCGCAGATCATTGCGGGCCAGTAAAACCCTTGTCGGATCACCTTGGCAGCCAGGGCCCTTGGCCCTGCGTGCGAGCCGCACGTGCCACTGTGGACTTCGCGTAGGATCTGCATGCCTTCGGTTTCGGTGACGCATTTCAGCATTGGCTGACTGACCCCTTTCTTGTATAATTGGCCCTCAATCAGTGCGAAGTCCCTGCTTCGATGTCTGAGGCGCTTTGCCTCACTGACGTCAGTTGGATGATAGTACCCCTGTAGGAACAGGGTTATTGGTGCCCGCCAGTCTTCGGTCATGATTAGGTTGACTATACGGTGACCCTCGCTATCATTAGTTATTTGGAGCCCTTCGGGGCTCCGGACGGCGGGCGTGCCGATGGTGTGGAAGAACACGTCGGAGGGCAAGGGCTCGCCCCTGGCGGCAGCTTTGGCCAATGCGTCGGCCTCCTCGTTCTTGGCCCTATCCACATGCTGCAGGGTGAATCCCTTGAACTGTCTCTCGAGACTTCGGATAGCCGCGAGGTATTGCATGAGCGCGGGGTCCTTCGCTGCATAATCTTTCTCGATCTGGCCGGCAACTACCTTGGAGTCTGTCTTGATGACACATGTGGTGACTCCGAGGGCCCTTAGCTTGCGGAGGCCGAGTATAACCACTTCATACTCTGCGATGTTGTTTGTGCATCTGTCGGACTCCAGAGCGAAGCTGAGGCGTGCTGCATATCTGTGTTTGACTCCGGTTGGTGAGGTGACAATTGCAGCGACGCCTGCCCCCGCATGGCACCATGCGCCGTCGCAATGGATGGTCCAGACCCTTTCTGTGGACGGGTCCGGCTGTGCTACTGGCCCAGTCCAGTCGACGACGAAGTCTGCCAGGACTTGTGACTTGATGGCTGTCCTGGGCTCGAAGCTGATGTGGTAGCCGGAGAGTTCGGCTGCCCACTTGGCAATCCTCACTGATGCCTCCGGGTTTCTGAATAGTTCGCCGAGCCCCCTGTCAGAGGTGACTCGGACCTTGAATGCTTCAAAGTAATGGCGCAGTTTGCGCGAGGACATGACAACTGCGTAGGCGATCTTCTCCAGCTCTGTCATGTTGCATTTGGACGGTGTCAGGACTTCGGAGACATAGTAAACAGGGCACTGTCTGACTGCGCCTTCGACTGATTGCTCCTGCACTAGTGCCGCGCTGACCGCGTGCGGCGAAGCCGCGACATAGAGCAATAGGGGGAGCGAGGAGTCGGGGCTGGTGAGGATGGCCAGCTCCGACAGGTACTGCTTGAGTGAGGCGAAGGCCGCTGCTTGCTCCGGTCCCCAGGCGAAGTCTTTCGCGCCGCGGAGTGTTTTGAGGAAGGGGAGACTTCGCTCGGCGGACCTGGAGATGAATCTGTTGAGAGCGGCCAGTCTGCCTGTCAGACGCTGGACGTCCCTGACGGACTGCGGAGGCGACATGTCGACGATGGCCTGGATCTTGGTTGGGTTGGCCTCGATGCCGCGGCGTGACACCAAGTAACCCAATATCTTGCCCTGGCGAACACCGAAGACGCACTTTTCCGGGTTCAGGCGGAGTCGTGCATCTCGCATGTTCGCGAATGTCTCGGCGAGGTCGGCGAGGTGGTCTTCCTTATTCTTGCTGGCGACGACGATGTCGTCCACATATGTAAATATGTTTCTACCGACCTGCCCTTCGAGTACTGTTCTGGTGAGTCTGGAGAAGGTGGACCCCGCATTCTTGAGTCCCTCCGGCATCCTGATGAAGCAATAAGTGCCGAAGGGTGTTATAAAGCTGGTGCTAGCCTTGTCTTCCTCCTTCATGTATATCTGGTGATAGCCGGAGAAGCAGTCGAGGAGTGACATGACCTCGCATCCGGCTGCGCTATCGACTATTTTGTCGATCCGCGGCAACGGGAAATTGTCCTTCGGGCAGGCCTTATTGAGACTGGTGAAGTCTATGCACATTCGCCATTTCCCGCTTTTTTTCTGCACCATTACGACATTGGAGAGCCACGTGGGGTAAGCCACTGGCTCGATGAATTTAGCTTCTAGGAGGCGGTGCACTTCCGCCTTGGCGGCCTCTGTCTTTTCGTCGGACATTTTGCGGAGCCTTTGTTTTTTTGGTCGCACCGAAGGGTCAATTTCCAAGCTGTGCTCAATTATGGATCGGCTGACTCCGACCAGGTCTAGGGCGGACCAGGCGAAGACATCTTTGTTCTTGGCCAGGCAGCAGAGAAGCTTGTCTTCTTCATGTGACGTGAGGTCTTCGCTGATAGTGACTGTCTGCTTGGGCGTGGCCTGATCAAGGGGAACAGTCTTGGTTCCGTCCTGGCTCTGCAACTGTGCCTTCTCGTGCTGCTTGTCGGTTGGGCTGGTGGGCGCGGGGACTTCGCGCTGGGTCGTGAGGCAGTGGACGTTCCTCTGACCAGGCACGAAGTCCCGCTCTATGTTGCGCGCCGTCTGCTGGTTGCCGAAGACCGTTATAGCGCCTAGCGGACCTGGTATCTTCATACATAGGTACAGTCCGTGGATGGCAGCTTCGAACTTATTGATGGAGCCCCGGCCCATGATGGCGTTGTACGGATATACCATGTCGACAATGTCGAAGGTTACTTGCTCACTTCGGGCATTGGGTGCTACACCGAAGGAGAGGGGGAGCTCTATTTTGCCAACGGGGAAGGTGCCTTTGCCGCCGAAGCCGTACAACGGATTGTCCGAAGGCTTGAGCAGGCTGTGGCTTATACCCATGCGGTCGAAGGCGTGGAGGAAGATGATGTCCGCCTGACTGCCGTTGTCGACTAGGACTTTGTGTAAGTCCCAGCCTGCCACGCTGCAATTGATGACCATAGCGTCGATGTGGGGGGCGCTGCGCAGGTCGACGTCTCGTGCGTCGAAGGTTAGCGGTATGTGGGACCACTTCGTCTGCACGACTGGGCCGGTGACCGCGACATGGTTGATGCTGCGGTAGTGGTCCCGCTTCTGCCGCTTGGTGTCGAAGTCAGTGCTGGACCCCCCTGTTATCATGTGAATGACTCCGCGATATGGTTGATCGGCGAAGTCTTCCTGCTTTGGGGCATGGGGGATGTTTTGGTGTTGCTGGTGTGGTGGTGGGGGTGGAGGAGGTACGATTTGTACTTCCTGATGGTGTTGGTAAGCGTGGTGCGGTGGATGCGGAGCGGGAGCGTGGATATATGGTGGGGGGGTGGCTGATAATTATGCGCGACAATTCTGGGATTGTCGGCTGGTTGCGCCCGCGCCATTCTGTCTCTGGTGGCCTTCGTTTCGGGGCAGTCTTTGGTTTGGTGGGCGCAGTCTTCGCCGTGGAAAAGGCAGTAGAACCGGCGCGGCGGCTGCGCGCGCCCTCGGCCCCTGCCACGAGTTCCGTTTCCGCGGCCTTGGGGGGGATATTCCTGGCGACGAGGGGGGTCAGCAGCAGGCTGCTGGTTTGCGATGTTGTGCACTTGCTGTTGACTGCGGCCATCTCGGCCGGAGTCTGGTTGCGGAGTCCTCGTCCATGTGCGGCTGGACTGCGGGGCATCTTTGGGCTTCCGCTGTGACTCAACTTTGCGTTGGTGGAGCTCTTCGGATTTGGCATATTTTTCAAAGAGCTGATATAGCTCCTAAAGGTTCTTGGGTGGATCTCTGATACAGTGGCTGTAGAGGACGCCGGCCCGAAGGCCACTGATGGCGTAGTGGATAGCGATCTGGTCATCGACGGAGAAGGTGTCGTCTTCGCAGGTGCGGGGAATGTTGTCTTCGGTGGGCTCTTGGTGGGTGGATTGGGTGAGGACGAGGGCCTTGCCCTTTCTTGCGGCCAGCAGTGCTGCCTTCGCAGCCTCGTCAGCCTTGGGGTTAGCTCTCTTGGGTGCCATCGCGGGTGGTTTTGTCGTAGCACGAACGGTGGGCGCCAAATGTTGGAACTCGCTCTCTGCAGCAAGAAGGCCAACAAGGGTGAACAGTGGTGACAACAGGGTTACGTGCACGGGGGCAATAGCTCTGTTGATCTAGCCTCTCACGGGCACTGTGCGGGGGTATTTATAGGTATCTGAGTGCCCAGCGTCTTGTGTTAAGGACGCATGTGCCCTCAGACACCTATTTTATCCCCAGAATATTCCCATAAAGCAGGGTTACAAACTGTAATTACAAGTATTCCTTTACAAGTTAGGCCCGTAATACAGAGGCGGCCACGCGGGGCCCGTTACAATGGGCCGGATCACACGTGGGCCTTGGGACTGAACGAGGTCGTGCCGTGGGAGGACGTCGCCGCAGGCCTTCGTCAAAGTGCCGAGTCCTGCGAAGGGTGTCCCTGCCCGCTTTGTCTCTGTCGGACCAGCGGCTGCAGCGAAGGCCTCGAGCGAAGGGTGGCGTCTATGCCTTCGCCCCAACAGGTACCACAAGAAGAGGGGCGGCGATGCCCATGTGTGCCGCGAGTGGGACTCCGAGGAGAGCTCCATCGACTCCTCCAACGAGGACGCCGCCAACATCGCCGTCACCAAGGGCCTTCTTTTCCCCAACATCGGCCACAAGTGCCTCATGGCAAAGGATGGCAAAAGGAAGAAGGTAAAATCAAAATCCTCCACTAAATATGAAACCTCTAGTGATGAGGATAACTCTTGTGATGAGGAGGATAATTTGCGCACCCTTTTTGCCAACCTCAACATGCAACAAAAGGAAAAATTAAATGAATTAATTAGTGCTATTCATGAGAAGGATGAGCTCTTGGACTCTCAAGAGGACTTCCTTATTAAAGAAAACAAGAAGCATGTTAAGGTTAAGAATGCTTATGCTCTAGAAGTAGAAAAATGTGAAAAAATATCTAGTGAGCTAAGCACTTGTAATGATATTATTGCCAACCTTAGAAATGAAAATGCTAAATTAATTGCTAAGGTTGATTCTAATGTTAGTGATGTTTCAATTCCCAATCTTAGAGATGATAATGTTAGTTTACTTGCTAAAATTGAAGAATTGAATATCTCTCTTGTTAGCCTTAGAAATGATAATGAAAAATTAATTGCTAAGGCTAAAGATTTAGATGTTTGCAATGCTTCCATTTCCGATCTTAGAAATAAGAATGATATTTTACGTGCTAAGATTGTTGAACTTAATTCTTGCAAACCCTCTACATCTACCATTGAGCATGTTTCCATTTGTACTAGATGTAGAGATATTAATGTTGATGCTATTCATGATCACCTAGCATTAATTAAGAAACAAAATGATCACATAGCTCAACTTAATGCTAAGATTAATGAGCATGACTTAGAAAATGAAAAATTTAAATTTGCTAGAAGCATGCTCTATGGTGGGAGACGTCCTGGCATCAAGGATGGCATTGGCTTCCAAAAGGGGGACAATGTCAAACTTAATGCCCCTCCTAAAAGATTGTATAACTTTGTTAAGGGCAAGGCTCCCATGCCTCAGGATAACGAGGGTTACATTTTGTATCCTGCCGGTTATCCCGAGAGCAAAATTAGGAGAATTCATTCTAGAAAGTCTCATTCTGGCCCTAATCATGCTTTTATGTATAAGGGTGAGACATCTAGTTCTAGGCAATCAACCCACGCTAGATTGCCTAAAAAGAAAACTCCTACTGCATCAAATGATCATAACATTTCATTTAAAACTTTTGATGCATCCTATGTGCTAACCAACAAATCAGGCAAGGTAGTTGCCAAGTATGTTGGGGACAAACAGAAGGGCACCAAGACTTGTGTTTGGGTACCCAAAGTTCTTGTATCTAATGCCAAAGGACCCAAAACCGTTTGGGTACCTAAAATCAAGAACTAAACTTGTTTTGTAGGTTTATGCATCCGGGGGCTCAAGTTGGATCATCGATAGCGGGTGCACAAACCACATGACAGGGGAGAAGAAGATGTTCTCCTCCTACGAGAAAAACCAAGATCCCCAACGAGCTATCACATTCGGGGATGGAAACCAAGGTTTGGTCAAAGGATTGGGTAAAATTGCTATATCACCTGACCATTCCATTTCCAATGTTTTCCTTGTAGATTCTTTAGATTACAACTTGCTTTCAGTTTCGCAATTATGTAAAATGGGTTACAACTGTCTTTTTACGGATGTAGGTGTCACTGTCTTTAGAAGAAGTGATGATTCAATAGCATTTAAGGGAGTGTTAGAGGGTCAGCTATACTTAATAGATTTTGATAGAGCTGAACTCGACACTTGCTTAATTGCTAAGACTAACATGGGCTGGCTCTGGCATCGCCGACAAGCACATGTTGGAATGAAGAATCTTCACAAGCTTCTAAAGGGAGAACACATTTTGGGACTAACAAATGTTCATTTTGAGAAAGACAGGATTTGTAGCGCATGTCAGGCAGGGAAGCAAGTTGGTGTTCATCATCCACACAAGAACATTATGACGACTGACAGGCCACTCGAGCTCCTACACATGGACTTATTCGGTCTGATTGCTTACATAAGCATCGGTGGGAGTAAGTACTGTCTAGTTATTGTGGATGACTATTCTCGCTTCACTTGGGTGTTCTTTTTGCAGGAAAAATCTCATACCCAAGAGACCTTAAAGGGATTCTTGAGACGGGCTCAAAACGAGTTCGGCTTAAGGATCAAGAAAATAAGAAGCGACAACGGGACGGAGTTCAAGAACTCACAAATTGAAGGCTTCCTTGAGGAGGAGGGCATCAAGCATGAGTTCTCTTCTCCCTACACACCACAACAAAATGGTGTAGTGGAGAGGAAGAATAGAACTCTATTGGATATGGCAAGGACCATGCTTGATGAGTACAAGACTTCAGATCAGTTTTGGGCAGAGGCGGTTAACACCGCTTGCTACGCCATCAACCGGTTGTATCTACACCGAATCCTCAAGAAGACATCGTATGAACTCCTAACCGGTGAAAAGCCCAATGTTTCATATTTTAGAGTCTTTGGTAGCAAATAATTTATTCTTGTTAAAAGAGGTAGAAAATCTAAATTTGCTCCCAAGGCTGTAGAAGGCTTTTTACTAGGATATGATTCAAACACAAGGGCATATAGAGTCTTTAACAAGTCCTCTGGACTAGTTGAAGTTTCTTGTGACATTGTGTTTGATGAGACTAACGGCTCCCAAGTGGAGCAAGTTGATCTTGGTGAGATAGGTGATGAAGAGGCTCCATGCGTCACGCTAAGGAACATGTCCATTGGGGATGTGTGTCCTAAGGAATCCGAAGAGCCACCACATGCACAAGATCAACCATCTTCCTCCATACAAGCATCTCCACCAACTCAAGATGAGGATAAGGCTCAAGATGATGAAGGAGAAGATCAAGAAGATGAGCCACCTGAAGAGGAGAGCAATGATCAATGGGGAGATGCACATGATCAAGATAAGGAAGATGAACAAGTTCCAAGACCGCCACACCCAAGAGTCCACCAAGCAATCCAACGAGATCACCCCGTGAACACCATCCTCGGCGATATTCAAAAGGGGGTAACTATTCGATCTCGTGTTGCTCATTTTTGTGAACATTACTCTTTTGTTTCCTCTATTGAGCCACACAGGGTAGAGGAAGCACTTCAAGATTCAGATTGGGTGGTGGCGATGCAAGAAGAGCTCAACAACTTCACTAGGAATGAGGTATGGCATTTAGTTCCACGTCCTAACCAAAATGTTCTAGGAACCAAGTGGGTTTTCCGCAACAAGCAAGATGAGCATGGTGTGGTGACAAGGAACAAAGCCCGACTTGTGGCCAAGGGATATTCACAAGTCGAAGGTTTGGATTTCGGTGAAACCTATGCACCCGTAGCTAGGCTAGAATCAATTCGCATTTTACTTGCCTATGCTACTTACCATGGCTTCAAGCTTTACCAAATGGACGTGAAGAGTGCCTTCCTCAATGGACCAATCAAGGAAGAGGTCTATGTTGAGCAACCTCCCGGTTTTGAAGATAGTGAGTATCCTAACCACGTATATAAACTCTCTAAGGCACTTTATGGGCTCAAGCAAGCCCCAAGAGCATGGTATGAATGCCTAAGAGATTTTCTTATCACTAATGGCTTCAAAGTCGAAAAGGTCGATCCTACTTTATTCACTAAAACTCTTGACAATGATTTGGTTGTATGCCAAATTTATGTTGATGATATTATATTTGGGTCTACTAACGAATCTACATGTGAGGAATTTAGTAGGATCATGACACAAAAATTCGAGATGTCGATGATGGGGGAGTTGAAGTACTTCTTGGGATTTCAAGTGAAGCAACTCCAAGAGGGCACCTTCATCAGCCAAACGAAGTATATTCAAGACATTCTAAACAAGTTTGGGATGAAGGATGCCAAGCCCATCAAGACACCCATGGGAACCAACGGGCATCTCGACCTCGACACGGGAGGTAAATCCGTAGATCAAAAGGTATACTGGTCGATGATAGGTTCTTTACTCTATTTATGTGCTTCACGACCGGATATTATGCTTTCTGTATGCATGTGTGCAAGATTCCAAGCCGACCCTAAGGAAGCTCACCTTACGGCTGTAAAACGAATCTTGAGAAATTTAGTTCATACTCCTAAGTTTGGGCTTTGGTACCCTCGGGGATCCACATTTGATTTAATTGGTTATTCGGATAGCGATTGGGCGGGGTGTAAGATAAATAGAAAGAGCACATCGGGGACTTGCCAGTTCTTGGGAAGGTCTCTAGTGTCTTGGGCTTCAAAGAAGCAAAATTTCGTAGCTCTTTCTACCGCCGAAGCCGAGTATATTGCCGCAGGCCATTGTTGCGCGCAATTACTTTGGATGAGGCAAACCCTTAGGGACTATGGTTACAAATTAACCAAAGTTCCTCTTCTATGTGATAATGAGAGTGCAATCCGCATGGCAGATAATCCCGTTGAACATAGCCGCACTAAACACATAGTCATTCGGTATCATTTTCTAAGGGATCACCAACAAAAGGGGGATATCGAGATTGCTTATATCAACACTAAAGAACAATTGGCCGATATTGTTGGGGACTTGTTCTCAAATGCTATGAATTAAGAACAAGGCAACATAAAATGTTAAATATTAATGCCCTTCGTCCGCTGAAGCATTATCTCCCCAAGGATTTAATGAACTTCGGACGAAGACCACGAGTAGAATATCACGAAGGTTACACCTTCGTGATTAAACTTACAAAATAATACAAAGTAATATAAAATGTGAAACATTAAAGATAAATATATCAGAAATAAATGACATCATTCGCTTATCTTATTATATGAATCTAAAATGTTAAAACATAATATTTAGGTACATTTATACCTTTGCCTTGACAAATAATAATTCCCGAGTGATGCATTTGCAATTACAGGAATGCGTGAACAGTAAAGGAATATTGTTCACTGTTTATAGGCACAGGACACAGCCTCTGAGGAATTACAATCATGCCCCTCATAAAAGTTTACAACAATGACTCAGGCCCTTATGGACTAAAAGGTCATTCTATCTTTAAGTCGGTTCGACCCTCCATCTTCGGATATGCTATAATACCGAAGCTTCATGAATGGTACCTTCGGCATCACGTACGAGCAGCTTCAGCCGAAGCTGTTTCTTTCCGCAGGACCTTCGGCGACGAAGCATGGTCCCAACAGATATCTTTACCAAGCCACTAGATGAACAAACCTTTAACAAACTTAGACATGAGCTAAATATTCTTGATTCTAGGAATTTCTTTTGATGTTTTGCACACATAGCTCATTATTATACCTTTGATCATGTCTCTTTTATATGCTATGACTAATGTGTTCTCAAGCGTATTTCAAACCAAGTCATAGATTGAAAGGAAATTGGAGTCTTCGGCGAAGAAAAAGGCTTCCACTCCACTCCATCACTCATCGTTCGTCGTCGCTCCAAGCCACTCTCCAACTTTGGTATAATCTTCACTCACATTTTGTTCGCCAAAGGGGGAGAAAGTAGTTACAAGGGCTTATATTTCACTCAAGTATCCGTTTTTGGTGATTCATGCCAAAGAGGGAGAAGGTATTAGCCCAAAGCAAAAGGACCGCACCACCAACGAGTTTTAAAAATGATGTTTTCAAATTGATATCTTATTGTGTTCAAAAGGGGGAGAAAGTAGTATCTTCGAAAATTGCAAAACCCTCTTGAACACTAAGAGGAGGATTTCACTAAGGGGGAGTTTTGTTTAGTCAAAGGAAAAGCAATTGAAACAGGGGGAGAAAATCTCAAATCTTGAAAAATGCTTCTCAAAATCTCACTCATTTGTTCCTTGACTATTTGCAAAAGGACTTTGAAAAGAATTTGCAAAAACAAAACATGTGGTGCAAGCATGGTCCAAAATGTTAAAAATATGAAGAAAAAATCCATGCATATCTTATGAGAATTTATATTGGTTCAATTCTAAGTAACCTTTGCACTTACAATTATGCAAACTAGTTCAATTATGCATTTCTATATTTGCTTTGGTTTGTGTTAGCATCAATCACCAAAAAGGGGGAGATTGAAAGGGAAATAGGCTTACACCTTTTCCTAAATTGATTTTGGTGGTTGAATTGCCCAACACAAATAATTGGACTAACTAGTTTGCTCTAGTCTATAAGTTTTACAGGTGCCAAAGGTTCACAACAAGTCAATAAAAAGACCAAAGATGGGTTCAAATAAAGAGAGCTAAAGACATCCCAAAGGCACCCTGGTCTGGCGCACCGGACTGTCCGGTGTGCCACCGGACAGTGTCCGGTGCACCAGGGAACTCGAAGCTGAACTTGCCACCTTCGGGAAAATGGGAGGCCGCTCCGCTATAATTTATCGGACTGTCCGGTGAAGCACTGGACAGTGTACGGTGTCACACAAGACTGTTTGGTGTGTCAGCGGAGCAACGGCTACTTCGCACCAACGGTCGAATGCAACCGCATTCAATGCGCTACAGTGTGCACCAGAGTTAGAGCACGCGCAGTTGGCGCACCAGACAGTCTACAAGACCTGTCTGGTGCACCACCGGACAGCCCAGAGGCCCCACCAGTCAGAGCTCCAACGGTCGAACCCTAACGGCCGGCTGACGTGGCTGGCGCACCAGACAGTGTCCGGTGGCGCAACGGACTGTCCGGTGCGCCATGCGACAGACAGCCTTCCAACGGCCACTTTTGGTGGTTGGGGCTATAAATACCCCAACCACCCCACATTCAATTGCATCCAAGTTTTCCACCTTCCAACACATTACAAGAGCTATAGCATTCAATTCTAGACACAACCAAAGAGATCAAATTCTCTCCCAAGTCCGGAATCACTCCAAATCAAATAGTGACTAGAGAGAGCGACATTTGTGTTCATTTGAGCTCTTGCGCTTGGATTGCTTCTTTTCTTTCTCATTCTTCTTGTGATCAACTCAATTGTAACCAAGGCAAGAGACACCAATTGTGTGGTGGTCCTTGCGGGAACTTTGTGTTCCGTTTGATTGAGAAGAGAAGCTCACTCGGTCTAAGTGACCGTTTGAGAGAGGGAAAGGGTTGAAAGAGACCCGGTCTCTGTGACCACCTCAACGGGGAGTAGGTTTGCAAGAATCAAACTTCGGTAAAAACAAATCCTTGTGTCTCATGCTTTATTTGCTTACGATTTGTTTTTTGCCCTCTCTCTCGTACTCGTTTATATTTCTAACGCTAACCCGGCTTATAGTTGTGCTTAAGTTTATAAATTTCAGATTCGCCCTATTCACCACCTGTAGCACCTGGTTTTAGCGGACAAAGCCGGGTGCATCTCATACATGCGCCAAAGAAGACAACATATATAATCACAGAGTGTATAGAGATAAATGTCACAATAATCAGAGCACTTATTACATAGCGGAAGTCTTACAAAATAAATGATAAATATAGCAGGATCTAAAATCCATCCTTGGCGCCAGAAAGTCAACTGGGAGACGCCACCTAGATCGAATCGAACTCCTCGCTATGGCTCCTCTTGAACCACCTGTTCTTCTCCTGTGGGGGGGTGTGAGACAGCAAGGGTGAGCTCACATACGTTCATCGCTCAACAAGTTGTGGGGAATAATGTGCATGAACTCGCCAAAGGTGGGAGCTCATGAAGTGTAAGGCTTATCAAAGAAAATGGTTAAAGCTGAGCATTGCTTTTAATGTTGGTCAAACTTTTATTAGCAATTACTAGGTGTAAGTAAATACCAAACCTTAATAAAAGTAATAGAACAAAATTAATAAATAATCCCATGCAAATGCAAATGACAAATTGAATTTAGGTTCCATAAATTAATCATGTGAGGGTCCGAGCCGCTCATGACCGTGAGCACGGCTAGTATACTAGTTTTACACTCTGCAGAGGTTGCACATCTTTACCCACAAGCCGTGTTACCCATCTGCCAAGGGGTCATGAATCCCATACACCTCTACCAAGGAAGCGAGGCAGGGTAACACTACGAGGCCTTTACAAAGTTCCACTAGCTTCAGAAATCCCGCTACAGTTTATAGGAAGCTCCAATGCAGGGTTCTTGCCTGACCGCCATCGCAGCAAAGTCAACCCAAGGACCTCCCTACACTGACCACTCCCTTACTGCCCTTGCCCCTTTCAGGTAAGGAAGACCTCCACTAGCTTTCCTAGTTAATCAGCCAAGGGCGTCCCATTAAACCCTTGTGGTAGCACTGTTTTCCCGGGTGGTCGCTCCATGTTCCAATTAACATAATGATCTTATCATGAACATAAATAACATAACAGAATAATTGGAACATGGATGTAATGAAATATTAATCCCAAAACCATATAGAGCAATAGCATAACTACCCAAGTGAATCAGGGGTAAACAAGGTAAAAGGATAAACAGTCTAGGATGACCTATTAGGTCCCATCAAAATTAAACCTATGCATTGAATAGTGATAATAAAGAATATTATTGGGTAAATGAAAGTGATCAAGGGCACAACTTGCCTGACACTTGAGAATCCAGTTACCAGGGTGATTCTTCAGATCCTCGAAACCTCGCGCTAGTCGTAGCAATACAAACATACATGGTATAGACAAAATTAACATCACACCAAACATAAGAACACACTGCATAATAATGATCTACGCGTTGCTACGAGATCGCGGGAATGAGAACCACTAAAATCGGAGTTACGGTTAAGGAGTTATGATTTTATGGAGAATTTATGTGATTAAAATGTTATACTATATTATAAATTGGTTAATACAAATCATATAAGAAGTTATTCTATAAATACTTATCTCAACTTTAATCTAAGTTATAAATTAACCATAGATTATATTTTGGTAGATAATGATGAGCACATTAACAAGACTAACCAACATAAGTTAACTAAAGATCTAATCATAAAATAATGATATATAGTATAATAAATGTTGTTACTGTGTAGTACGTATTTATACAAAGCTAACGCAACTGGAACGGGTCAATTTGGAGTTTAAATGGATTTTATATGAATTAAACAAACTCTAGCCATAAAAAATAGATTTCTAATTCCTTTTCCTGGATTTCCTATTTACTGGACTGAGCATACTAATATTAGAAAGTGCAGGGGTCCCTGTGTAAATGCTTCCAAGACTCAGTGAACACAGGACTGGACCGTGGGTTTATTTATAAAGAACACAGGGTTTCTTTTAGAAGATTCCCACAACGAAGGGGTATGGTTCGATAGGGACCGTAGGATCACCAGCCAGTGGCGTGGATTAGATTGCGCGCTTAATGAACTGGTATACGATTACGGCCGTCGGATCAGAATCGAACAGCGCTGGCAATCCCCACCGAACCGATACGCTAGATCTGATCTACGCTGACCAAACCACATCCAATGGCTGGGTGCAGGCTCTACTCATCCGCGTACAAACGCGGCGGCGCCGCTCGGGTTCGCGGCGGACCATCGCCGGAAACACGAGTTCCCGATCCCCAGCGCACGATTGCCCCCAAGACACGGTGCAAAACAATCCTACGGATCCAGTGAACACGGAAAGAGGCTAATTACCGCGAGTCAGGGGAGGAGACGCCTCCGGCCACACGAGTGGTGAAGTCGCGACGACGGTCCCTCGGCGATGAAGACTCCCCGCGCACCAAGCCGCTAGTCCAGCACGGAGAGGTTGCTACCGAGTACTTGAAAGCAGGCTGAGCTCCCCAACTGACCACAAGATCGCGGTAATGGCGAACCCCACGCTGAGGTTGCTGGGATTCAGGTGCGGCGTGGAGGTTCGCGGCCACGGTGGTGAGCAGTAGCGGTGCGTCGGCGAAGGATTCCAGCCGCAATTACCCGAGATCCGGCACCATCTCCGCAGGCAGCGCACACCAGCGAAGCTTCTAGCGTCAGCAGAGACTCCGCTGCCACGAATTCCCCCAATCCGTCGAACCCCTCTCCCTCTCTCTTTCTTGGTGTTGCTCGTACACGGGCGTAATCGAGTAGTTGAAGCGCAAGGAGGGGGCGCAGGCTTCGGCCGGGCTGGTTTTTGTAGTCCGAGGGTCAAGGCACATCGCGAGCTTATACCGAGGTCAGCTAGCAAAACGGCCCAGCGATTGCGGCGGCTTCGCGCGGGCGGTTCGGCATGCGCTACGACCGGTAGAAGAACGAGCTGACCGGTGGGGTCCCACCTGTCATCCAACTGCTCGGAAGCAAACGTGTGCACAGGCAAGGATTGGAGCGTGGGCCCGCATGGCAGCGCAATCCAGCGCACGGCGTGGGAAAAAGGAGGAGTGGGCCACGGAGATTTCGGCCCAGGTGCCAAGTGGGGACTTATTCTTTTTATTTATTTCTACTTTCATTTCTATTTTGTATTTTTCTATTTTATTTTAGTTCAAGTATCCAAATTTCAGATCTGGTTTGGTCACTAAATCATATGCAAAAATTCAAGGAACTTGGCATTAGATGCAAGTCACATTTATTTTGTATGTTAGTTATTTTATTTAGGCAAATGCTCCCAAAATATGTAGTGCACACACAAATATGTATTTTAAGAATTAATTGCTCATATAGTGTAATCAAAAGTCAGTTCCAATATCTAATGTTCATTATTCATTTATTCTAATATAAATTAAGCTCTAATGTCTAATTTCTACCACGAGATACTTTTAATGTAATAATTTTAAAAGAATGTTTATAAACTGATAATCCATTAATTAAACAATAGAGGATTTTATGTTGTCCCTTTTTAGTTACAAATCCGATTCTAGTCTACAACTTTTAAATCTAAACTTTGAACTACCTAAAAAGACTTTGAACTACTTTTAATGTAATAATTTCATACATCTAGCTATTTATTTAGGAAGGTATAATCCTTTATTAGAAGATACTTTAATTTGATTCCATAAAAAAAACTAAACCCAAAATCAAGATTTTGAGGCGTTACACCACCCCCCTCTAGGCGACTTTCACCCGCCCCAACTCCGGCGACTTCACCGCCGCGAGAAGGAGCGGCGTCGCCGCAGCCGTTAACACCTCCCCGGCTTTGATCTCCCCCGTCTGATCTCTATCTGTCGGCGTTTCGAACCCGGGGGGTCCCTGGACCGATGAGTAAATTGTCGTCGCGTGCCCCAGCCCAGATGGGTCGGCGCGAGACGGAGCGCGAAGGGGGGAAGAAGCCGGAGGGAGACGGGCGTGAGAGGTGGAATCCTGCGGCCTTCGTGTTTGTCTCGTGCCCAGGTCGGGTGCGCTTGCAGTAGGGGGTTACAAGCGTCCACGCGGGGGGGAGCGAGCGGCCTCACGCGAGCGTCGTCCCGTCCTTCTCCGCGCGGCCGACCCTCGTAAGAGGGCCCTGGTCCTTCCTTTTATAGGTGCAAGGAAAGGATTCAGGTGTACAATGGGGGGTGTAGCAGTGTGCTAACGTGTCTAGCGGAGGAGAGCTAGCGCCCTAAGTACATGCCATCGTGGTAGCCGGAGAGGTTTTGGCACCCGGTTCGTGTGGTGTCGTGGCCGTCGGAGGAGCGCTGGAGCCTGACGGAAGGACAGCTGTCGGGGCTGTCGAGTCCTTGCTAACGTCCTCTTGCTTCCGTAAGGGGGCTGAGAGCTGCCGTCGTCATAGAGCGTGTGGGGCACCATCATTGCTCGTATAGTGGAGCGAGCCAGATGGGACGTCGGTCTTGTTCCCCGTAGCCTGAGTCAGCTTGGGGCAGGGTAATGATGGCGCCTCCTGTTGACATGGTCGGTCCGTGCCCTGGGTTGGCCGAGGTGGAGGCTCCTCCGAGGTCGAGGTCGAGTCTGTCTTCCGAGGCCGAGGTCGAGTCCGAGCCCCTGGGTCGGGCGAGGCGGAGACCGTCGGTTGAGGCCAGGGCTGAGTCCGAGCCCTAGGGTCGGGCGAAGCGGAGTTCGTCGTCTTTCGGGGCTAAGCCCGAGTCCGAGCCCTGGGGTCGGGCGGAGCGGAGTTCGTCGTCTTCCGGGGTTGAGCCCGAGTCCGAGCCCTGGGGTCGGGCGAAGCGGAGTTCGTCGTCTTCCGGGGCTGAGCCCGAGTCCGAGCCCTGGGGTCGGGCGGAGCGGAGTTTCCCATAGCGCCTGGGGCTGGGCTTGGCTGCCGTCAGCCTCACTCTGTCGTGTGGCACAGCAGTCGGAGCGGCGCAGGCGACGCTGTCCTCTGTCAGACGGGTCAGTGGAGCGGCGAAGTGACTACGGTCACTTCGGCTCTATCAACTGGAGGGCGCGCGTCAGGATAAAGGTGTCAGGCCACCTTTGCATTAAATGCCCCTACGATTTGGTCGGTTGGCGTGGCGATTTGGCCAAGGTTGCTTCTTGGTGAAGACTGGGCCTCGGGCGAGCCGAAGGTGTGTCCGTTGCTGGAGGGGGTCCTCGGGCGAGACGTAGATCCTCCGGGGTCGGCTGCCCTTGCCCAAGGCTGGGCTCGGGCGAGGCGTGATCGCGTCCCTCGAATGGACCGATCCTTGACCTAATCGCACCCATCAAGCCTTTGCAGCTTTGTGCTGATGGGGGTTACCAGCTGAGATTTTGGAGCCTTGAGGGTCGGGCGAGGCGGAGACCGTCGGCTGAGGCCAGGGCTGAGTCCGAGCCCTGGGGTCGGGCGAAGCATCGTTCGTCGTCTTCCGGGGCTGAGCCCGAGTCCGAGCCCTGGGGTCGGGCGGATCGGAGTTCGCCGTCTTCCGGGGCTGAGCCTAAGTCCGAGCCCTGGGTCGGGCGGAGCGGAGTTCGCCGTCTTCCGGGACTGAGCCCGAGTCCGAGCCCTGGGTCGGGCGGAGCGGAGTTCGCCGTCTTCCGGGGCTGAGCCCGAGTCCGAGCCCTGGGTCGGGCGGAGCGGAGTTCGCCGTCTTCCGGGGCTGAGCCCGAGTCCGAGCCCTGGGTCGGGCGAAGCGGAGTTCCCTACGGCGCCTGAGGCCGGGCCTGGCAGCCTGTCAGCCTCACTCTGTCGAGTGGCACTGCAGTCGGGGCGGCGCAGGCGGCGCTGTCCTTCTGTCAGGCCAGTCAGTGGAGCGGCGAAGTGACTGCGGTCACTTCAGCTCTGTCGACTGGAGGACGTGCGTCAGGATAAAGGTGTCAGGCCACCTTTGCATTAAATGCCCCTGCGATTTGGTCGGTTGGTGTGGCGATTTGGCCAGGGTTGCTTCTTGGCGAAGACTGGGCCTCGGGCGAGCCGAAAGTATGTTCGTCGCTGGAGGGGGGCCTCGGGCAAGACGGAGATCCTCCGGGGTCGGCTGCCCTTGCCCGAGGCTGGGCTCGGGCGAGGCGTGATCGAGTCCCTCGAATGGACTGATCCCTAACTTAGTCGCACCCATCAGGCCTTTGCAGCTTTGTGCTGATGGGGGTTACCAGCTGAGAATTAGGAGTCTTAAGGGTACCCCTAATTATGGTCCCCTACAGTAGCCCCCGAGCCTCGAAGGGAGTGTTAATACTCGCTTGGAGGCTTTTGTCGCACTTTTTTGCAAGGGGACCAGCCTTTCTCGGTTGCGTTTTGTTCCGGTGGGTGCGCGCGAGCGCACCCGCCGGGTGTAGCCCCCGAGGCCTCGGAGGAGTGGTTTGACTCCTCCGAGGTCTTAATGCCTCGCACAATGCTTCGGCTGGTCTGGTTGTTCCCTCATGCGAGCTGGCTGTAGCCCGGGTGCACGGTCGGGTCCCAAGTTCTCGGGCTGGTATGTTGACGCTGTCAACGGTTTGGCCGGAGCTGGGTTTGCGAGAGCAGCCCCCGAGCCTCTGCACAGGGTGAGAGGACGGTCAAGGACAAACTCGACTTTTTACATACGCCCCTGCGTCGCCTTTCCACAAGGAGGAGGGGGGGAAAGCGCCATGTTGCCCTTGGAGGGTGCCGAACATGGTGTCTCCAGTGAGCTGCTGATGGGTAATCCGAGTGGACGCCTGTGCCCCATTTGTTAGGGGTCGGCTAGAGGCCCGGAGGCGCGCTCCAAAAGTACCTGTGGGTGATCTGCCGGACCCGGTCCCCTTTCGACGGGGTCCGAGGGCTCGATGCCTCCCTCTGATGGGATTCCATTACAAGATCGTTCCCGCTGGTCTCGGAAATGTCCTAGGGTACCTCGGGAGCATAGACCGAGCCTTGGTTATGTATCAAACGTACCCAGGGTCATCCCTCGCTCTGTGTATAGGCGGCTGTGAACCCTTCGAGGGCCAGCCTACGAACCCCTGATCAGTAGTGGGCGCGGAGCCCGAGTGGCCTGAGGCGGCCGTTGAACCCTTCCGAGGGGCCGGCCTTCGAACCTCTGACCAGTAGTGGGCGCGGAGCCCAAGCGCTCTGAGGCGGCTGTTGAACCCCTCCGAGGGGCCAGCCTTTGAACCCCTGATCAGTAGGGGGGCTCGGGACCTGTTTCCTTCACAGAGAAGGGTCCCTTTTCGGGGTATCCCCCTTTCCCGGTCCCTGTTGTAAGAGAGAGAAAGAGGAAAAAAAGGGAAAGAATACGAAATCGGGATGACGTGGTGCACCTTTTTGACACGGTCATTATGGCGAAGGTGAAGCGTCGCTCACTTCTCCTGCCAGAGGCGCCGCCTGTCCCGCCGCGGAGTTAATGAGACGGGGCGGGTGGTTCGCGGGGAAGCCGTTGCGCATGCGCGAGCCGTTCGAGGAACGGAACACGGGCTTGTCGTCTTCGCGCCGTGAGAGAGGGTTCTCTCGCTGTCCCACGAGGTGACGTGAGCTTGGCCGACGACGTGACCGCTGCTTCTGCCTGCCTGCCACCGCCATTACTGCCGACCCATTTTTGGCCGCATCGACCGTCGCGCCTCCTTCCGCGGTCGACTGGCCCGTGACCGATGCGCCTGGCTGGCACAGTCGCGGTACTGGTTCCGCAGTCGAGGAGGCGTGGCAGTGGTGCGAGTGGCGGTGCAGTTGCTCGCACGTAGCAACCGACGCGCCGGTTGCATGACGTGTGGGCCTGGGTCTCCATGCTGGGCGCGTTGGAGCCGGAGGGGTGCGCCCGCTTGGCGCGGTTGCATGCCGACTGCATGGCTGTCCGTCCTTTCACACGCTGGTCTGGGCGAAAGTGGAGGAATGCTCGTAACCGCTGGGCAGTTGCATGCACCGCGCGCGGCAGTTTGGCTTCTTCTGCTCTGGGCCAGCCTGCATGACGCGTGGGACCACAGTTACCGTGTTTTTCCTCATTTCGAGCACTAAGACTCGCCTGTTGGCTATCTGAACCACTTCACCAAGCGTGAGTTGCCTCGTGCAAAGGTGACGAGTGAGGTATCCGTATCCCGGAGGCATAGGAGTCCCTCGGCTCGGTCGGCCTTGTTGTCCGAGGCTTCTCTCGATTAGTCAAATGAACCCTCGGCTGCTCTTCGATGAGCCGAAGCCGAAGGTAGCGGCGTCAGCACGGACAGAGGCAGAGTTGGCTTCGAAAAGAAGATTTGGTTGACCGGAGCCTGGCCGGGTCGTCCACTGGCGGGACCGACGCCGGAGTTGAGTTGCCGAGGCCACAAACCGAGCTGATGTCCTCGGGGGACAGCTGGCTGAGGCTTTGAGGTGATCGGCCGAGCCGTCTGCTCGAGCCGGATTCCTGGAGAAGACCCTAGCGGCGATGGCCCGGGCGTGGTGCTGATGTCGTCCTTCGGGATGGAGATCCTCCGACCGCGTCGCCGTCCGAGGCTAGGTCGAACCTCGCCGAAGGTGTAGTCGACGCCGAGGGTGCTGCTGCTCCCTTCAATTGTCAAGATCCGAGCCTGCAGGATCGGATTATCTTGTAGTGCGTGTTTTCTGCGGCCGTCGAGGCCCAAACCCACCATCGTCGTGTTGTAAAGCTGCGTTTCTTTTCCCCTTGTTTCGAGTATCTGGTCTTGTTTGTCGGTAACAGAATTGTTTGTGCGAGCGAGAGTTGCTTTTCACGGAAGGTGATGAGTGAGGTATCCGTATCCCGGAGGCGTAGGAATCCCTCGGCTCGGTTGGCCTTGCCGCTTACGCGCACTCTTACTCGTCCATAGGGTTCTGTCACCGACGCAGTCGAGAAGGCCCGAAGAATCGTTTCGGTAGAGGAGCTTTCGAGCGTGAAGACTTGTTCGGTCCGTGGAATCACCTATCCGAGCGCGAGTTACTTATCGCAGAAGGTGATGAGTGAGGTATCCGTATCCCAGAGGCGTAGGAATCCCTCGGCTCGGTCAGCCTTGGCTGCTTACGTGTACTTCGTCGTTTTCAGGATCCACTTTCGAAGTAGTCGGAAAGCACGAAAGACATTCTGGTAGAAAAGATCTTTTTCCGAGGAAAATTTTGACGCATAGGGGGTTCCCCCCTTTTAGCCCCCGAGGGAGGGTCGGGCTTTGTCGAGGCAAGGCTGACCCTTCCTTGATGACTAAACTTTGCGTGTAAACGAGGCGTATGAACGACTTGAAAGCATCTTAAGGGTAGAAGCGACGTAGCTGTTGGATGTTCCAAGCGTTGCTGTAGACCTCGCCTTGGCTGTTGGCCAGCTTGTACGTTCCGGGCTTTAGAACCTTGGCGACGACGAACGGCCCTTCCTAGGGAGGCATGAGCTTGTGCCGCCCTCGGGCGTCTTGTCGCAGCCGAAGCGCCAGGTCACCCACCTGGAGGTCTCGGGACCGAACCCCTCGGGCGTGGTAGCGTCGCAGGGACTGCTGGTACCGCGCCGAGTGTAGTAAGGCCACGTCCCGAGCCTCTTCCAGCTGGTCCAGTGAGTCTTCTCGATTAGCTTGATTGCTTTGGTTGGCGTAGGCCCTCGTCCTCAGGGAACCGTATTCTAAGTCTATGGGCAAGACGGCCTCGGCCCCATAGACTAGAAAGAACAGTGTGAAGCCCGTGGCTCGGCTCGGCGTTGTCCTCAGACTCCAGACCACCGAGGGGAGTTCCTTCATCCATTGCTTGCCAAACTTGTTGAGGTCGTTGTAGATCCGAGGCTTGAGTCCATGCAGAATCATGTCGTTGGCACGTTCTACCTGCCCATTCGTCATGGGGTGAGCCACGACGGCCCAGTCCACCCGGATGTGGTGATCCTCGCAGAAGTCCAGGAACTTTCTGCCGGTGAACTGGGTGCCGTTATCGGTGATGATGGAGTTCGGGACCCCAAAGCGATGGATGATGTTGGTGAAGAATGTCACCGCCTGTTCGGACCTGATGCTGTTTAGGGGTCGGACCTCGATCCACTTGGAGAATTTGTCGATGGCGACCAACAGGTGCGTGTAGCCCTCGGGTGCCTTCTGCAAGGGGCCGACTAGGTCCAGACCTCACACAGCAAACGGCCAGGTGATGGGTATGGTCTGCAGGGCCTGAGCGGGCAGGTGGGTCTGCCTTGCATAGAACTGACACCCTTCGCAGGTGCGGACAATTCTAGTGGCGTCGGCCACCGCTGTCGGCCAGTAGAAACCTTGTCGGAAGGCGTTTCCAACAAGGGCTCGAGGTGCTGCGTGATGGCCGCAAGCCCCCGAGTGTATCTCTTGTAGGAGCTCCTGGCCTTCGGCGATGGAAATGCATCGCTGGAGGATGCCTGAGGGGCTGCGGTGGTAGAGCTCCTTCCCGTCTCCCAGCAAGACAAACGACTTGGCGCACCGCGCCAACCGCCGAGCTTCAGCTCGGTCGAGGGGTAGCTCTCCTCGGCGGAGATATTGCAGGTACGGGGTCTGCCAGTTTCGATCAGGCGTGACCCCGCTCCGCTCCTCCTCGATGTGCAGTGCCTCACCCTCGGAGGCCGAGGGTACCTCGGGCCGAGCCGAGGGTGCCTCGGGCCGAGCCGAGGGTGCCTCGGGCCGAGCCGAGGGTGCCTCGGGCCGAGCCGAGGGTGCTTCGGGCCGAGCCGAGGGTGCCTCAGACTGAGCCGAGGGTGCCTCGGGCTGAGCCGAGGGTGCCTCGGGCTGGGCCGAGGCCTTCTCGGGCTCGGGTGTGTCATCGGTCTTGACGGAGGGTTGATGCAGGTCTCGGGAGAAGACATCCGGGGGAACCGTTGTTCGCCCCGAGGCTATTTTAGCCAGCTCATCCGCAGTCTCGTTGTAGTGTCGGGCGATGTGGTTGAGCTCGAGCCCGTAGAACTTGTCTTCCATGCGCCGAACCTTATCGCAGTAGGCTTCCATCTTCGGGTCGCGGCAGTGGGAGTTCTTCATGACTTGGTCGATGACGAGCTGCGAGTCACCGCGAGCGTCGAGGCGTCGGACCCCTAGCTCGATGGCGATGTGCAACCCGTTGACCAGAGCCTCTTACTCAGCCACATTGTTGGACGCTGGGAAATGGAGGCGTAGCACATAGCGTAGGTGCTTCCCGAGGGGTGAGATGAAGAGCAAGCCTGCGCCTGCTCCTGTCTTCATCAGCGACCCGTCGAAGAACATGGTCCAGAGTTCCGGTTGGATCGGAGTTGTTGGGAGCTGGGTGTCGACCCATTCAGCCACGAAGTCCGCCAAGACCTAGGACTTGACGGCCTTTCGAGGGGCGAACGAGATCGTTTCACCCATGATCTCCACCGCCCACTTTGCAATTCTACCCGAGGCCTCTCGGCACTGGGTGATCTCCCCCAGGGGGAAGGATGGCACCACAGTTACCGGATGAGACTCGAAGTAGTGTCGCAACTTCCGCCGCGTCAGGATCACCGCGTACAGCAGCTTCTGAATTTGTGGGTAGCGGATCTTGGTCTCGGACAGTACCTCGCTGATGAAGTAGACTAGCCTTTGGACGGGCAATGCATGCCCCTCTTCTCGTCTCTCGACCACAATCGCGGCGCTAACCACCTGAGTGGTCGCGGCGACGTAGATCAAGAGGGCTTCTCCGGCAGCGGGGGGCACCAAGATGGGTGCATTCGTGAGGAGCGCCTTCAGGTTCCCGAGGGCTTCCTCGGCCTCAGGGGTCCAAGTGAAGCACTCGGCTTTCCTTAAGAGGCGGTACAGAGGCAGACCTCTTTCACCGAGGCGCGAGATGAAACGGCTCAGAGCCGCAAGGCATCTCGTGACCCTCTGTACGCCTTTCAAGTCCTTGATGGGCCCCATGCTGGTGACGGCCGTGATCTTCTCCGGGTTGGCCTCGATGCCCCGATCGGAGACGATGAACCCCAAGAGCATGCCTCGGGGGACCCCGAAGACACACTTCTCGGGATTAAGCTTCACGCCTTTCGCCTTGAGACATCGGAATGTCACTTCAAGGTCGGAAAGGAGGTCGGAGGCTTTCCTCGTCTTGACTACGATGTCATCGACGTAGGCCTCGACCGTTCGGCCAATGTGTTCGCCGAACACATGGTTCATGCACCGTTGGTACGTTGCACCCGCATTCCTCAAACCAAACGGCATGGTGACATAGCAGTACATGCCGAAGGGTGTGATGAAAGAAGTCGCGAGCTGGTCGGACTCTTTCATCCTAATTTGGTGATACCCTGAGTAGGCATCGAGGAAAGACAGGGTTTCGCACCTAGCAGTGGAATCCACGATTTGATCGATGAGAGGCAGAGGGTAGGGAACTTTCGAACATGCTTTGTTTAGACCAGTGTAGTCTACACACATCCGCCATTTCCCTCCTTTCTTTCTCACAAGCACAGGGTTGGCAAGCCATTCGGGATGGAATACCTCTTTGATGAACCCTGCGGCCATTAGCTTGTGGATCTCCTCGCCTATGGCTCTGCGCTTCTCTTCGTCGAATCAGCGCAGAGGCTGCTTCACGGGTCGGGCTCCAGCTCGGATATCCAGCGAGTGCTCGGCGACATCCCTCGGTATGCCGGGCATGTCCGAGGGACTCCACGCGAAAACGTCGGCGTTCGCGTGGAGAAAGTCGATGAGCACTGCTTCCTATTTGGGATCGAGCTTGGAGCCGATCCGGATTTGCTTGGAGGCGTCGCTGCTGGGGTCGAGGGGGACGGATTTAACCATCTCCGCTGGCTCGAAGTTGCCGGCGTGGCGCTTCACGTCTGGTGCCTCCTTAGAGAGGCTCTCCAGGTCGGCGATGAGGGCCTCGGATTCGGCGAGGGCCTCGGCGTACTCCACGCACTCCACGTCGCATTCATACGCGTGTCGGTACGTGGGGCCAATGGTGATGACCCCGTTGGGGCCCGGCATCTTGAGCTTGAGGTAGGTGTAGTTGGGGACGGCCATGAACTTAGCGTAGCATGGCCTCCCCAGTACTGCGTGGTAGGTTCCTCGGAACCCGACCACCTCGAACGTGAGGGTCTCCCTTCGGAAGTTGGAGGGTGTCCCAAAGCAGACAAGGTAGATCGAGCCGTCCGAGGGGCTGGACGCGCTTCCCGGGTGTAGGAAACGGGTGACGCCTAAGAGGGGGGTGAATTAGGACTTCTAAAACTTTTACTTAACTAGGCCACAATTAAATCCCTAGAGCAAAACCTATGCAAATAATCAAAACTAGAATGTGCAAACTAGGTTTTGTCTAAGTGTTGCTATCTCTACCGCAAAGGCTAAGTTTCAATCTACACTAAATAAGTATGACTACAAGATTGAAACTTAAATGCTTAATATAAATGCGGAATGTAAAGAGCTAAGTAGAGAAGCAAACTCTCGTGGATGACGCCGGTATTTTTACCGAGGTATCCGGAACCACGCAAGGTCCCGACTAATCCTCGTTGGTGCCCCTACGCAAAGGGAAGCCCACGCGAGGGCCAAGCACCACGGTCGAGTAACTCCGTAGAGAGCCACGGGCCTTCTCCACGCGCAAGTGGTGCTCCGCTTCCGGCTCCTCTCGGACGCTCCCCGCCGTCTCCGCTATCGAGCTTCCGGCCGAAACGCCGCGGGCCTCGTTCCCTCCGGTACACGGTGGCGGCCGTGACACAAACGCGGTTGTCACGGTCTCGCAAGACTCTCGCCCCACTCGGTACAATTACAACGACTCACGCAAGAGCCGAGGGGTTGTGTGGTTTTACAAAACTCACTCAACTAACTAGGGTTCACCTAGAGCAAGCGCTAAAGCGGTCTAACTAACCTAAGCACTTCGCAAAGTACCTACGCTAATAACCGAGTGATTCTATTAAGCACTTGGGTGTTTGAGCTCTTGGAAATATGCACTATGTGTCTTGGTATGTTGCTTGGGCTCTCACACCTGAGAATGGCCGGTTGGGGGTGTATTTATAGCCCCCAACACAATTGTAGCCGTTGGAGAAAAGCTGCTGCTCTCTGCGGCACACCGGACAGTCCGGTGTGCACCGGACAGTCCGGTGGTGCACCGGAGAGCGCACTGTAGCCTGTCCGGTGCGCCTAGCCGTTGCCTGTCCGACTCCTGTCAGAGCAGGTGACCGTTGGCGCCGCAGGCTCCGGGTGCCACCTGGAACTAGCCGTTGGGCTGCAGTTCCCAGGTGCACCGGACAGTCTGGTGTGTGGGCACTGGACAGTCCGGTGTGCCACCGGACAGTCCGGTGCTCCACGCACAGACAGTCCGCAGGCAGCACACGCCTCCTTTCTTGGACTTTTCTTGATCTTCTTAATGTCTTCTTTTGAGGTGTTACTTTCCTCAATTCCTTAGTCCAAGTAGTTCTTGCATCCTGTGAACTACAAACATAAACACTAGGAAACTTGTTAGTCCACAGATTGTGTTAATCATCAAACACCAAAACTTACTTAGCCAAATGGCCCGGGGTCCATTTTCCTTACAATCTCCCCCTTTTTGGTGATTGATGACAACACAACCAAAGCAAGCAAATAATACAAGTATTTGAATAAAAATGCAATCTACTTGCTAGGATGCATGATTGTCCCCTTAATGTGATATTATGGACTTAAGCCTCCCCCTAACTCCATAATTCACTTACTTCCTATTTTGGACCAAATAACCAAAACCACTTGAAATACTATTTGTAGATATAAAATTTTAAATTTGTGGTGTTTGGTGTTTGATATAGTTTTCATTGCTTTGGTCCCTAAACTTCTCCCCCTTTGGCATCAACCACCGAAAAGGAAGACATTAAAAGCATGTAGGAAGTAAATAAAAGCTTGCCCTCAACAAGAATTGTATCAAATGATATCACTAGAAGAATATTAAATTAAACCATATGAATGATACCAGTTGAAATGATTACTCCCCCTAAATGAGTGTTCTCTTTAGAGAGAAGATTCTCCCCCTTTTTAGAGATGAAGAGATACTCCCCCTGACAGAGATCCTCTACTTAGGAAAAAGCATGAAAAAATTAGAGGTGCAAGACATGATTTGAAAAGACTAACTTCCCTTATGCATAAGTAACAGAATATGAGTTAAGTACATATGCATTTTTAGCAACAAGGAAGTATATGATATGAAATATAGTCTAATCAAATATTGGAGAAGACATGTAAATGAAACTGAATGTAGTCTCTAAAGATACCAATTGAAGATCAATGGCGAGCTTGAGAGACATGAGAGTTCTTGGAGATTTTGCAGTGGAAGATTGTTGTCTTTCTCCGGGGACTTCATTTTCCTTACAATGAGACTATCACATGAAATAGACTTGAAAAGGTGTTAGTCTCAAAGTGTTAGATTATAGAGTAACCTCCCCCTAAAGGTGTGCATACAAGTTTTGAATACTTGTAGGAGACAT
Source organism: Zea mays (assembly GCF_902167145.1). Lineage (NCBI taxonomy): Eukaryota > Viridiplantae > Streptophyta > Magnoliopsida > Poales > Poaceae > Zea > Zea mays. Next base: position 143,610,154 of record NC_050103.1, read on the forward strand.
GCACTTTGATTTGATATCAAGAGGGGCAAATTATCCATAATCCAAACTTTGGCACATATAAGTTAAATGATACACTTTGTAGAAAACAAAATTTTCAATTGATGCATCATTTACTATGGAGTGATATAAAAGCTATGTGTCGTGCTTAAATAAACATTTTAAGCCATGTAGGTTTGCTTAAGTATATGAATTAAAAACAAGCAATCCTACCATATGATTTACCTAGTATGCATGATTTTAAACAAAAGTACATAACAAATGTAATACTAGGCAAGAAAGGTAAACTAGATAAAAGGTAAATAGATACGCATATCTAAAAACGAAGAATACAATAAAACTAGTTACCTTAGTCATGGGTGGGAAATTTGGGTCCAAAATTTTCACTAACCCACTTGGCAATAACCTTGATCCAATATGATGTATCCCATGATATACATCCCAATTTAGCCAAGTCTCCAAATTTCCCGAAGACCTTCGGTCTACTCACTTCCCTTTCGGGATCCAAACCTTTTTGGTGCTTTTCATGGTTGAAATTATTTCCTTTGGCACCCAAATGCGTTTGGCCCCCTTTCCTTTGTTGGCTTGCTTGTTGGCCTTGATTGCTATCACCTTTCCATTCTTTTTCTTCTTGATCAAGTATGGTGTAGCATCCTTTTTGTTCACCTTTTTGATGTAGGTGCTGGAGATTTTGCTTGATGGCTTTTGCTTGAGCTTTTGCCTTTGATTATCCCCGGTCATTGCCTTGCATTGGAAAGACTTGTGGCCTTCCTTGTGGCATAGCCTACAAATCACAGTTTCTCCCTCCATAGGCTTGTTCACTCCCGCAGTGGTGTTATCCTGTGGAGGTTGGATTTGTTTGGCTTTGCCTTTCTTGTCATACAAAGCCTTGCCAAGGCGAGCCACTTCTTGCTTTAATTGTTCGTTTTCCTTTGCAACCTCATCCGTACATGTCTCTACAACAATATTCTCAACAACGACTTGGTTGCAGGGGTTAGGATCATCAATTAAATCAAAGCAGGAAGTAGAAGCATCTTTCTTAATTATTTCAGGTATTTCAACTAAAGATGCTGCTGGGGTGCTACCAATGTTTTCTAGCTTAGTAGTTAGCTCATTGTTGTGTATGCTAAGAATTTCCATTTTCTCTAGCAAATTTTCAACAGCTTCTTGAGAGCTAGCTAACTTAGCCTTAAGTTTTTCATTCTTTTTAATAAGGCTATCATCGGATGGAGCACTAGATTCTAATAGCTCAATTTTAGTTGATAGCTCACTATTTAAGTTTGCAAAAGTTTCAAATTTTTCTAGCAAACCTTTGTAATCATTTTGAGAGCAAACCAACTTATTTTTCAAAGTTTTAAGTTGAGATTTTTGCTTAGTGCAAATATCCTGGAAAAATTCTACGGCTTCCGCAAGCTCATCTAGAGAGGGCTTTCCCTCACCTTCATCATCACTGCTACTTTCATCACTAGAGGATGGAATGCTTTTGTTACCTCTTGCCATAAGGCATTTGTGTGATGACCGTGATGATCGTGACGAGGACCGGTGGCTGCGCGTTCTTGGAGGTTCATCTCCACTTGAAGAATCATCCCAAGTTCTAACACTTGTTAGCGCCTTGCCTTTGCTCCTCTCCTTTTTGGGCTTGGCCATATTTGGACAGTTGTCCCTGAAGTGGCCCTTCTCCCCACATGCGAAGCATCCTCTCTTCCTTTGCTTTTTCCTGTCAATGTTAAAGAGAAGATCCTCGACCTGCAGGGGCACACCCATTAGATTAATCTTGCGGATCATCCTCATTACCTTTCCGACGTGTCGGATTGTTTCTTCGTCCTCGGAGGATGATGTGCATGGTTGATTATCTTCATCATCATCACTTTCTTCTTCTTCCTCTTCTTCACTTGAGGAACTTGGAGTGGGAGCCTTTTTTGCCCTTCCTTTCATCACATGCAAAAGCATATGGCCTTGAGGAAGTTGGCTCCTCTCCCCGACTCATTTTTCGCGACATCTCAAAGGCTGCAATTTTCCCAATCACAATGGTCGGGGTCATGTTGCTCAAATCCTCCATGTTGTGAAGGATGGTGATGATGCTCCCATATCTTTGTTGTGGTAGCAGGGAGATAATCTTCCTCACAATGTCCGCATCACCTAGCTTATTAATGCCAATAGAATTGAGCTCATTGATAATTAGATTCAGACGAGAATACATGTCTCTAACAAGCTCATCATCTTTCATAGCAAAAGAATTATACTCATTCAAGACTAGGCAATGTTTTTGCTCACGGACATTGGATATGCCATCATGGAGCTCATGCAGTTTTAGCCAAATCTCATTAGCAGTTCTCAAGGTAAATACTTGATTAAAAATATCCATGCTGAGAGATTCATACAAGCAATTTTTGGCTCTAGCATTTAAATGAATTTCTTTTTCCTCACTCGTGGTGGGTTTCTCGGGATTCTTGAGAGGTTTCATCCCGTCACGAGTGACTCTCCAAACACCTAGATCAACGGCCTCTAGGTAACAAGCCATTCTAGCACTATAATATGGGAAGTTAGTGCCGTCGAAGTGTGGTGGCCTATGGGTATCCATCCCTTCCTCTAAAAAGCGTCGGCTCTTTTAGCGGTGAAGCTAAAGCGTTTCAAATGAGCCAAACCGGCTCTGATACCACTTGTAGGAAACGGGTGACGCCTAAGAGGGGGGTGAATTAGGACTTCTAAAACTTTTACTTAACTAGGCCACAATTAAATCCCTAGAGCAAAACCTATGCAAATAATCAAAACTAGAATGTGCAAACTAGGTTTTGTCTAAGTGTTGCTATCTCTACCACAAAGGCTAAGTTTCAATCTACACTAAATAAGTATGACTACAAGATTGAAACTTAAATGCTTAATATAAATGCGGAATGTAAAGAGCTAAGTAGAGAAGCAAACTCTCGTGGATGACGCCGGTATTTTTACCGAGGTATCCGGAACCACGCAAGGTCCCGACTAATCCTCGTTGGTGCCCCTACGCAAAGGGAAGCCCACGCGAGGGCCAAGCACCACGGTCGAGTAACTCCGTAGAGAGCCACGGGCCTTCTCCACGCGCAAGTGGTGCTCCGCTTCCGGCTCCTCTCGGACGCTCCCCGCCGTCTCCACTATCGAGCTTCCGGCCGAAACGCCGCGGGCCTCGTTCCCTCCGGTACACGGTGGCGGTCGTGACACAAACGCGGTTGTCACGGTCTCGCAAGACTCTCGCCCCACTCGGTACAATTACAACGACTCACGCAAGAGCCGAGGGGTTGTGTGGTTTTACAAAACTCACTCAACTAACTAGGGTTTACCTAGAGCAAGCGCTAAAGCGGTCTAACTAACCTAAGCACTTCGCAAAGTACCTACGCTAATCACCGAGTGATTCTATTAAGCACTTGGGTGTTTGAGCTCTTGGAAATATGCACTATGTGTCTTGGTATGTTGCTTGGGCTCTCACACCTGAGAATGGCCGGTTGGGGGTGTATTTATAGCCCCCAACACAATTGTAGCCGTTGGAGAAAAGCTGCTGCTCTCTGCGGCACACCGGACAGTCCGGTGTGCACCGGATAGTCCGGTGGTGCACCGGACAGCGCACTGTAGCCTGTCCGGTGCGCCTAGCCGTTGCCTGTCCGACTCCTGTCAGAGCAGGTGACCGTTGGCGCCGCAGGCTCCGGGTGCCACCTGGAACTAGCCGTTGGGCTGCAGTTCCCAGGTGCACCGAACAGTCTGGTGTGTGGGCACCGGACAGTCCGGTGTGCCACCGGACAGTCTGGTGCTCCACGCACAGACAGTCCGCAGGCAGCACACGCCTCCTTTCTTGGACTTTTCTTGATCTTCTTAATGTCTTCTTTTGAGGTGTTACTTTCCTCAATTCCTTAGTCCAAGTAGTTCTTGCATCCTGTGAACTACAAACATAAACACTAGGAAACTTGTTAGTCCACAGATTGTGTTAATCATCAAACACCAAAACTTACTTAGCCAAATGGCCCGGGGTCCATTTTCCTTACACCGGGGATGATCCCGTGGAAAGGCGCAGCGCCTGCCCGGACCGAGGACAGATCGACATGCAGGAGCCCGAGGGTCTCGGCGTAGATGATGTTGAGGCTGTTGCCTCCGTCCATGAGGACCTTGGTGAGCCTGACGTCGCCGATGACGGGGTCGACAACGAGCGGGTATTTTCCCGGGCTCGGCACACGGTCGGGGTGGTCGGCTTGGTCGAAGGTGATGGGCTTGTCGGACCAGTCTAGGTAGACTGGCGCCGCCACCTTTACCGAACAGACCTCCCGACGCTCTTGCTTGCGGTGCCGAGCCGAGGCATTCGCCACTTGCCCACCGTAGATCATGAAGCAGTCGCGGACCTCGGAGAACTCTCCTGCCTGGTGATCTTCCTTCTTATCGTTGTCGCGAGCCCTGCCACCCTCCGCGGGTGGCCCGGCCTTGTGAAAGTGGCGCCGAAGCATGGCGCACTCCTTAAGGGTGCGCTTGATGGGCCCCTGATGATAGGGGCACGGCTCCTTGAGCATCTTGTCGAAGAGGTTGGCACCTTCGGGAGGTTTCCGAGGGTTCTTGTACTCGGCGGCGGCGACAAGGTCCGCGTCGGCGGCGTCGCGTTTCGCTTGCGACTTCTTCTTGCCTTTCTTCTTGGCGCCGCGCTGAGTTGACGCCTCAGGGACATCTTCCGGTGGGCGGCCCTAGGGCTGCTTGTCCTTCCGGAAGATAGCATCAACCGCCTCCTGGCTAGAGGCGAACTTGGTGGCGATGTCCATCAGCTCGCTCGCCCTGGTGGGGGTCTTTCGACCCAGCTTGCTCACCAGGTCGCGGCAGGTGGTGCCGGCGAGGAACGCGCCGATGACATCCGAATCGGTGATGTTGGGCAGCTCGGTGCGCTGCTTCGAGAATCGTCGGATGTAGTCCCGGAGAGACTCTCTCAGCTGCTGGCGGCAGCTTCGGAGATCCCAGGAGTTTCCAGGGCGCACATACGTGCCCTAGAAATTGCCGGCGAAGGCCTGGACCAGGTTGTCCCAGTTGGAGATCTGCCCCGGAGGCAGGTGCTCCAGCCAGGCCCGAGCGGTATCGGAGAGAAACAGGGGAGGTTGCGGATGATGAGGTTGTCGTTGTTCGTTCCACCCAGTTGGCAGGCCAGCCGGTAGTCCGCGAGCCACAGTTCCGGTCTCGTCTCCCCCGAGTACTTTGTGATAGTAGTCGTGGTTCAGAACCGGGTCGGGAACGGTGCCCGTCGTATGGCGCGGCTGAAAGCCTGCGGACCGGGTGGTTCGGGCGAGGGGCTCCGATTCTCCCCGCAGTCGTAGCGTCCCCCACGCCTGGGGTGGTAGCCTCGGCGCTCCCTGTCGTCGAGGTGGGCCCGACGGTTGCGGTGATGGTGCTCGTGGCCGAGGCGACCCGGGGCCGCAGGCGCTGTGTTGCGCGTGCGCCCGGTGTGGACCGAGGCTTCCCGCATGAATCGGGAAGTCGCAGCGCGATGTTCCGAGGGGTACCCCTGCCTTCGGGAGGCGGAGCTTTCGGCCCGTCGGACCGCGGCGTCCTCTAGGATATTCTTGAGCTCTCCCTGGATACACCGCCCCTCGGTGGTTGATGGCTCCAGCATCGCGCGGAGAAGCATTGCCGCTGCAGCCAGGTTCTGGCCGACTCCACTGGAAGTGGGTGGCGGCCTTACCCTGACATCGTCGGCGATGCGGTGCTGGATACCCTGGGGTAGATGACGCACTTCTCCAGCCGGAGGTTGGCCCGCCCACTCCTGCTCGATGTCCCGGCGGATTGGCTCAAGTGTTCCTGCTCCCTCGTCGAGCCTGGTCTGCATCTCGCGGATTTGCTCGAGCTGTGGGTCATGACCCCCCCGCTGGGACGGGGACCACAGCTAGCTCCCGAAGGATGTCAACGCGAGGCACAGGCCTAGGGAGATCGTCGTTCTCCGGCATACCAAGATGGTTGCCTTCGTCGGGACCCCCTAGATCGACGTGGAAACATTCATGACTTGGGTCGCAGTCCTCGTCGTCGAGGCTGCGGCTACCGTCGGAACAGTCGGAAAGGCAGTAGTCACACGCGGTCATAAAGTCCCGCTTAGCACTGGGGTTACCAAGTCCGGAGAAATCCCAACAGAAGTCGGGCTTATCATCTTCCTCGGGCCCCGAGGGCCCGTAAGTCGAGACGGCCGTCAGCCGGTCCTAGGGTGACCGCATACGATACCCCAGAGGGTTTGGACTCGCCTCTACTAGAGCGTCCACCAAAGCGAAGTCGCTTGGCGGGTCGAGGCTGAATCCAAAAAATGTGAGATGGAAATCGGTTGGTACCTTTTGGTCGACGGGCGGTGACGAAGTCACGTCAGGGACTGACTGCACCGTCGTCTCAGGTATGAGGGTGACGCCTAGCAAGTCCTTCGCGAGCGTGCTGGTGTCGTCCGTTCGCTCGGGGTTGGCGTGTTACGGGGAGACGGCGCTCGTCTTCGTCTCAGACGCGAGGTCGATGCCCGACGTGTCCCCCGTTGGGGCGCCGTCGACTCGCTCGACAGCCGACGAGGTGCTGCCTCCTGCTTGGCCTTGGTTGCCCCGCCTCCTCCTCCGTCAGCGGGGGAGGGGACGGGGTGAGCTCGAATGTTGTTCTTCCGCCACGTGGGGAAGACGTCGTCGATTCCGCCGCCGGCGGGCGGGCTGTCGGCCGCCATTGTCGCTGTCGCGCAGCGGGGGAAGGAGTATCATGTCGTAGCTGCCGTCGAGGGACATGAACTCAAGACTCCCGAAACGGAGCACCATCCCGGGCTAGAAAGGTTGCTGGAGACTGCCCATCTGGAGCTTGACGGGAAGCTATTCGTCAACACGCAGCAGGCCCCTACCTGGCGCGCCAACTGTCGGCGTTTCGAACCCGGGGGGTCCCTGGACCGACGAGTAAATTATCGCCACGTGCCCCAGCCCAGATGGGTCGGCGCGAGACGGAGCGCGAAGGGGGGAAGAAGCCGGAGGGAGACGAGCGTGAGAGGTGGAATCCAGTGGCCTTCGTGTTTGTCCCGCGCCCAGGTCGGGTGCGCTTGCAGTAGGGGGTTACAAGCGTCCACGCGGGGGGGAGCGAGCGGCCTCACGTGAGCGCCGTCCCGTCCTTCTCCGCGCGGCCGACCCTCGTAAGAGGGCCCTGGTCCTTCCTTTTATAGGCGCAAGGAAAGGATCCAGGTGTACAATGGGGAGGTGTAGCAGTGTGCTAACGTGTCTAGCAGAGTAGAGCTAGCGCCCTAAGTACATGCCATCGTGGCAGCCGGAGAGGTTTTGGCACCCGGTTCGTGTGGTGTCGTGGTCGTCGGAGGAGCGCTGGAGCCTGATGGAAGGACAGCTGTCGGGGCTGTCGAGTCCTTGCTGACGTCCTCTTGCTTCCGTAAGGGGGCTAAGAGCCACCGTCGTCATAGAGCGTGCGGGGCGGCATCATTGCTCGTATAGTGGAGCGAGCCAGATGGGACGTCGGTCTTGTTCCCCGTAGCCTGAGTCAGCTTGGGGCAGGATAATGATGGCGCCTCCTGTTGACGTGGTCGGTCTGTGCCCTGGGTTGGGCGAGGTGGAGGCTCCTCCGAGGTCGAGGTCGAGTCTGTCTTCCGAGGCCGAGGTCGAGTCCGAGCCCTGGGGTTGGGCGAGGCGGAGACCGTCGGCTGAGGCCAGGGCTGAGTCCGAGCCCTGGGGTCGGGCGAAGCGGAGTTCGTCGTCCTTCAGGGCTGAGCCCGAGTCCGAGCCCTGGGGTCGGGCGAAGCGGAGTTCGTCGTCTTCCAGGGCTGAGCCCGAGTCCGAGCCCTAGGGTCGGGCGGAGCGGAGTTCGTCGTCTTCCGGGCCTGAGCTCGAGTCCGAGCCCTAGGGTCGGGCGAAGCAGAGTTCGTCGTCTTCCGGGGCTGAGCTCGAGTCCGAGCCCTAGGGTCGGGCGGAGCGGAGTTTCCCATAGCGCCTGGGGCTGGGCTTGGCTGCCGTCAGCCTCACTCTGTCGTGTGGCACAGCAGTCGGAGCGGCGCAGGCGACGCTGTCCTCTTGTCAGACGGGTCAGTGGAGCGGCGAAGTGACTACGGTCACTTCGGCTCTGTCAACTGGAGGGCGCGTGTCAGGATAAAGGTGTCAGGCCACCTTTGCATTAAATGCCCCTGCGATTTGGTCGGTTGGCGTGGCGATTTGGCCAAGGTTGCTTCTTGGTGAAGACTGGGCCTCGGGCGAGCCGAAGGTGTGTCCGTTGCTGGAGGGGGTCCTCGGGCGAGACGTAGATCCTCCGGGGTCGACTGCCCTTGCCCGAGGCTAGGCTCGGGCGAGGCGTGATCGCATCCCTCGAATGGACCGATCCTTGACCTAATTGCACCCATCAGGCCTTTGCAGCTTTGTGCTGATGGGGGTTACCAGCTGAGATTTAGGAGCCTTGAGGGTACCCCTAATTATGGTCCGCGACACTATCGCACGGCCCAGATCACGGGACACCGCTTCGCGCACGCACGCCCTGCATTCGGACCCACCTGTCAGGGCTTGTGCCCCTGGCGCTGGGTCCGACCGGTCAGCGTGCCCCTCTCCTCGGTCGCTGATGCCGCTAATCCGCTTGTCAGTGCCTCGCTCGCCCGCGCGCGTGCCCTCGCCCGCAGATCTAATCTCGGCCGTTGGTTTTTTATCTAACGGTTGAGCAGACCCCGTACCCCTTCGTGCGATGATTTTGTTAAAGAGACCCTCGGTTTAGTTGGAATAAACCCGCCGTCCCTGGTTTTCGCGCGCAGGCCCATGTAATCTTGCAGATTGAACCCTAGGCTTTAAAATAATTATAGAATTAGACCTATTTTCATATTTTAAATTCCCAAACTTGTTTATTTCACATCTTTTGCATATGAACTCCAAATTTAGTGATTCAAATTGCAAAATGTTCATAGGAATATTCTCTGTTTAAATAAATTAGTTCCATTTGCTATCTGCACATTCTAATTTTATGATTAACTATAAACTAGTATATGTGTGGATTTATTCATTTAATAAAATAAACAAAAGGAAAACCCTAGAGGTTAAATTATATTTAGTCTTGTGAGATTAATAATATGTATTACATGAATTCATCTCTGGTCTAACTTTTAGGTCTCAGTAAAATGAATAGAATTAGGTTATGTAGTTATGGACAACACTTAAAGAATAATCAACTCCTAAATGAAATTAGTTCATGAGTATACTTTGATCTCATTCTTCCTTATTTAATACTGTGCCTTTTTGAGATGTACTCCAATGTTTATACATGTTTGGTGTGCTGTTCATTTGTACTTTCCAAATGTATTGAATGTATGATCGCTTTATTTAGACAACGAGCAGTCCGAGGTTCCTGAGTGTGTTGTTGAAGACCTCCCTGAGCAACAACCTGGTGAAGGCAAGTGTCCTCTAACCCATTATGTTCTACTTACTTATAATTCACTGTCCCACATTACTTAATTGAAACCTAAGGATTGACTAATCTGTATTTAACTTATCCTTGTTTACCTTTTGGGTTATCATATTTAGCTTTATGCTATTGCTTTAACTTAATCAATGAACATTATGTGATTATTTATGATACAGTGATGTTATCCTGATGATGATATTGTGATACTCTAGGGGGCTCAGGCCTTTGAATGGAAAATAGGGTTTAACCTTTTCCTATAAATAATTTTGGTGGTTGAATGCCCAACAAAAATAATTGGACTAACTAGCTTGCTCTAGATTATATATTCTATAGGTGTTAAAGGTTCAACACAAACCAATAAAAAGATCAAGTTAGGGTTCAAAATGAAAGGAGCAAAAGAAACCGAAGAGAACCCTGGTCTGGCGCACCGCACTGTTCGGTGTGCCACCGGACAGTGTCCGGTGCACCAGGGTCGATCGACTTTAAACTTGCCACCTTCGGGTTTCAGAAGCGCCGCTCCGCTATAATTCACCGGACTGTCCGGTGCACCAGCGGAGCAACGGCTAGCAAACGCAACAGTCGACTGCAACGTGAGCAGTGAAGAACAGTGCGTGCAGAAGTTAGAGCAGCCGCCAGAGGCGCACCGAACAGTGCACAGTACCTGTCCGGTGCGGCACCGGACTGTTCGGTGCCACAAGAAGACAAAGCTCCAACGGTCGAAACCGCCATAACCCTAACGGTTGGGTGACGTGGCTGGCGCACCGGACTGTCTGGTGCGCCCATCGACAGCAGCCTGCCCCAACGGTTGAATTGGTGGTTGGGGGCTATAAATACAACACAATCACCTCCACTCCAACCATCCAAGCATTCACTACTTCTCATTCAATGCAAGAGCAATAGACACCACTGCAAAGACACAATTCAAGAGATCGATCTGCTCAAAGTCTCAAAATCAACTCTAGCGCATTTAGACTTGTGAGAGGATCATTTGTGTTTTCTTGTGCTCTTGTTTGGTTGGTTGGCTTTCTTCTCCCTCATTCTTGTTCTCTAAGTGACTTGTAATCAAAGCAAGAGACACCAAGTGTGTGGTGGTCCTTGTGTGGTCTAAGTCGCACATTTGAATAAGGAGAAGCCTCACTCGGTCTAGGTGACCGTTTAAGAGAGGGAAAGGGTTGAAAGAGACTCGGTCTTTGTGACCACCTCAATGGGGACTAGGTTCTTTGGAACCGAACCTCGGTAAAACAAATCACCGTGTCATCCACTTTATTCTCTTGGTTTATTTGTTTTCCCCTCTCTCTCGGACTTAGATTTTATTCTAACGCTAACCCTGGCTTGAAGTGTGCTTAAAGTTTGTAAATTTTAGTTTCCGCCTATCCACCCCCCCTCTAGGCGACTTTCAATTGGTATCAGATCCCGGTACTTCATTAGAGTCTAACCACTCGAAGTGATGTCGGGAGATCACGCCAAGAGGGAGATCGTGACCGGCGACGACAAGTCCGCAAGCTCGGGAAGAACCCATTCGAGGGAGTCCGGTCACAAGCATAAGAAGGAATCTGCTTCCTCCATCAAGTCACAACAGAGAGGTGACAAAAAGAAGAAGATGAAAAAAGTGGTCTACTACGAGACCGACTCTCCGTCACCCTCCACCTCCGGCTCTGAATCGGCGTCTGTCACTTCTAAGCGCCATGAGCGCAAGCAGTATAGTAAGATGCCCCTCCGCTATCCTCGCATTTCCAAACACACTCCATTACTTTCCGTTCCCCTAGGCAAACCACCGTTTTTTGATGGTGAGGATTATTGTATGTGGAGTGATAAAATGAGGCATCACCTAACCTCACTCCACAAAAGCATAGGGGATATTGTTGAGTATGGAGCGCAGGTACCGAAGGTAGGGGACAAGGACTACGATTCGGACGAGGCCGACCAAATTCGGCACTTTAAATCCCAAGCCACAACTATACTCCTCGCCTCCTTGTGTCGGGAGGAGTATAATAAGGTGCAAGGGTTAAAGACGGTCAAAGAAAGTCGGGACATCCTCAAGACGGCACACGAAGGGGACGTGGTGACCAAGATCACCAAACGAGAGACGATCGAGGGTGAGCTCGGTCGATTTGTCCTCAACCAAGGAGAGGAGCCACAAGCCATGTACAACCAGCTCAAGACCTTGGTGAATCAAGTGCGCAACCTCAGGAGCACAAAATGGGATGACCATGAAATGGTCAAGGTTATCTTAGATCACTCGTATTTCGTAATCCCACTCAAGTTCAATTAATATGTGGTGATCCTAGATACAAGTTAATGTCTCCCGAGGAGGTTATAGGGAAGTTTGTGAGCTTTGAGTTGATGATCAAAGGTTCCAAACAAATCGTCGAGCAAGGCGGCACCTCCACACCCGAGGTGCAACCCGTCGCATTCAAAGTGACAGAGGAAAAGAAAGAAGAGTCTACATCAAGTAGGCTCCCCATCGACGCCTCCAAGCTCAACAACGAGGAAATGGCGCTCACCATCAAGTGCTTCCGCCAAATCCTCAACCAAAGGAGGGGGAAGGATTACAAACCCTGCTCCAAGAGGGTGTGCTACAAATGTGGTAAGCCCGGTCATTTTATCGCTAAATGCCCTATGTCTAGTGATAGTGACAGGGACAACGACAAAAAGGGAAAGAGGAAGGAGAAGAAGAAATACTACAAGAAGAAGGGTGGTGATGCCCACGTATGTCGGGAATGTGACTCCGACGAGAGCTCCACCGACTCCTCCTCGGACGAGGATGCGCCAACATCGCCGTCAACAAGGGACTTCTCTTCCCCAACATCGGCCACAAATGCTTCATGGCAAAGGACGGCAAGAAAAAGAAGGTACAAGCTAGAACCACCCCCAAGTATACTACATCTAGTGATGAGGGTAGTTCTAGTGATGATGAAGATAACTTGCTTAGTCTTTTTGCCAACCTTAACATGCAACAAAAAGAAAAACTAAATGAATTGATAGGAGCTATTCAAGAGAAGGATGAACTCTTGGATAGCCCAGAGAAATTTTTTATTAAGGAAAATAAGAAGCATGTTAAGGTGAAGAATGCTTATGCTCAGGAAATGGAGAAAATGAAAATTTGACTAAGGAGCTTAGCATTTGCCATGACACCATTTCCAACCTTAGAACTTAGAATGTTAATTTGATTGCTAAGGTTGAAAAATCAAATGTTTGTCATTATTCAATTGTCAATCTTAAAAATGATAATGTTAGTTTAATTGCTAAGATTGATAAATTGAATGAATCAATTGCTAGCCTTAAAACTGAGAATGATAAGTTAATTTCTAAGGCTAAAGATTTAAATGTTTGCAATGAATCTATTTCCTGTCTTAGAGATGAAAATGTCATGCTTAAATCTAAGATTGATGAATTAAATGTTTGCAAACCTTCTACATCTAGTGTTGATCATGTTACTATATGTACTAAATGTAGAGACATTAATGTTACTACTATGCATGATCACCTTGCTTTAATTAAACAACAAAATGATCACGTAGCTCAACTAACTGCTAAAATCAATGAGCATGAAATTGAAAATGAAAATTTTAAATTTGCTAGAAGCATGCTCTGTAGTGGGAGACGCCCTGGCATCAAGGATGGCATTGGTTTCCAACAGGGAAGCAATGTCAAAATTAATGCCCCTAAGAGATTGTCCAATTTTGTTAAGGTCAAGGCTCCCATGGCTCAGGATAACGAGGGTTATATTTTATATCCTGCTAGTTATCCTGAGCACAAGATTAGGAGAATTCATGCTAGGAAGTATCATTCTGTTTCCCATCATGCTTTTATGTACAAGAATGAGGCATCTAGATCTAGGCATTCTACCCATGTTAAAATGCCTAAAAAGAAAACTCCTACTGCATCAAATGAACCTAATGTTTCATTTAAGACTTTTGATGCATCTTATGTTTTAACTAACAAATCAGGCAAAGTAGTTGCCAAATATGTTGGGGGCAAACACAAGGGCTCCAAGACTTGTGTTTGGGTACCCAAGGTGCTTGTTTCTAATGTGAAAGGACCCAAGACCATTTGGGTACCTAAGAACAAGGCCTAAATTGTTTTGCAGGTTTATGCATCTGGGGGCTCAAGTTGGATTATTGATAGCAGATGCACAAACCACATGACAGGGGAGAAAATGATGTTCTCCTCCTATGAGAAAAACGAAGATCCTCAAAGAGCTATCACATTCGAGGATGGAAATCAAGGTTTGGTCAAAGGACTTGGTAAAATTGCTATATCACCTGACCATTCCATTTCCAATGTTTTCTTGTAGATTCTTTAGATTACAACTTGATTTCTGTATCTCAATTATGCAAAATGGGTTACAACTATCTTTTTACGGATATAGGTGTCACTGTCTTTAGAAGAAGTGATGATTCAGTAGCATTTAAGGGAGTATTAGAGGGTCAGCTATACTTAGTTGATTTCAATAGAGCTGAACTCGATACTTGCTTAATTGCTAAGACTAATATGGGTTGGCTCTGGCATCACCGACTAGCCCATGTTGGAATGAAGAATCTTCACAAACTTCTAAAGGGAGAACATATTTTGGGACTAACCAACGTTCATTTTGAGAAAGATAGGGTTCGTAGCGCATGTCAAGCAGGAAAGCAAGTTGGAGTCCACCATCCACACAAGAACATAATGACAACGGACAGGCCACTAGAGTTACTCCACATGGATTTATTCGGCCCGATTGCTTACATAAGCATCGGCGGGAGTAAGTACTGTCTAGTTATTGTGGATGACTATTCTCGCTTCACTTGGGTGTTTTTTTTGCAGGAAAAATCACAAACCCAAGAGACTTTAAAGGGATTCTTGAGACGAGCTCAAAATGAGTTCGAATTAAGGATCAAGAAAATAAGAAGCGATAATGGGACAGGGTTCAAGAACTCTCAAATTGAAGGCTTTCTTGAGGAGGAGGGCATCAAGCATGAGTTCTCTTCTCCCAACACACCTCAACAAATGGTGTAGTGGAGAGGAAGAATAGAACTCTATTGGACATGGCGAGGACCATGCTTGATGAGTACAAGACACCAGACCGGTTTTGGGCAGAAGCAATCAACACTGCTTGCAACTCCATCAACCGACTCTACCTTCACCGAATCCTCAAGAAGACATCTTATAACTCCTTATCGGTAAAAAGCCCAACGTTTCATATTTTAGAGTGTTTGGTAGCAAATGCTTTATTCTTGTTAAAAGAGGTAGAAAATCTAAATTTGCTCCTAAGGTTGTAGAAGGCTTTTTACTTGGTTATGACTCAAACACAAGGGCATATAGAGTATTCAACAAATCCACTGGATTAGTTGAGGTTTCTTGTGACACTGTGTTTGATGAGACTAATGGCTCCCAAGTAGAGCAAGTTGATCTTGATGAGCTAGATGATGAAGAGGCTCCGTGCGTCGCGCTAAGGAACATGTCCATTGGGGATGTGTGTCCTAAGGAATCCAAAGAGCCTATACAAGCACAAGATCAACTGTCATCTTCCAATCAAGCATCTCCACCAACTCAAGATGAGGATCAGGCTCAAGACAATGAAGATGAAGATCAAGAGGATGAGCCACCTCAAGAGGAGGACAATGACCAAGGGGGAGATGAAGTTGATCAAGACAAAAAAGATGATCAAGAGATACATGGTCAAAAACCGCCACACCCAAGAGTCCACCAAGCGATTCAAAGATATCACCCCGTGAACTCAATCCTCGGCGATATTCATAAGGGGGTAACCACTCAATCTTGAGTCGCTCATTTTTGTGAACAATACTCTTTTGTGTCCTCTATTGAGCCATACAGGGTGGAGGATGCACTAAGAGATTCGGATTGGGTGTTGGCAATGCAAGAGGAGCTCAACAACTTCATGAGGAATGAGGTATGGCATTTAGTTCCACGTCCTAACCAAAATGTTGTAGGAACCAAGTGGGTATTCCGCAACAAGCAAGATGAGCATGGTGTGGTGACAAGGAACAAAGCCCGACTTGTAGCCAAAGGTTATTCACAAATCGAAGGTTTGGATTTCAGTGAAACCTATGCACTCGTAGCTAGGCTTGAGTCAATTCGTATATTACTTGCCTATGCTACTTACCATGGCTTTAAGCTTTATCAAATGGACATGAAAAGTGCCTTCCTCAATGGACCAATCAAGGAAGAGGTCTATGTTGAGCAACATCCCGGCTTTAAAGATAGTGAGTACCCTAACCATGTTTACAAACTCTCAAAGGCGCTTTATGGGCTCAAGCAAGCCCCAAGAGCATGGTACGAATGCCTAATAGATTTCCTTATCACTAATGGCTTCAAAGTCGGCAAGGTCGATCCTACTCTCTTTACTAAAACCATTGCAAAAGATTTGTTTGTATGCCAATTTATGTTGATGATATCATATTTGGGTCTACCAACAAATCTACTTGTGAAGAGTTTAGTAGGATCATGATTCAAAAATTCGAGATATCTATGATGGGGGAGTTGAAGTATTTCCTAGGATTTCAAGTCAAGCAACTCCAAGAGGGCACCTTCATCATCAAACTAAGTACACTCAAGACATACTTAACAAGTTTGGAATGAAGCATGCCAAGCCCATCAAGACACCCATGAGAACAAATGGGCATCTCGACCTCGACACGGGAGGTAAATCCGTAGATCAAAAGGTATACCGGTCGATGATAGGATCTTTACTCTATTTATGTGCATCTCGACCGGATATTATTGTTAGAACTTGCTCTCCTGAGCAGGATGATCCAACGGGGGAATGACAATGATGCTGTTGGAGACTTGTTCTCAAGTGCTATGAGTTAAGAACAAGGCAACATAGAAAGATGTTAATCGTTAAAGCCCTTCGTCCTCCGAAGCATTATTTCCCTTGGGATGTAATGGCTTACGGACGAAGGTTACGAAGGACGTACCTTCACAAATTCGTCAATCAATGATGAAGAATGAAATATAAAGAATGTAAAAGACAATATGAACAATCATATATTATTATTGGGCATAAACAAAAACATCGTTGAATTACAAGTGTACCTTCAATCGGAAGGAGATGACAATACAAGCGTGACGCAAAAAGCGAATGCCAAGTCAGCCTGAACAGTACGGGGGTACTGTTCACCTATTTATAGGCACGGGACACAGCCCATACAAAATTACATTCATGCCCTTTACATTTGATAATAATTCTATAGTAATCTATCAAGGTCTGAATAGCCTTTTCATCTTTAAGTCGGTTTCATTTCCTGCAACCACGCCGAAGCTTTCCTGCTGACATCTTCGGCGTTGTATCAAGACCTTCGTATTATTCGGGTCCTCTCCCGCCGTGATACCAACTTGAGTCCGAAGGTACCTGCTCACACATTATACTTACAGAAATACTGTTAAATCCTGTTTTTGAGGACCTTCGAATGCCGAAGGTCCCCAACAGTAGCCCCTCGCAATGTTAATTTGTTTAAAATAACGAATTTAGATTGCGATATGGACGAAGGCTTTACGCCGAAGGTCCGAAAAAACACCTTCCCTTTGCTAGAATAGCAACATTCACTGACAAGCGGGGTCTTTAGATTTTCAACGCCCTTGGCGTATAAATACGGCCATACCGCAAATTCATTTGACACGCTTTCTGGCCAACTGCTCCCGCTCACTCAATTTTTAGCTCTTGTGCACTGCGATTTGCTAAGGCTTTAGTTTTGAAGCTTCGGCTTCGAAAATAGTTTTTTAGCGTCTCCGAAGATGTCTGAAGATAAGAAGACTGTTGCTGAGATGAAGCTGAGCCTTGACGAAGAGAAAAACCTGGGGTTCCTTATAGCGATGTCAAAGACCAATACAGAAAAAATTACGAAGGAGATTCTGGAAGGTTTGTCTGAAGATACTGGTGATAGTGATAGCTACGATGTGGACAGTGGTGGCGAGGACTCCGAAGATCGTCCCTGGCGACCAAGCCATTCAGTTTATGGTAAATCAACTATCAAAGAGAATCATCTCGTCAACATGAGAGGAAGGTATTTCCGGGATTTGTCCATTGTGAGGGCCGACGAAGGGGAAAAAACTTGCCCACACCCTGAAGAAAATGAAGTCGTAGTGTACCGAAGCTTTTTGAAAGCTGGGCTGCGATTTCCCTTGAGCAGCTTCGTTGTGGAGGTACTGAAAATATTCGAAGTCTATCTCCACCAACTTACCCCTGAGGCAATCATAAGGCTAAATATCTTCGTGTGGGCCGTGAGAAGCCAAGGTCTGAAGCCTGATGCAAAAAGTTTCTGCAATATACACGAATTATCATACGAAACGAAACCTTGGGGTAAGGAACAGTATCACAACAATTTTGGCTGTTACAGTTTTGTTTCTCGGTCGGGGTCAAGCTGCCCCGTGCCAACCTTTCGGAAAAGATGGCCTGGAGACTGGATGACAGAATGGTTCTATGTGAAGAATGATCTGACAGCACGAGAAGATATCAAGGGTATAATTATGCGCCCTATTTGGCAAAGCTTCGGCCTTCGGAGGCCGAAGGTTGAAATGAGTGAGGCTGCCGAAGAATGCCAGAGGGCTTTCGGAGTTATCTGTTCTTTCATTGGAACAAGAGACTTAGTACAAGAGCATATTGCCTTCAGGGTATGGCCGCTCGCAGAGAATTGGGAGATGCCACAAGAAACCGTAAAAGAGGCCGGCGAAGGCGGACTTATCAGGTTAAAGTACACTTTTAAATTTGGAGATAAATTCGTTGAGCCAGATGATGACTGGTTGAAAAGTATTGAAAATTTAAGCGATGAACTGCTTGGGGCTTATTCGAAGGCCGAAGACACCGCAATGTCAGCAGCCTTCGGAGGCCGAAAAAAGAAAAGGCTGAATCGGGTATTTGATGCCATCGGGTTTGTCTACCCTGACTATTGCTATCCCATTCAAAGGCAGAAGAGGAAAAATACAACCTCTGCAAAAGAAGAAGTTGTAGCTGCTCCTAGCGAGCCAGAACCGAAAAGGAAGAAGATAAAGGTCCTTACGCATCGGCCGCGCTATATTGAACCAGCTTCGGTGCCTGAGTTTACCGGAGGAACTCCTTCGGCCACCGAAGCTGAAAAACCTGCCGAGCCAACCTTGCTGCCAGAAATCGCAGAAACGGCCGAAGTACCAACAAAGATAGAATTGAAACAATCGAAGATTTTGCTATCAGAAATGAAAGAGAAGGCCGAAGCGCCGTCCACAGAAAAAATGGAAAAGGTAAAAGAAGCAACTGAGAGATCCAAAACATCAGAAGTTTTGAGTCCTGCGGCAAACATTGAGACAGTGAAAAATCAAAAAGTGCCAGTAGTGACTCCGAAAAGAAAGAGAATGGCTAACGTGCTAGATGTACTGGAAACGATCAAATCTTCAAACACACCTCCGAAGAAGGCTGCTGCTGTTCCTGAAACAACAACTGAAATTTCTGGTTCTGAAGCTCCAGAGCAAGAGATTGAAACCGAAGCTGGGCCCTCAGAGCCCGCAAAGATAAAACCCTTGGAAAGTGAGGCAGAAAAAATAGCAAAGCCAACTTTTGTTGAAGACACCAGTGTTATTGCCCCCGAAGCACCCCCCAAAGCTCGTGATTATATTCTTCGTCATGCTTCGGGGAAAAAATTATCAGAAAAAGAAGAACAAGAGGCCCAGCACTACGCCCAAAAATTGAAATATCCAAAGGGGGCGTTAATATTCAATGGCAGTGGGGAAGATGACTTCTTGTATTGTCTCCCCGACAGCAAGGAAATTTCTGTCTGTCGGGAGATGAGCAGGAGCTTCGGATTCCCAACTTTAGAAGACGGACTTTCGGTGTTGTCAAAGAACGATCTGGCCGACAGCCTAGCTTACAATAGCTTAAAGGTGCGACAAATGAAATTCTTGTATTTTTTATTGAGTTCAAAATTTTTCGTTTGTTTAAACCTATTGACGCAGACATATTTCTTTTTGCAGGGCTTGATACTCAGCAATGCCCTCAGGGCACAGAAAGATGCTGAAGACGAAGGATGTACTATAGCCCTGAGCAACCTTCGTTCCGAAGTAATTGAACTGAGGAACGAAGGTCTCGAAAAAGATAAAATATTATACTCATTAATAAATAAAATAAAGGAAGACGAAGCTGCTTTTAAAAGTCAAGCTGAAGCTCAGAAGCGCGAAATTGAAGACCTTCGGAAACAGCTGGCCAGAGCCAAGGAAGAACGCATACTTGAAGAAACAAAGCGTGAACTCAGCGATCAATGGGCAGATCACCTAGAAGTGACTGTTGAAGAGCTTCGTTCGTCAAAAAAGAGATGTTATAACAAATCTATAGATTGTGTTAAGAAATTAAAGGCTAGCTTCGCCAAGGTCGGCGCATTTTCAAGTGAGGAAAACTTTTCAAAAGGCAATCCCGAAGGTGTCATCGAATGGATTGACCACGAAGCTGAAGCCTTCGAAGAAATTTTAAATAGCCGAGGAGATATATGTGCCTTCTCTGGCGCCAGAGGGATTGCCACCATCTTAGAGAAGAAGGGCTGCGAACATGTGAAAATTTTAGCACAGTCCGAAGCTGGTCTATCCTTTGAAGATGCAAAAGATCCTTCGGCCGAAGCTAGTATAATTGGTGGAAAATTTTTTACTGATATCTGGGATAATGGTGGTCGAGAAATGGCCGGAGAAATTATTCGAAGGAGTGAAAAGGGCCTTCACGATGCTAGAGAAATAGCTGAGGCCGCTGAAAAGAGCGCAGAGGCCGAAGGTCAATTAGGTATTAACTAATAGCTTTTATCGTGTTGTAATCTTAGGTTTTAAGATTTGTTTGCGATTTGTAATAGCAATATATCTGTATCCTGTGTTACTTCAGATCCGACTAAAGCGTCTTCGGGCCCTCAGCCGAAGGGAGACGACGAAATTAAAAAGATGGCTGAAGATATTATGGACGAAGTCGTCAACCGGCTCCTGAACGAGGCTGCAGAAGTCGTTTTGAGAGAAGATTAATTATTTTTGTAAAAACTTCTGAAATGTAATATAGTGTAACATTTTGTAACTCCAAATGTAATATACCTACTTTTGTTACTCAATTCTTTATGATGCATGAAACTTTATACGTACCGCTTTTGAGTCTTTGACGAAAAAACACCTTCCCTTCTTTTCATGCGTCGTGAAGAAGAATTTTTCTTTGTCACAACAATATCCAATATTCTGATGAATAATATCCAGGCTTCGTGTAAATATTTTCCGAAGCTACACTTCCGAAGATTAATGACGTATCTTTTTGTGACTTTTGTTTTCTCCCTTTTTTCAAAGCATTCTTCTGTAAATTGATAATGTGTCCACCTCTTGTGTCATGTGCAAAATGATGTATGATGCTTATGCTATGCGAAATGATGCGATGATGTTATGTCATGTGAGATGATGCTTGTTCCGAAGATTCATTCGTATCCCTGCAATAAAACACACAATCTTTTATAAGCCTCCCTTAGGAGCTTCTTCGCCTTTTACTTCAGCGGAATCAGCGTTTATTTTTCGCTGTAAGCCTCCCTTAGGAGCTTCTTCGCCTTTTACTTTCAGCGGTATTCGCGTTGACTTTTCGCGCTTCGCCTTTTACTTAGGCGGTATCAGCGTTGACTTTTCGCTGTATGCTCTGCATTCCCTTTGGAACGACTTTGGAGCAGAAAACTTACACTGCGCTCCCTTTGGAACGACTTTTTGTGACTTCAGCGACTTACTCTGCGTTCCTTAGAACGACTTTTTGTTGCTTCGAAGAATTTTCGATAGTTCGAAGGTCCTCTTTGTTATCATAAGCCTGTGAAGAAAATATATTTTCCTTGTAGGATTCAACGAAACTAATTACATGAAATCTAAACAATGTCCTTTATTACAGAAGATAAAACTGAATGAAAAAGATCGCTATTAAGGTAGGATATTTGTCAATAGATGTGCTTTGACTCTGGCACAGTGCTATTGACTGTACGAGCTTCGGACTGCTCTCTGAAGTCCCTCTGGTGTGGAACATACTGGCTCCCTTCTGGCTACTGGCCTTGTTGCAACGGAGGTGGAGGCGGAGGCTGTTGCCAAGAAGCTTGAGGCTGACTCGCCGAAGCAACAGAAACTGCAGGATGATTGCCCACATATTCTGGAATGTAGGGCGAATGATACGAAGCTGTATGCATGACTTGCTTCGGCTGAGCTTGTTGTGCTGCTGCTTCAGCTATTTCCTTTTGCTTCTGAATAGTAACATGGCACATTCTGGTAGTATGGCCTTTGTTCTCACCGCAGAATAAGCAAAAGATTCTTCTCGGTTGATCGCCAAATCTTCCTCCAAAGCCCCTGGCGCCTCTGCCTCTTGGAGCTGGTGGTCGGAAGGAGCTTTGTTGTTGTCCCGAAGTCTGTGAGGAGCATTGTGGCCTTTGCTGTTGGCTTCCTCTGTCATCACTTTGTGTAGAGTTATGAATTGATCTTACATGCCTCGGGTAAAACCTCCCTCCGAAGCCCCTGGTCATTTCAGAAAACCTGAAAGCCTCCTCCCTTCTTTGGCGAAAATCATTATCGGCCCGTATGTACTCATCCATCTTCTGGAGAAGCTTCTCCAAAGTTTGAGGAGGCTTCCTGGCGAAGTACTGAGCTGACGGACCTGGCCGAAGCCCCTTGATCATGGCCTCGATGACAATTTCATTGAGCACCGTCGGTGCCTGTGCCCTTAGACGCAAGAACCTTCGGACATACGCCTGAAGGTATTCTTCATGATCCTGAGTGCACTGGAACAGAGCCTGAGCAGTGACCGGCTTCGTCTGAAATCCTTGAAAGCTAGTTAGCAACAAGTCCTTCAGCTTCTGCCATGAAGTGATCGTTCCTGGTCGAAGGGAGGAATATCAGGTTTGAGCAACACTTCTGACAGCCATAACGAAAGATTTGGCCATGACTGAAGCATTGCCACCATACAAAGACACTGTTGCTTTGTAGCTCATCAAAAACTACTTCGGGTCTGAGTGGCCATCGAATACAGGGAGCTGAGGCGGCTTGTAGGACGGAGGCCAAGGTGTAGCCTGCAGCTCAGCGGACAGAGGAGAAGCATCATCAAAAACAAAATTCCCATGATGGAAATTGTCATACCAGTCATCTTCGTTGGGGAAACCCTCCTGATGAAGGTCTTGATGCTGAGGCCTTCGGTGTTGCTCATCCTGAGCAAGATGACGAACTTCTTCAGAGGCTTCGTCTATCTGCCTTTGCAGTTCAGCTAGCCTGGCCATCTTTTCTTTCTTCCTCTGTACTTGTTGATGAAGCATCTCCATATCTCTGATTTCTTGATCTATCTCATCCTCTGGTGGTGTCGGACTGACAGCCTTCCTTTTCTGGCTTCGGGCCTCCCGCAGGGAGACTGTCTCCTGATTGTGGTCCAGTGGTTGCAGAGCTGCAGCCCCAGTCGCCGAAGCCTTCTTCGGTGCCATAACGAAGGTTTATGACCGCCGAAGGTGTTCAAAAAACTGAGAGTGGAAGTGAGTTCACCGGAGGTGGGCGCCAATGTTGGAGACTTGTTCTCAAGTGCTATGAGTTAAGAACAAGGCAACATAGAAAGATGTTAATCGTTAAAGCCCTTCGTCCTCCGAAGCATTATTTCCCTTGGGATGTAATGGCTTACGGACGAAGGTTACGAAGGACGTACCTTCACAAATTCGTCAATCAATGATGAAGAATGAAATATAAAGAATGTAAAAGACAATATGAACAATCATATATTATTATTGGGCATAAACAAAAACATCGTTGAATTACAAGTGTACCTTCAATCGGAAGGAGATGACAATACAAGCGTGACGCAAAAAGCGAATGCCAAGTCAGCCTGAACAGTACGGGGGTACTGTTCACCTATTTATAGGCACGGGACACAGCCCATACAAAATTACATTCATGCCCTTTACATTTGATAATAATTCTATAGTAATCTATCAAGGTCTGAATAGCCTTTTCATCTTTAAGTCGGTTTCATTTCCTGCAACCACGCCGAAGCTTTCCTGCTGACATCTTCGGCGTTGTATCAAAACCTTCGTATTATTCGGGTCCTCTCCCGCCGTGATACCAACTTGAGTCCGAAGGTACCTGCTCACACATTATACTTCCAGAAATACTGTTAAATCCTGTTTTTGAGGACCTTCGAATGCCGAAGGTCCCCAACAGATGCAAACACGGTTTTAGCTCAGGAAGGCAATTGCTCTGTTAATCTAGCCTCTCAAGGGCACTATGCGGGGGTATTTATAGGTGAAGGTGCCTGAGTGCCCAGCGTCTTGGATTAAGGACGCATGTGCCCTCAAGCGCCCAGGTTATCCCCAGAATATTCTTACAAAGCAGGGTTATAGACTGTAATTACAGACAAGCCTTTACAACTTAGGCCTGTAACCCGCAGCAGCCACGCGGGGCCTGTTACAATGGGCCGAATTACACATGGGCCTTCGCGTTGGACGACGAGGGCGAGGGATGGTGCGACCTCATCGTAGGCCTTCGTCCTGCAGTGTGTTGGACGAAGGGTGGAGACCGCCAGTCGTTTTGCCTCCGTTGGTGCAGCGAGATTGGTGAAGGCATCGAGCGAAGGGTAGCGTCTTCGCCTTCGCCCCAACATTTGCCCTCCGAGGGACCAGTTCGACTGAGTCATCTGGTGCCGAAGGCGTCGCTAGATGGCGGAGACGCTGCCCTCGCTCGAAGTGGTTCCGCGGGGGTTTTTGATATGGCCGCTGATTGACGTCGCACTGTTGGATTGTGGGTTTCCCAAAGAGTCGTGTCATGTGTATAAAAAAGGGGGTGGGGGCGGTGCAGATTGAGTTTTACCTTTCCGCGCGCCGCGAAAACCCTAGCCTCCTTTTCAAACTGCTCGCTTGCTCGCCTGCCCTCCTTGCTCCTGTTCGTCGGAGATCTGGCCCGCGTGAAGCAGACCGCTCGCCGCCGCCGACGGTACGTAGCTATGTCGTCTTCCTCCTCATCTGCTGCGACCACGCCGATGGCTGAGGCGTCATCCAAAGATACCTCAAGCACTGTGGCGGCGGCAGAGTTACGACCGGGTGATACGGTGGAATTAAGTGTTTCACGGATGTCGTCGGTCCGCGTGCAAGATATGAAACAGTTGGGATATTTTGGCGGCGGGGTTGGGTGTGTCCCGGGGGCAGAGGAGGTTCCCGAGCCCGAGAGCGAATTGGTTGTTTTGAGGCATTTTTCACCGCCGGCCTTCGTCTGCCTGCTCATCGTTTTGTGTCGGAGGTTCTGCAGAAATTCGAAGTCCAGGTTCACCAGCTTACACCTAACGTCGTGGTGGCTTTGGCGAAGTATGTCTAGGCAACGACTTCGTATGGCGGTCAGCCTTTGGTGGAAGTCTTCGCCAAGCAATACTGCCTGCACTGGCAGAAGAGAAAAAATGGACATAAGATTGCACAATTTGGATCGTGCACTTTCACGCTGAAGTCCAGGAAGACTTCGATGGAAGTTGTGGAGCTGGTCCCCTGTGCCCGTAATAAGTGGGGCAACTGGTGGGATTACTGGTTCTATGTTTCAGAGGCCAAAGTCGAAGACCACCCAGGGCTCCCCGCGGCCATTATGTGCTCTCATCATTATGTGGTGTACCTGCCATTTGAAGTAGCGGAGGATGATGAGAATGAAGGGGCCCTTCGGATCGCTGCCCGTACGAGTAGCGGGCGCGATCTAGTTGAGGAATTCATCGGGTACAGGGTGTGGCCCTTGGCGCATGGATGGGCGTTGGGCAAAGTATGCCCTCGCGAGATGCCCTCCCTGGGTGGGCGGAAAGTGCGAAGTCCACTTTTTGCTTTGGATGTGCGAGGTCGGGATCCTGCCGCGGTCGTGCGCGAAGCGGAGGATGGGGCAGTACGAATTGTGGGGCGTTACGTGCCAAAGACAGAGGGTCTGCGGAGCTGGGATATCCGTGGGTCCAATGACAGGTTGAATCGGGTCTTCGAATTGAACCAGTTGTCGTACGGTGGTTATCCCGGGGAAGACGCCACCGACCGCCGCGGGAAGAAACCGATGGGCGGGACTGAGGAAGGGCCTTCACAGGATGCTGCCCCAGCCGCTAAGAGGAGGAAATTAGGTACTACGGTGGGGGAGTGGGGGTGTCTGATAATTTTGTTGTGGAGTTGATGGAGACATGCGCGGCCCCCGGGGGAAGGATGTCTTCGCCCGAGCTCCGAGAGTCTTCGGCGCGAATGCTGGAGGTTACCGGGGGTCGATGGCCAAAGAATGTTCCGATCCCCTGGGCGGAGGGCGAAAACATGTCTACGTCTCGTATAGCTCGTGGCTTGAGGATTTTCCCTTACGGACGGAATATTGCTGCTGTTGTGTCGGTAGTGATGAACAAGGACCGTCAGGACGCTGCACAGAAGCACCGGGCGGTCATCAGGATCGCAGATCCGAGGTGTGAGGCGAAGAAGGCATGGGGGAGCGCGAAGGCTGTGGCCCCCGGCAGCAGCCAGCCGATGCCGACTGCGAAACCGGTCGCGCCCGGATCCGGCAAGTCATCGGTGAGCGCGAAGGCTGCCGGCGCCGGCGGGACCAAGCCTCCCCTGGTCGAGGGTGCGAAAGTACGGGAGCTGCCCTCGCCGGGAAAACGTGTTGCTGACTTCGGCATGAATATCAGCGTGGAGGACTATTTTGTTGGTAAGTTTTTTTTTGTTTTTTGTTTTTTGAGGTCTTCTGACCGGTGATATATTGCAGGGTCGGGCGAGGGACAAATGGTTGTTGTCCCGCCTTTGGTGGCGACCACTTCGCCATCGGCGGTGGTAAGGGCGAAGGGGACCGCGCAGGACCCGTGGGCCACCTTCTGCGCAAGCGGTGAGATCCTGACAGCCGTTGCCGCTAAGGACGTGGCGGGCACCATGTCCCAGCGGCTGAGGGATGCATCGCAGCGGTTGTCGCAGCAGCTGAGTCAAGTAAGTAGAGCTGGACTTCGGTGTTTGTTGTTTCCATGAGGAGTTGGGTCTCATGTGTTGTTGTCAGGCGGCCGACTTCGCCGACCGTATTGTATCTGGCGTCCTTACTGCGGACGTGGTTGTCGAAGTCGAGAGACTTCGGGCACAGCACGCGGACATCGTCTGGGAGAAGTCGGCTACGGAGAGCAAAAACCGTAGGCTGGCGGAGAAAGTGGCCGCCTTGGAGGCCGAGAAGACGGACCTCCGGCGCCAGCTGGTGGAGGAAAGGAAGGAGGCGAACCAGGCCATTGCTGAGGCGTAGGCTGCCCAGGCGGAGGCCAAGGTGGCGCGGGCGGAGGGAAGTCTTGCCAGCCAGCGCGCCAAGGAGTGGGAGGCGAGGTTCAACGCCCTGCGCGGCCGCGTGGACAAGGCCGAGGCCTCCACGCGCTCGGAGGTTGAGCAGACACTCGCCCAGTTCGTGAACTCGTACCGTGAGCTAGGTGCGCGTACTGCTGACTTCGAGGTGCCTGACCGGGAAGCAGGCCTTCGCTTCCTCGAGTGGTTACAGGAGGAGTTGCTGGTACTCCCGACCATCGTCGAGGGTTTCATGTCCTTTGCCTCCCTCGTCACCTACGAGGGGGCCATTAATGTGTTGTCTCGCGAAGGC
The DNA here is from genome assembly GCF_902167145.1 of Zea mays. Lineage (NCBI taxonomy): Eukaryota > Viridiplantae > Streptophyta > Magnoliopsida > Poales > Poaceae > Zea > Zea mays. The sequence goes on from NC_050103.1 coordinate 143,637,070, forward strand.
TGCAGACACTACGAGGTCTTCGACCAGTCAGACGAGAGCTTTGAGCGCGAGATCTTCAAGGCCGAAGACCCTGTTGTGAAGCAGTCAGCGGGGGCACTTTTTGATAGGATGTGGGGGGCACATGGTCAGGAGGCTGTCAGGGAGCGCTCCGACCGGGCGAGAGAGCAGGTGAAGGTTATTATTTTTGTGTGGTTGGTTGTGTGTGGATATGTGTAGTTTGTGCTGAGTGGATGTGCTTTTGCTGCAGATGGAGCGTGCCGAGGACGTCGAGGACCTTGGAGGTCTGGTCGGCGCGTCGCCCGAGGCTGCAAAGGGCAATCCGATGCTGCCCTTGGATGCCGGTGAAGGCCCCTCGGCCGTGCCCGTGCCTGCTATGGCCGTCGAAGACCCTGCGTCGGCCCCTGAGCCGGCGGTCGAAGGCGCCCCGGAGGCGGTGGCGGAGCCGGTAGTCGAAGACCCCATGGCCGCGGTCGTGCCCTCGCAGGTGGCTAAGTAGTTAAATAGGTGCAGGGGAATTTGTGAATTTTGTGTACGTGTTACTGAACCTCGGTTGCTGTGCAGGTTCAGGGTTTTGGGCCTGCGCACGCAACCGCTACTAACAATGCTAATTTTGTGGCGGCTTCGACCGTGGTTGCTGAAAATGATTCGGATGATTCCGTGTCTAAGTTTTTTGAGTCTGATGATTCTGGGAGTTCGGTTGTGTGGACGGAAGAGTCTTCGGATGAGGACTTGGATTATTTTGCGGCCTTGGATGTGGCTGCGGCGGAGGCTTCTCCGTGTGTGATGGATGCTGAAGTTCTTCCTGGTCCGAGTGCTGGGCGTAGGCGGCGAAGGGCGGTGGCGAAGCGGAGAGTGAGTGAGGTGGAGGGTGGTCGTCTTCGTGTGGACGGGGCTAGCAAGCGAGAATTGTTGTCCTCGCCGGTTGGGGCGAGTGTAGGTGAGGGGGAGTTGTGAAGTCTTTTTGAGGGTGAGGAGTTGAGGATAATGCTGTTCAACTATAGGGAGATGGGTATCATCCCGAAGGTTGAGCCAATGTAAAGTGTGATGCCCTCGCTGTGTGTATGTAATCGTAACTTATATGAAACTGCGAGCCTTCGCTGATCCGAACCTTTTGGAAAATACTTCGATTTTGCACGCTTGTTATGCTAGCCCGGCTGCACCCGTAGGTGACTTGCACGGGGAGTCTTTTGGAGAAGACTTCAACTTTGTGCAGTTATTGCGTTAGTCCAGTTGCACCCGTAGGCGACTTTTGCGAGGATAGTCTTTTGGAGAAGACTTCGATTTTGCGCACTTATTGTGCTATTCCGGCTGCACCCGTAGGCGACTTTTGCACGGAGAGTCTTTTGGATAAGACTTCGATTTTGCGCACTTATTGTGCTATTCCGGCTGCACCCGTAGGCGACTTTTGCACGGAGTGTCCGGCAGCACCCTTGGGTGGCTTTTGCGTGGAGTGTCGCACGCGAGGGTAGTTAGCGCTACCCCTCGCGGTGACTTCGGTGTGGTCGAATGCCGAAGACCGTCGATGCGGTCTTTTTCGACATTGGCTTAGTTTTTTGCGGGGGTAATTTGCTTGTATATTACATGGCGCCGCCTCATTAAAAACTTCACCCCCCTGGGAGGAAAAGAGTGCGGGCCGGAATAACAATGTTAAGTGAATTACAAGGGCGTGATGGCCCTGAGTCAAACAAAAATTTGCGAAGATTGTCTATATTCCAGAAATGTTCCAGGTCTTCGCCAGATTATGTTGTTAGTCTGTATGCGCTGGGAGACGACTTCGTCTTGACAATAAATGGTCCTTCCCACTTCGGTTCCAGCTTACCACCGTGACTCTGTCCGGGTTGTGCGGACAAGTACGAGGTCTCCTTCGTTGAATTCTCTTGGGACGACCACGTGCTCGCGTCAGGCCTTCGTTTGGGCTTGATATTTGCCGAGGGCCTGCAGGGCAAAGACACGGTCTCCGTCAATGAGGTCTTTGGAAGTTGGCTCGTCAACGTCGGGTACTGCTGAAGCGCTTGTCCGCGGGGACCCATGTTTGATTTCCTGTGGGGTCATGGCCTCCGATCCGTACAACAGGCGAAAGGGAGTGAATCCGGTCGCCCGGCACTCGGTCGTGTTCAGTGCCTAGACTACTTCAGGTAGCAGGTCAGCCCATTTGCCCTTCTTGTCATCGAGGAGCATTTTCTTGATCGCTGTGAAAATCTTGTCGTTGGCGCGCTCCACGACGCCGTTGGATTGTGGGTGGTACACTAAGGCGAAGGCAAGTTTGGTGCCAATGGAGAAGCAGAAATCCCTGAAGTCTTGGCTGTCAAATTGCTTGCCATTGTCAATTGTGAGCTCAGACGGGACTCCGAACCGGTAAACAATGTTTTGCCAGAAGAATTTCTGAGCAGTCTTCGATGTTATTGTGGATACTGCCCTCGCCTCGATCCATTTGGTAAAATACTCGACGACGACGAAGGTGAACTTGAGGTTCCCTTGGGCCGTGGGTAGTGGCCCGACAATGTCCAGGCCCCAGCGCTAAAAGGGCCACGTGTGGGCGATTAGCTTTGTGAATTGCGAAGGGCTTCCTGAGCGTGGAGAAAACTTCTGGCAGGCTTCGCATGACCTTGTGACCCGATTTGCGGCGTAGATCATGGCGGGCCAATAGAAACCTTGTCGGATCACCTTTGCGGCTAGGGCCCTAGGCCCTGCGTGAGAGCCGCAAGTCCCGCTATGGACTTCGCGCAGGATTTGGACGCCTTCGGTCTCGGTGACACATTTAAGCATTGGTTGGCTGACCCCCTTCTTGTAAAGCTGGCCATCGACGAGTGCGAAGTCTCGGCTTCGGTGCTTGAGGCGCTTGGCCTCGTTGATATCGGTTGGATGATAGTACCCCTGCAGGAACAGGGTTATTGGTGCCCGCCAGTCTTCGGTCATGATGAGGTTGACTATGCGGTGGCCCTCGCTGTCATTGGTTATTTGGAGGCCCTCTGGGCTGCGGACGGCTGGTGTGCCGATGACATGGTAGAATACGTAGGAGGGCAGGGCCTCGCCTCTAGCGGCTGCCTTGGCTAATGCATCGGCCTCCTCATTCTTGGCTCGGTCCACATGCTGCAAGGTGAAACCTTTGAATTGCCTCTCGAGACTGCGGATAGCCGCGAGGTACTGCATAAGTGCTGGGTCCTTCGCTGCGTAGTCTTTCTCGACTTGGCCGACGACTACCTTGGAGTCTGTTCTGATGATGCAAGTAGTGACATCAAGTGCCCTTAGCTTGCGAAGGCCGAGGATGACAGCTTCGTATTCTGCTATATTGTTGGTGCATCTGTCATACTCCAAAGCAAAGCTGAGGCGTGCTGCATATCTGTGCTTGACCCTTGTGGTGAGGTAATGAATGCAGCGGCGCCTGCCCCCGCATGGCACCATGCGCCGTCGCAATGGATTGTCCACACCTTCTCTGCGGACGTGTCCGGCTGCGTTATTGGCCCAGTCCAGTCGACGATGAAGTCTGCTAGGACTTGTGACTTGATGGATGTCCTGGGCTCGAATGTGATATGGTAGCCGGAAAGTTTGGCTGCCCATTTGGCAATCCGGACTGATGCCTCTGGGTTTCTAAACAATTCGCCGAGTCCCCTATCTGAGGTGACCCGTACCTTGAACGCTTCAAAATAATAGCGCAATTTGCGCGAAGCCATAACAACTGAGTAGGTGATTTTTTCCAGTTCCGTCATATTGCATTTTGATGTCGTGAGTACTTCGGAGACGTAATAAACTGGACATTGCTTGATCGTGCCCTCTCTGTCCTGCTCTTGAACCAGTGCTGCGCTGACCGCATGCGGCAAAGCTGCGATGTAGAGCAATAGGGGTAGCGAGGGGTTGGGGCTTGTAAGAATCGCCAACTCTGACAGGTACTGCTTTAATGAAGCGAAGGTTGTCGCCTGCTCTGGTCCCCATGTGAAGTCTTTTGCGCCACGGAGTGTTTTGAGGAAAGGGAGGCTTCGCTCTACGGATTTGGAGATGAATCTGTTGAGGGCGGCCAATCTGTCTATCAGTCGTTGGATGTCTCTGGCTGACTGCGGGGGCGTCATGTTGATGATGGCCTGGATTTTGGTCGGATTGGCTTCGATCCCTCAGTGCGACACCAGGTAGCCCAGTATTTTCCCCTGGCGAACGCCGAAGACGCACTTTTCGGGGTTTAGGCGAAGTCGTGCGTCCTGCATGTTCGCAAACGTTTCTGCGAGGTCAGCCAGATGGTCTTCCTTACTTCTGCTGGTGACGACGATGTCGTCCACATACGTAAATATGTTTCTGTCGACTTGGCTCTCGAGCACCGTTTTGGTGAGCCGAGAGAATGTGGACCCAGCGTTCTTAAGTCCCTCCGGCATTCTGATGAAGCAATACGTGCCGAAGGGTGTTATAAAACTGGTGCTTGCCTTGTCTTCCTCCTTCATATATATTTGATGGTAGCCGGAGAAGCAATCAAGGAGTGACATGACCTTGCACCCGGCCGCACTATCGACGATCTTGTCGATCCAAGGCATCGGGAAGTTGTCTTTGGGGCAGGCCTTGTTGAGACTAGTGAAATCAATGCACATCCGCCATTTGCCGCTCTTCTTCTGCACCATCACTACGTTGGCGAGCCATGTAGGGTAGGCGACTGGCTCGATAAATTTGGCCTCAAGCAGGCAATGTACCTTGGCCTTGGCGGCTTCTGTCTTCTCATCAGACATCTTGCGCAACCGCTGTTTCTTCGGCCTCACCGAAGGGTCGATTCCCAAGCTATGCTCGATGATGGAGCAACTGACTCCGACCAGGTCAAGGGCGGACCAGGTGAAGACGTCTTTATTTTTGGACAGACAGCAGAGGAGTCTCTCCTCGTCATGCGAAGTGAGGTCTTCGCTGATGGTGACCGTTTGCTTGGGCGTTGCCTGGTCGAGGGGAACAGTCTTGGTCCCATCGTTGCTCTGCAGCTGTGCCTTGTCATGTTCTTTGGCGGTTGGGCTGGCAGACTCGGGGACCTCACGCTGGGCCGTGAGGCAGTGTACGTTCCTTTGCCCAGGAACGAAGTCTCTTTCTATGTTGCGCGCGGCCTGCTGGTTGCCGTAGACTGTGATCGCGCCTTGCGGACCTGGGATCTTCATGCATAGGTAAAGTCCGTGAATGGCTGCCTCAAACTTGTTGATGGAGCCCCGACCCATTATGGCGTTGTACGGGTACACCATGTCGACGATGTCGAACGTGACTTGCTCACTTCGTGCATTGGGTGCTATACCGAAGGAGAGGGGTAGCTCTATTTTGCCAACAGGAAAGGTGCCCTTGCCGCCGAAGCCATACAGTGGGTTGTCCGAAGGCTTAAGCAAGCTGTGGCTGATGCCCATGCGGTCGAAGGCATGGAGGAAAATGATATCCGCCTGCTTGCCATTGTCGACTAAGACTTTGTGCAGGTCCCAGCCTGCCACGCTGCAGTTGATAACCATGGCGTCGATGTGGGCTGCGCTGCGCAGGTCGACGTCTCGGGCGTCGAAGGTCAATGGCACATGGGACCACTTTGTCTGCACGACTGGACCGGTGACGGCGACGTGGTTGATGCTGCGGTAGTGGTCCCTCTTCTGTCGCTTTGTGTCGAAGTCGACGCTGGACCCCCCCCAGTGATCATGTGAATGACTCCGCGATACGGCTGATCGGCGAAGTCTTCTTGCTTTGGGGCTTGGGGGTGGTTGGGGTGGTGGATGTTTTGCTGTTGCGGGTGTGGAGGTGGGAGTGGGGGAGGTACGATTTGTATCTCCTGGTGGTGTTGGTATGCGTGGTGAGGTGGATGCGGAGCGGGGCCGTGGTTGTATGGCTGAGGGGGTTGTTGATATGTGTGCGCGACAACTCTTGGGTTGTCGGCTGGTTGCGCCCGAGACATCCTGTCTCTGGTGGCCTTTGTTTCTGGGTAGTCTCTTGTTGGGTGCACGCAGTCTTCGCCGTGGAACAAGCAGTAAAATCTGCGCGACTGCTGCGCCCGTCCCCGGCCCCGACCACAAGTTCCGTTGTCGCGGCCCTGGGGGGATACTCTTGGCGGCGAGGGGCCTCACCAGTAGGGTGCTGGTTGGCGATGTTGTGTACCTGCTGCTGATTGCGGTCGTCCCAACCGGAGTCTGACGGCGAGGGTCTTGTCCACGTTCGGCTGGACTGTGGAGGGTCTTTGGGTTTCCTCTGGGACTCGACCTTGCGCTGGTGGAGCTCTTCGGATCTGGCATATTTTTCGAACAGTTGATACAGCTCCTGGAGGTTTTTGGGTGGATCTCTGATGTAGTGCCTGTAAAGAACGCCAGCCCGAAGGCCACTGATGGCGTAGTGAATGGCTATTTGGTCATCAACCGAAGGCAGTTGCGACTTGAGAGTTAGAAACTTGCGGTAGTACTCCCGCAGAGTCTCTCTTTCTAGCTGCTTGCAGAGTGACAGTTCAGCCAAGGCATCAGTGTCTGGGCGGTACCCTTGGAAGTTGAGCAAAAATTTGTCCCGCAGACTTCTCCAGGAATCGATGGACAACGAGGGCAACCTGGTGTACCAAGTGAGAGTCGGGCCTTCGAGGGCGATGATAAATGATTTGGCCATCGTGGCGTCGTCCCCTCCGGATGATGCAACGGTGACTTGGTAACTCATGATATACTGTGTTGGGTCAGTGCTGCCGTTGTACTTGGGGTAGGTTCCTGCCCTGAAGTTGGCGGGCCATGGTGGCACTTGCAGGTGCGGCGCCAGGGGACTTCGCTCGTCAAGGTAGTTGACACCTTGGAATGCTGTGGCATGCGGGATGACAGGTCCGCGCTGAGGAATGAACAGGTCTTCGAATGGCGCGCGCTGCTGGAGGGGTGGGCCTTGTTGCAGACCAAGTTGGCCTTCGCTCTGCATGAGCGCAATCTCTTGCTCAAGCTCCTGAGCCATCTGCTCCTCGTCACGTATCATCTGGCGCACCTTGGCCTGCGCGGAGACACGTTGGCGCTTGGCCTATAGGATCTCCTTCTGCTTTTGGAGGTTGTGGTTCTTGATGCGCAAGGCCCGCAGCTGTAGCTGTTCTTCTGCTGAGACGCCGATGACTTCACCGTCCTCAGTGGCGTCCACGCCCTTTGGTGGAGCGAAGCCTGGGGGAAGTTGCGGTTGTCCTTCGGAGCTGCAGGTGCGAAGACTGCCTTCGGTTGTGGGTTGTTCATTGCGCTGCCTCTTGCTGAGTGCGTCGTCTTCGCAGGCTTCTTGGTGGGTGGTGTCGACAAGGGCCTTGCCCTTTTTCTCAGCCAACAGCGCTGCCTTCGCTGCTTCGTCAACGGATGGGGCTGCCTTCGAGCTAGCTCTCTTGGGTGCCATCGCGGGTGGTTTTCTCGTAGCACGAACGGTGGGCGCCAAATGTTGGAACTTGCTCTCCCGAGCAGGATGATCCAACGGGGGAATGACAATGATGCAAACACGGTTTTAGCTCAGGAAGGCAATTGCTCTGTTAATCTAGCCTCTCAAGGGCACTGCGCGGGGGTATTTATAGGTGCCTGAGTGCCCAGCGTCTTGGATTAAGGACACATGTGCCCTCAAGCGCCCAGGTTATCCCCGGAATATTCTTACAAAGCAGGGTTACAGACTGTAATTACAGAGAAGCCTTTACAACTTCGGCCCGTAACCCGCAGCAGCCACGCGGGGCCTGTTACAATGGGCCGAATTCCACATGGGCCTTCGCGTTGGACGAGGGCGCGGGATGGTGCGACCTCGTCGTAGGCCTTCATCCTGCAGTGTGTTGGACGAAGGGTGGAGACCGCCAGTCGTTTTGCCTCCGTTGGTGCAGCGAGATTGGCGAAGGCATCGAGCGAAGGGTAGCGTCTTCGCCTTCGCCCCAACAATTATGCTTTCCGTATGCATGTGTGCAAGGTTCCAAGCCGATCCTAAGGAAGTTCACCTTAGGGCTATGAAAAGAATCATGAGATATCTAGTTTACACTCCTAAGTTTGGACTTTGGTACCCCAAGGGATCCACTTTTGATTTAATAGGATATTCAGATGCCGATTGGGTAGGGTGTAAAATTGATAAGAAGAGCACATCAGGGACTTGTCAGTTTTTGGGGAGATCCCTGGTGTCTTGGGCTTCAAAGAAATAAAACTCAGTAGCTCTTTCCACCGCCGAAGCCGAGTACATTGTCGTAGGCCATTGCTGTGCGCAATTACTTTGGATGAGGCAAACCCTCAGGGATTATGGCTACAAATTGAGCAAAGTCCCTCTTCTATGTAATAATGAGAGTGCAATATGCATGGCGGATAATCCCGTCGAACACAGCCGCACTAAGCACATAGACATTCGGTATCACTTTTTGAGGGATCACCAACAAAGGGGGATATCGAGATTGCTTATATTAGCACCAAAGAACAACTAGCTGATATCTTTACCAAACCATTAGATGAGAAAACCTTTACCAAACTTAGGAATGAGGTAAATATACTTGATTCTCGGAATTTTGATTGAAACATTGCACACATAGCTCATTTATATACCTTTGATCATATCTCTTTTGTGTCTATGACTAATGTATTTTCAAGTGTATTCCTATGCTAAGTCATAGATTGAAAGGGAAATGGAGTCTCCGACGAAGACAAGGCTTCCACTCCACTCTAATCGGTATCATTTACCCTTCCCCATCACTCCACACTACCCTTTGATTGGTATAATCTTCAATCATATTTTATTTACCAATGGACGAGAAAGTTTACAAGGGCTCTCAAAAGACTCTATTTTTGGCGATTTATGCCAAAGGGGGAGAAATGTTAAGCCCAAAGCAAAAGGACCGCACCACCACCAATGTCAAAATTTTCAAGAATTTTTCAAATTGGTATCTAAATGTATTTGATCTTTCTTCAATTGGTATTTACAAAAATTATTAAAACCCTCTTGAAAGCTAAGAGGAGAATTTTATTCAGGGGGAGTTTTGTTTAGTCAAAGGAAAAGCATTTGAAACAGGGGGGGAAAATTTCAAATCTTGAAAATGCTTCTCGAAATCTTATTCATATACCTTTGACTATTTGCAAAAAGACTTTGAAAAGAATTTGCAAAAACAAAACAAGTGGTGCAAGCGTGGTCTAAAATGTTAAATAAAGAAAACCAACCATGCATATCTAATAGAAGTATAAATTGGTTTAACTCCAAGCAACTTTTACACTTACCTTATGCAAACTAGTTCAATTCTGCACTTATATATTTGCTTTGGTTTGTGTTGGCATCAATCACCAAAAAGGGGGAGATTGAAAGGGAAATAGGGTTTAACCTTTTCCTATAAATAATTTTGGTGGTTGAATGCCCAACAAAAATAATTGAACTAACTAGTTTGCTCTAGATTATATATTCTACATGTGCTAAAGATTCAACACAAACAAATAAAAAGATCAAGTTATGGTTCAAAAAGAAAGGAGCAAAAGAAATCGAAGAGAACCCTGGTCTGGCGCACCGGACTGTCCGGTGTGCCACCGGACAGTGTCCGGTGCACCAGGGTCGATCGACTTCAAACTTGCCACCTTTGGGTTTTAGAAGCGCCGCTCCGCTATAATTCACCGGACTGTCCGGTGTGCCACCGGACTGTCCGGTGCACCAGCGGAGCAACGGCTAGCCAGCGCAATGGTCGACTACAACGATCGACTGTGAAGAACAGTGCGTGCAGAAGTCAGAGCAGTCGCCAGAGACGCACCGAACAGTGCACAGTACCTGTCCAGTGCGGCACCGGACTGTTCGGTGCCACAAGAAGATAAAGCTCCAATGGTCGAAACCGCCAGAACCCTAATGGTTGGGTGACGTGGCTGGCACACCGGACACTGTCCGGTGGTGCACCGGACTGTCCGATGCGCCCATCGACAGCAGCCTGCCCCAACGGTTGAATTGGTGATTGGGGGCTATAAATCCCCCACTACCACCTCCACTCCAACCATCCAAGCATTTACTACTTCTCATTCAATGCAAGAGCAATAGACACCACTCCAAAGACACAACTCAAGAGATCGATCCGCTCATGTCTCAAAATCAACTCTAACGCATTTAGACTTGTGAGAGGATCATTTGTGTTTTCTTGTGCTCTTGTTTGCTTGGTTGGCTTTCTTCTCCCTCATTCTTGTTCTCTAAGTGACTTGTAATCAAAGCAAGAGACACCAGGTGTGTGGTGGTCCTTGTGGGGTTTAAGTGACTCGTTTGATTAAGGAGAAGCCTCGGTCTATGTGACCGTTTGAGAGAGGGAAAGGGTTGAAAGAGACCCGGTCTTTGTGACCACCTCAACGGGGACTAGGTTCTTTGGAACCGAACCTCGGTAAAACAAATCACTGTGTCATCCGCTTTATTCTCTTGGTTGATTTGTTTTCCCCTCTCTCTCTCGGACTTAGATTTTATTCTAACGCTAACCCCGGCTTGAAGTGTGCTTAAAGTTTGTAAATTTCAGTTTCCGCCTATCCAACCCCCCCTCTAGGTGACTTTCAGCCTTTTTCCTGAGTACCTCTCCGTAAGGACCTATTCGTGGAGTGACCACCCGGGATAACAGTGCAACCATGAGGGTGGAATGGGATGCCCTTAGCTGATTAATTAGATGAACCTGGAGTGTAGTTGGCTTTGCCTGAGGGCCGTTAATGGGGGTCGGGGCGTAGTGCTCACTCTGCCAAGGGGGGTGCAGAGGTTTATTCGATTTGGTTTTTGTTAGTCACCCACCTTGGGGAGGTGTACTACGTTTGTATGACTGGCAAAACCTAACAAGCAGCTATACACCAGAGGAGTCTTTGTAAAGGCTACGTAGTGAAACCTTGCCGACTCACCTTGGAAGTGTTTGAGGGTTTAATCGACCCGAGGCATAAAGGGATCACGACTTATGGGTAAAGTGTGCAACCTCTGCAGAGTGTTAGAAACTGGTATATCGGTCGAGCTCATGGTTAAGAGCAGCCTTGGGATCCTCTTTGATTAGAAGAACTTTGGTTACTTTTTATGATGATGGTTAATAATGTTGGTTATAATTCTGATCTTTGATATTTCCTCTTGGAGGGAGTACTTTGGGTAATAACTGGGTTTATTACTAAAACTAGCTCTACTAATAGTAATAAATGTTTGACTAACTAAAAGCAACTGCTTAATCTCAACCCACATACAGCCAGTCCACTTTAGCCAAACAGGACATTTGCTGAGTACGTTGATGTGTACTCACCCTTGCTTTACAAACCACCCCCACCCCAGGTTGTCCCCATTGTACTCAGTGCTCAGGAGGTGATGCTGGCAACATGGATGACTTTGAGGAGTTCTAGGACTACGACGAGTTCTAGTTTATCTTAGTGGCAAACCCCCAGTCAGCTGTCTGTGTAAGCTTATCATCTATGTTTCATTTCTCCGCACTTTGATATTTATGTTAAAGACAATGGTTATGTATTAGACTCTATGGATGTCTTGGACATCTTGATGTAATTAAAGTACCTTTCCGCTATTTATTTCGAGCATTGTGTGATGATGTCCAATTATGTAATCGCCGTGTATGTGACTTTCTGATCCTGACACGTACATGGTTCACATTTGATTTGCCTTCCAAAACCAGGTGTGACAATTATCCACCATTTGGATTGCACTCTCATTATCACATAGGAGAGAGACTTTTCTCAATTTGTAGCCATAGTCTCTAAGGGTTTGCCTCATCCAAAGTAATTGCGCACAACAATGGCCTGTGGCAATGTACTCGGCTTCGGCGGTGGAAAGAGCTACGGAGTTTTATTTCTTTGAAGCCCATGACACCAGGGATCTTCCCAGAAACTGACAAGTCCCTCATGTGCTCTTTTTATCTATTTTACATCCGGCATAATCGGCATCAGAATACCCAATTAGATCAAAGGTAGATCCCTTGGGGTACCAAAGCCCAAACTTAGGAGTGTAAACTAAATATCGCATGATTCTCTTTACAACCCTAAGGTGAACTTCCTTAGGATTTGACTTGAACCTTGCACACATGCATACAGAAAGCATAATATCCGGTCGAGATGCACATAAGTAAAGTAAAGATCATATCATCGACTGGTATACCTTTTGATCGACGGACTTACCTCCCTTGTCGAGGTCAAGATGCCCATTGGTTCCCATGGGTGTCTTGATGGGTTTGCCATTCTTCATTCCAAACTTTTTAAGTATATCTTGAATGTACTTGGTTTGGCTGATGAAGGTGCCCTCTTGGAGTTGCTTGATTTAGAATCCAAGAAAATACCTCAAGTCCCCCATCATAGACATCTCGAATTCTTGTATCATAATCCTACTAAACTCTTCACAAGATGACTTGTTAGTAGACCCAAATATAATATCATCAACATAGATTTGGCATATAAACAAGTCTTTTGCAATAGTTTTAGTGAAGAGAGTAGGATCGACTTTACCGACTTTGAAGCCATTAGTGATAAGGAAAACTCGCAGACATTCATATCATGCTCTCGGGGCTTGCTTGAGCCCATAAAGCGCCTTTGAGAGCTTATACACATGGTTAGGGTACTCACTATCTTCAAAGTCGCGAGGTTGCTCAACATATACCTCTTCCTTGATAGGTCCATTGAGGAAGGTACTTTTCAAGTCCATTTTATAAAGCTTAAAGCCATGGTAAGTAGCATAGCCAAGTAATATACGAATTGACTCAAGCCTAGCTATGAGTGCATAAGTTTCATCGAAATCCAAACCTTTGACTTGTGAATATCCCTTTGCCACAAGTCGCGCTTTGTTCCTTGTCACCACACCATGCTCATCCTTCTTGTTGCGGAATACCCACTTGGTACCTACAACATTTTGATTAGGACGTGGAACTAAATGCCATACCTCATTTCTCGTGAAGTTGTTGAGCTCCTCTTGCATTGCCACCAACCAGTCCGGATCTCTTAGTGCATCCTCTATCATGTATGGCTCAATAGAGGAAACAAAAGAGTAATGTTCAAAGAAATGAGCAACTCGAGACCTAGTGGTTACCCCCTTATGAGTGTCACCAATAATAGAGTTGACAGAGTGATCTCTTTGAATTGCTTGGTGGACTCTTGGGTGTGGCGGTCTTTGATCCCTTATTTCTTGATAATCTTCCTTGTCTTGACCATCTTCATCTCCCCCTTGATCCATGTCCTCCTCTTGAGGTGGCTCATCCTCTTGATCTTCATCTTCATCATCTTGAGCCTGATCCTTGTCTTGAGTTGGTGGATATGCTTGCATGGAAGATGACGGTTGATCTTGTGCTTGTGTGGGCTCTTCGGATTCCTTAGGACACACATCCCCAATAGACATGTTCCTTTATGCGACGCATGGAGCCTCTTCATCATCTAATTCATAAAGATCAACTTGCTCCACTTGGAAGCCATTAGTCTCATCAAACACAATGTCACAAGAAACCTCAACTAATCCGATGGATTTGTTGAAGACTCAATATGCCCTTATGTTTGAGTCATACCCTAGTAAAAAGCCTTCTACAACCTTAGGAGCAAATTTAGAACTTCTACCTCTTTTAATAAGAATAAAGCATTTACTCCCAAAGACTCTAAAATATGAAACATTGGGCTTTTTACCAGTGAGGAGTTCATATGATGTCTTCTTGAGGATTCAATGAAGATATAACCGGTTGATGGAGTAGCGGGCGATGTTAATCGCCTCAGCCCAAAACCGATTCGGTGTCTTGTACTCATCAAGCATGGTTCTTGCCATGTCCAGTAGAATTCTATTTTTCCTCTCCACTACACCATTTTGTTGAGGTGTGTAGGTAGAAGAGAACTCATGCTTGATGCCCTCCTCCTCAAGAAATCCTTCAATTTGAGAGTTCTTGAACTCTGTCCCATTATCGCTTCTTATTTTTTTGATCCTCAATCCGAACTCATTTTGAGCTCGTCTTAAGAATCCCTTTAAAGTCTCTTGGGTTTGAGATTTTTCCTGCAAAAATAATACCCAAATGAAGCGAGAATAATCATCCACAATAACTAGACAGTACTTACTCCCGCCGATGCTTATATAAGCGATCTGGCCGAATAGGTCCATGTGGAGTAGTTCAAGTGGCATGTCCGTTGTCATGATGCTTTTGTGTGGATGATGGACTCCAACTTTCTTCCCTGCTTGACATGCGCTACAAATCCTGTCTTTCTCAAAATGAACATTTGTTAGTCCTAAAATGTGCTCTCCTTTAGAAGTTTATGAAGATTCTTCATTCCAACATTGGCAAGTCGGCGATACCAGAGCCAACCCATGTTAGTCTTAGCAATTAAGCAAGTGTCTAGTTTAGCTTGGTTATCATTAAAATCAACTAGGTATAGCTGACCATCTAGCACTCCCTTAAATGCTATTGAATCATCACATCTTCTAAAGACAGTAACACCTACGTCAGTAAATAGACAGTTGTAGCCCATTTTACATAATTGAGAAACAGAAAGCAAATTGTAATCTAAAGAATCTACGAGAAAAACATTGGAAATAGAATGGTCAGGGGATATAGCTATTCTACCCAAACCTTTGACCAAACCTTAATTTCCATCCCCGAATGTAATAGCTCTTTGGGGATCTTCATTTTTCTCATATGAGGAGAACATCCTTTTCTCCCCTGTCATGTGGTTTGTGCACCCGCTATCGATTATCCAACTTGAACCACCGGATGCATAAACCTACAAAATAAATTTAGGCCTTGTTCTTAGGTACTCAAACGGTCTTGGGTCATTTCATATTAGAAACAAGCACCTTGGGTACCCAAACACAAGTCTTTAGACTCTTGTGTTTGCCCCCAACATATTTGGCAACTACTTTGCCTGCTTTGTTAGCTAAAACATAGGAAGCATCAAACGTCTTAAATAAAACATTATGCTCATTTGATGCATTAGGAATTATCTTTTTAGGCATTTTAATATGAGTGGTATGCCTAGAGCTAGAAGCCTCATTTTTATACATGAATGCATGATGAGAAACATTGTAAGGTTTCCTAGCATGGATCTTCCTAATTTTGTGTTCGGGATAGTTTGTAGGATATAAAATGTAACCCTCACTATCCTGAACCATGGGAGCCTTACCCTTAACAAAATTAGATAATTTCTTAGGGCATTAAGCTTGACATTGGATTGGTTCCCTTGTTGGAATCTAATCCATCCTTAATGTCAGGGCGTCTTCCATTATAAAGCATGCTACGAGCAGATTTAAAATTTTCATTTTCTAGTTCATACTTGACAATTTTAGCATTTAATTTAGCTATGTGATCATTTTGTTATTTAATCATGGCAAGGTGATCATCCATAGCTTCAATGTTACTAGTACAAATTGTTACATTTTCAACAGTAGATGTAGGTGCTTTGCAAATACTCAATTTCTCAATATTAGCATTTAAATTATCATTCTCAAATTTAAGACTAGAAATTGACTCATTGCAAACATTCAACTTTTCCATCTTAGAAATCAAACTAGCATTCTCAGTTCTAAGACTTGAAATTGAATCATGACAAATGTTAAGTTCCTTAGATAAGTTTTCACATTTTTCTACT
Organism: Zea mays; assembly: GCF_902167145.1. Classification (NCBI taxonomy): domain Eukaryota; kingdom Viridiplantae; phylum Streptophyta; class Magnoliopsida; order Poales; family Poaceae; genus Zea; species Zea mays. The sequence goes on from NC_050103.1 coordinate 143,652,537, forward strand.
TCCTGAGCATAAGCATTTTTCAACTTAACAAATTTTTTATTTTCTTTAACGAGCAAGTCATCTTGGCATTCCGAGGGATCATCCTTCTCGTTAATGGTCTCAATTAATTCATTCAATTTTTTTCTTTTGTTCCATGCTAAGGTTGGCAAAAAGAGAAAGTAAATCATCCTCATTATCGCTAGAGCTACCCTCATCACTAGATGTAGTATACTTGGGGTTGGCTCTAGAGTGTACCTTCTTCTTCTTGCCGTCCTTAGCCATGAGATACTTGTGGCCGATGTTGGGGAACAGGAGGCCTTTGTTGACGGCGATGTTGGCGGCGTCCTTGAAAGGGAATTAGGCTTACACCTAGTCCCTAATTAATTTTGGTGGTTGAATTGCCCAACACAAACAATTGGACTAACTAGTTTGCCCAAGTGTATAGATTATACAGGTGTAAAAGGTTCACACTCAGCCAATAAAAAGACCAAGTTTTGGATTCAACAAAGGAGCAAAGTGGCAACCGAAGGCTCTCTGGTCTGGGAGCACCGGACTGTCCGGTGTACACCGGACAGTGTCCGGTGCACCACCGGACAGTGTCCGGTGCACCAGAGGACTCCAGCTCAAACTCGCCACCTTCGGGAATTTCCAGAGGCACTCGCGCTATAATTCACCGGACTGTCCGGTGTACACCGGACAGTGTCCGGTGCGCCAAGGAGGAGCGGCCTCAGGAACTCGCCAGCTTCGGGAAACTCCAACGGCTAGTCCGCTATAATTCACCGGACTGTCCGGTGTGCACCGGACTGTCCGGTGCGACTCCAGAGCAACGGCTAGTCGGCGCCAACGGCTACCTGCGACGCATTAAATGCGCGCGCAGCGCGCGCAGAAGTCAGGCGCGCCCATACTGGCACACCGGACAGCAAACAGTACCTGTCCGGTGTGCACCGGACACCCAGGCGGGCCCACAAGTCAGAAGCTCCAACGGTCAGAATCCAACGGTAGTGATGACGTGGCGGGGGCACCGGACTGTCCGGTGTGCACCGGACTGTCCGGTGCACCATCAAGCAGACAGCCTCCCAACGGCCACTTTTGGTGGTTGGGGCTATAAATACCCCAACCACCCCACCATTCATGTATCCAAGTTTTCCACTTCCCAACTACTACAAGAGCTCTAGCATTCAATTCTAGACACACCAAAGAGATCAAATCCTATCCAAATTCCACACAACACAATAGTGACTAGAGAGAGTAATTTGCTTGTGTTCTTTCGAGCTCTTGCGCTTGGATTGCTTTCTCCGTTCTTGATTCTTTCATAGCGATCAAACTCACTTGTAATTGAGACAAGAGACACCAAACTTGTGGTGGTCCTTGTGGGAACTTTGTGTTCCAAGTGATTGAGAAGAGAAAGCTCACTCGGTCCGTGGGATCATTTGAGAGAGGGAAGGGTTGAAAGAGACCCGGCCTTTGTGGCCTCCTCAACGGGGAGTAGGTTTGCAAGAACTGAACCTCGGTAAAACAAATCTCCGTGTCTCACTTGCTTATTCGCTTGGGATTTGTTTTGCGCCCTCTCTCGCGGACTCGTTTCTTTATTACTAACGCTAACCCGGCTTGTAGTTGTGTTTATATTTGTAAATTTCAGTTTCGCCCTATTCACCCCCCCCCCCCCCCTCTAGGCGACTATCAATTGGTATCAGAGCCTGGTGCTTCATTAGAGCCTAACCGCTCGAAGTGATGTCGGGAGATCACGCCAAGAAGGAGATGGAGACCGGCGAAAAGCCCACTACAAGCCACGGGAGCACTTCATCGGAAGAGTCCCGCACCAAAAGGAAGGAGAAGAAGAAGATCTCCTCCAACAAAGGGAAGGAGAAGAAATCTTCTTCTCATCACAAAAAGAAGAAGGAAAAATCTCCTTCCCACAAGTCGCATCGGAAAGGTGACAAGCACAAGAGGATGAGGAAGGTGGTCTACTACGAGACTGACACTTCATCAACATCGACCTCCGACTCCGATGCGCCATCCGTCACTTCTAAGCGCCAAGAGCGCAAGAAGTATAGTAAGATCCCCCTACGCTACCCTCGCATTTCCAAACATACACCTTTACTTACCGTCCCATTAGGCAAACCACCAACTTTTGATGGTGAAGATTACGCTAGGTGGAGCAATTTAATGCGATTTCATCTAACCTCGCTCCACAAAAGCATATGGGATGTTGTTGAGTTTGGTGCACAGGTACCATCCGTAGGGGATGAAGACTATGATGAGGATGAGGTGGCCCAAATCGAGCACTTCAACTCTCAAGCGACAACAATACTCCTCGCCTCACTGAGTAGAGAGGAGTATAACAAAGTACAAGGGTTGAAGAGTGCCAAGGAGGTTTGGGATGTGCTCAAAACCGCGCACGAGGGAGACGAGCTCACCAAGATCACCAAGCGGGAAACGATCGAGGGGGAGCTCGGTCGGTTCCGGCTTCGCAAAGGGGAGGAGCCACAACACATGTACAACCGGCTCAAGACCTTGGTGAATCAAGTGCGCAACCTCGGGAGCATAAAATGGGACGACCACGAAATGGTTAAGGTTATTCTAAGATCTCTCATTTTCCTTAACCCCACTCAAGTTCAATTAATTCGTGGTAATCCTAGATATACTAAAATGACCCCCGAGGAAGTAATCGGGCATTTTGTAAGTTTTGAGTGCATGATCGAAGGCTCGAGGAAGATCAACGAGCTTGATGATCCATCTACATCCGAGGCTCAACCCGTCGCATTCAAGGCGACGGAAGAAAAGAAGGAGGAGTCTACCCCAAGTCGACAACCAATAGACGCCTCCAAGCTTGACAATGAGGAAATGGCGCTCGTCATCAAGAGCTTCCGCCAGATCCTCAAGCAAAGGAGAGGGAAAGACTACAAGTCCCGCTCCAAGAAAGTTTGCTACAAGTGTGGTAAGCCCGGTCACTTTATTGCTAAATGTCCATTATCAAGTGACAGTGACAGGGATAACGACAAGAAGGGCAAGAGGAGAGAAAAGAAGAGGTACTACAAAAAGAAGGGCGGCGATGCACATGTTTGTCGGGAATGGGATTCCGACGAAAGTTCAAGCGACTCCTCCTCCGACGAGGACGCCGCCAACATCGCCGTCACCAAGGGACTCCTCTTCCCCAACGTCGGCCACAAGTGCCTCATGGCAAAGGACGGCAAAAAGAAGGTAAAATCAAAATCCTCCACTAAATATGAAACCTCTAGTGATGATAATGTAGTGATGAGGAAGATAATTTGCGTATCCTTTTTGCCAACCTTAACATGGAACAAAAAGAAAAATTAAATGAATTAATTAGTGCTATTCATGAAAAGGATGACCTTTTGGATTCCCAAGAGGATTGTCTAATTAAAGAAAATAAGAAACATGTTAAGGTTAAAAATGCTTATGCTCTAGAAATTGAGAAATGTGAAAAATTATCTAGTGAGCTAAGCACTTGCCGTGAGATGATTGACAACCTTAGGAATGAAAATGCTAGTTTAAATGCTAAGGTTGATTCACATATTTGTAATGTTTCAATTCTCAATCCTAAAGATAATAATGATAATCTGCTTGCTAGGATTGAAGAATTAAACATTTCTCTTGCTAGCCTTAGAGTAGAAAATGAAAATTTAATTGCTAAGGCTAAAGAACTAGATGTTTGCAATGCTACCATTTCCAATCTTAGAGATAAAAATGATATTCTTCATGCTAAGATTGTTGAACTTAATTCCTGCAAACCCTCTACATCTATTGTTGAGCATGTATCTATTTGTACTAGATGTAGAGATATTGATGTTAATGCTATTCATGATCATATGGCTTTAATTAAACAACAAAATGATCATATAGCAAAACTAGATGCTAAAATTGCCGAGCACAACTTGGAAAATGAAAAATTTAAATTTGCTCGTAGCATGCTTTATAATGGGAGACGCCCGGGCATTAAGGATGGCATTGGCTTCCAAAGGGGAGACAATGTCAAAATTAGTGCCCCTCCTAAGAGATTGTCCAACTTTGTTAAGGGCAAGGCTCCCATGCCTCAGGATAACGAGGGTTACATTTTATACCCTGCCGGTTATCCCGAGAGCAAAATTAGGAGAATTCATTCTAGGAAGTCTCACTCTGACCCTAATCATGCTTTCATGTATAAGGGTGAGACATCTAGCTCTAGGCAACCAACCCATGCTAAGTTGCCTAGAAAGAAAACTCCTAGTGCATCAAATGATCATAATATTTCATTTAAAACTTTTGATGCATCTTATGTTTTGACTAACAAATCCGGCAAGGTAGTTGCCAAATATGTTGGGGGCAAGCACAAGGGCACCAAGACTTGTGTTTGGGTACCCAAAGTTCTTGTGTCTAATGCCAAAGGACCCAAAACCATTTGGGTACCTAAAGTCAAGAACTAAACTTGTTTTGTAGGTTTATGCATCCGGGGGCTCAAGTTGGATACTCGACAGCGGGTGCACAAACCACATGACTGGGGAGAAAAAGATGTTCTCCTCATATGAGAAAAACCAAGATCCCCAAAGAGCGATCACATTCGGGGATGGAAATCAAGGTTTGGTCAAAGGTTTGGGTAAAATTGCTATATCTCCTGACCATTCCATTTCCAATGTTTTTCTTGTTGATTCTTTAGATTACAGCTTGCTTTCTGTCTCGCAATTATGTCAAATGGGCTACAACTGTCTATTCACTGATATAAGTGTCACTGTCTTTAGAAGAAGTGATGATTCAATAGCATTTAAGGGAGTGCTAGAGGGTCAGCTATACTTGGTAGATTTTGATAGAGCTGAACTCGACACTTGCTTAATTGCTAAGACTAACATGGGTTGGCTCTGGCACCGCCGACTAGCCCATGTTGGAATGAAGAATCTTCATAAGCTTCTAAAGGGAGAGCACATTTTAGGATTAACAAATGTTCATTTTGAGAAAGACAGGATTTGTAGTGCATGCCAAGCAGGGAAGCAAGTTGGCTCTCATCATCCGCATAAGAATATAATGACGACCGACAGGCCACTAGAGCTCCTGCACATGGATCTATTCGGCCCGATCGCTTACATAAGCATCGGCGGGAGTAAGTACTGTCTTGTTATTGTGGATGATTATTCTCGCTTCACTTGGGTATTCTTTTTACAGGAAAAATCTCAAACCCAAGAGACCTTAAAGGGATTCTTGAGACGGGCTCAAAATGAGTTCGGCTTAAGGATCAAGAAAATAAGAAGCGACAACAGGACGGAGTTCAAGAACTCTCAAATTGAAGGCTTTCTTGAGGAGGAGGGCATCAAGCATGAGTTCTCTTCTCCCTACACACCTCAACAAAATGGTGTTGTGGAGAGGAAGAATAGAACTCTTTTAGACATGGCGAGAACCATGCTTGATGAATACAAGACTTCGGATCGGTTTTGGGCGGAGGCAGTCAACACCGCTTGCTACGCCATCAACCGGTTATATCTTCACCGAATCCTCAAGAAGACATCATATGAACTCCTAACCGGTAAAAAGCCCAACATTTCATATTTTAGAGTCTTTGGTAGCAAATGCTTTATTCTTGTTAAGAGAGGTAGAAAATCTAAATTTGCTCCTAAGACTGTAGAAGGTTTTTTACTTGGTTATGACTCAAACACAAGGGCATATAGGGTCTTTAACAAGTCCACTGGGCTAGTTGAAGTCTCATGTGACGTTGTGTTTGATGAGACTAATGGCTCTCAAGTAGAGCAAGTTGATCTTGATGAGATAGGTGAAGAAGAGGCTCCATGCATCGCGCTAAGGAACATGTCCATTGGGGAGGTGTGTCCTAAGGAATCCGAAGAGCCTTCAAATGTACAAGATCAACCATCCTCCTCCATGCAAGCATCTCCACCGACTCAAAATGAGGATGAAGCTCAAGTTGATGAAGGAGAAGATCAAGACAATGAGCCACCTCAAGATGATGGCATTGATCAAGGGGGAGATGCAAATGAGGAAGACAAGGTGGATGAGGAACAAAGGCCGCCACACCCAAGAGTTCACCAAGCAATCCAACGAGATCACCCCGTCGACACCATCCTCGGCGACATTCATAAGGGGGTAACTACTCGATCTCGAGTTGCACATTTTTGTGAACATTACTCGTTTGTTTCCTCTATTGAGCCACACAGGGTAGAGGAAGCACTTCAAGATTCGGATTGGGTGGTGGCAATGCAAGAGGAGCTCAACAACTTCACGAGAAATGAGGTATGGCATTTAGTTCCACGCCCTAACCAAAATGTTGTAGGAACCAAATGGGTCTTCCGCAACAAGCAAGACGAGCATGGTGTGGTGACAAGGAACAAAGCTCGACTTGTGGCCAAGGGATACTCCCAAGTCGAAGGTTTGGATTTTGGTGAAACCTATGCACCCGTAGCTAGGCTTGAGTCAATTCGCATATTATTGGCCTATGCTACTTACCATGGCTTTAAGCTTTATCAAATGGACGTGAAAAGTGCCTTTCTCAATGGACCAATCAAGGAAGAGGTCTATGTTGAGCAACCTCCCGGCTTTGAAGACAGTGAGTATCCTAACCATGTCTATAAGCTCTCTAAGGCGCTTTATGGGCTCAAGCAAGCCCCAAGAGCATGGTATGAATGCCTTAGAGATTTTCTTATTGCAAATGGATTCAAAGTCGGAAAGGCCGATCCTACACTCTTTACTAAAACTCTTGAAAATGACTTGTTTGTATGCCAAATTTATGTTGATGATATTATATTTGGGTCCACTAACGAGTCTACATGTGAATAGTTTAGTAGGATCATGACACAGAAATTCGAGATGTCTATGATGGGGGAGTTGAAGTATTTCTTAGGATTCCAAGTGAAGCAACTCCAAGAGGGCACCTTCATTAGCCAAACGAAATACACTCAAGACATCTTAACCAAGTTTGGAATGAAGGATGCCAAGCCCATCAAGACACCCATGGGAACAAATGGGCATCTCGACCTCGACACAGGAGGTAAGTCCGTGGATCAAAAGGTATACCGGTCGATGATAGGTTCTTTACTCTACTTATGTGCATCTCGACCGGATATTATGCTTTCCGTATGCATGTGTGCAAGATTCCAAGCCGACCCTAAGGAAGCTCACCTTACGGCCGTAAAACGAATCTTGAGATATTTGGCTTATACTCCTAAGTTTGGGCTTTGGTATCCTAAGGGATCCACATTTGATTTAATTGGTTATTCCGATGTCGATTGGGCGGGGTGCAAAATCAATAGAAAGAGCACATCGGGGACTTGCCAGTTCTTGGGAAGATCCTTGGTGTCTTGGGCTTCAAAGAAGCAAAATTCGGTCGCTCTTTCCACCGCCGAAGCCGAGTATATTGCCGCAGGCCATTGTTGCGCGCAATTGCTTTGGATGAGGCAAACCCTGCGGGACTACGGTTACAAATTGACCAAAGTCCCCTTGCTATGTGATAATGAGAGTGCAATCAAAATGGCCGACAATCCCGTCGAGCATAGCCGCACTAAGCACATAGCCATTCGGTATCATTTTCTTAGGGATCACCAACAAAAGGGAGATATCGAAATTTCATACATTAACACTAAAGATCAATTAGCCGATATCTTTACCAAGCCGCTTGATGAACAATCTTTTAACAAACTTAGGCATGAGCTAAATATTCTTGACTCTAGAAACTTCTTTTGCTAGATTGCACACATAGCTCATTTATATACCTTTGATCATATCTCTTTCATATGCTATGACTAATGTGTTTTCAAGTCTATTTCAAACCAAGTCATAGGTGTATTGAAAGGAAATTGGAGTCTTCGGCGAAGACAAAAAGGCTTCCACTCCGTAACTCATCCATCGCCGTCGCTCCAAGCTACTCTCCGTTCTAGGGGAAGCAAACATGAGCACCAAGCAAAGGGACTTCGTCTTTGGTATAATCTTAACTCATTTATTTATGACCAAAGGGGAAGATAGCACTTAGAGGGCTCTAATGATTCCGTTTTTGGCGATTCATGCCAAAGGGGGAGAACGTAAGAGCCCAAAGCAAAAGGACCGCACCACCACCAATTTGCACCACCACCAATTTCAAAAACTTAAGTGTTGAATATTTTCAATTGGTATCCTATTATGTTAAAAAGGGGGATAAAGTAGTATTTCAAAATGATATATCAAAACCCTCTTGAACACTAAGAGGAGGATCTCATTTAGGGGGAGTTTTTGTTTAGTCAAAGGAAAAGCATTTGAAACAGGGGGAGAAAATTTCAAATCTTGAAAATGTTTTGCAAAAATCTTATTCATTTACCTTTGACTATTTGCAAAAGAACTTTGAAAATGATTTACAAAAGAGTTTGCAAAAACAAAACATGTGGTGCAAACGTGGTCCAAAATGTTATATAAGAAAGAAACAATCCATGCATATCTTGTAAGTATTCATATTGGCTCAAATTCTAAGCAACCTTTACACTTACATTATGCAAACTAGTTCAATTATGCACTTCCATATTTGCTTTGGTTTGTGTTGGCATCAATCACCAAAAAGGGGGAGATTGAAAGGGAATTAGGCTTACACCTAGTCCCTAATTAATTTTGGTGGTTGAATTGCCCAACACAAACAATTGGACTAACTAGTTTGCCCAAGTGTATAGATTATACAGGTGTAAAAGGTTCACACTCAGCCAATAAAAAGACCAAGTTTTGGATTCAACAAAGGAGCAAAGTGGCAACCGAAGGCTCTCTGGTCTGGGAGCACCGGACTGTCCGGTGTACACCGGACAGTGTCCGGTGCACCACCGGACAGTGTCCGGTGCACCAGAGGACTCCAGCTCAAACTCGCCACCTTCGGGAATTTCCAGAGGCACTCGCGCTATAATTCACCGGACTGTCCGGTGTACACCGGACAGTGTCCGGTGCGCCAAGGAGGAGCGGCCTCAGGAACTCGCCAGCTTCGGGAAACTCCAACGGCTAGTCCGCTATAATTCACCGGACTGTCCGGTGTGCACCGGACTGTCCGGTGCGACTCCAGAGCAACGGCTAGTCGGCGCCAACGGCTACCTGCGGCGCATTAAATGCGCGCGCAGCGCGCGCAGAAGTCAGGCGCGCCCATACTGGCACACCGGACAGCAAACAGTACCTGTCCGGTGTGCACCGGACACCCAGGCGGGCCCACAAGTCAGAAGCTCCAACGGTCAGAATCCAACGGTAGTGATGACGTGGCGGGGGCACCGGACTGTCCGGTGTGCACCGGACTGTCCGGTGCGCCATCAAGCAGACAGCCTCCCAACGACCACTTTTGGTGGTTGGGGCTATAAATACCCCAACCACCCCACCATTCATATATCCAAGTTTTCCACTTCCCAACTACTACAAGAGCTCTAGCATTCAATTCTAGACACACCAAAGAGATCAAATCCTCTCCAAATTCCACACAACACAATAGTGACTAGAGAGAGTAATTTGCTTGTGTTCTTTCGAGCTCTTGCGCTTGGATTGCTTTCTCCGTTCTTGATTCTTTCATAGCGATCAAACTCACTTGTAATTGAGACAAGAGACACCAAACTTGTGGTGGTCCTTGTGGGAACTTTGTGTTCCAAGTGATTGAGAAGAGAAAGCTCACTCGGTCCGTGGGATCGTTTGAGAGAGGGAAGGGTTGAAAGAGACCCGGCCTTTGTGGCCTCCTCAACGGGGAGTAGGTTTGCAAGAACCGAACCTCGGTAAAACAAATCTCTGTGTCTCACTTGCTTATTCGCTTGGGATTTGTTTTGCGCCCTCTCTCGCGGACTCGTTTCTTTATTACTAACGCTAACCCGGCTTGTAGTTGTGTTTATATTTGTAAATTTCAGTTTCGCCCTATTCACCCCCCCCTCTAGGCGACTATCAGTCCTCGTCGGAGGAGGAGTCGGTGGAACTCTCGTTGGAGTCCCATTCCCGACACATGTGTGCATCACCTCCCTTCTTCTTGTAGTATCTCTTCTTCTCCTTCTTCTTCCCCTTCTTGTCTTCGTCCCTGCCACTTTCACTAGAAATTGTGCATTTAGCTATGAAATGACCGGACTTACCACACCAGTAGCACACCCTCTTGGTGCGGGGCTTGTAATCCTCCCCCTCCTTTGCTTGAGGATTTGGCGAAAGCTCTTGATGAAGAGCGCCATCTCCTCATTGTCGAGCTTGGAGGCGTTGATTGGAAGCCTACTTGGTGTAGACTCCTCCTTCTTTTCTTTCGTCGCTTTGAATGCGACGGGTTGCACCTCGGGTGTAGAGGTGGCACCTTGCTCCAAGTTGACAATGTGTTTGTAGTCTTTGATCATAAGTTCAAAGCTCACAAACTTGTCAATAACTTCCTCGGGAGACATTAGCTTGTATCTAGGATCCCCACATATTAATTGTACTTAGTAGGATTACGAAATACGAGGGATCTAAGAATAACCTTGACCATTTCATGTTCATCCCATTTGGTGCTCCCGAGGTTGCGCACTGGTTCACCATGGTCTTGAGCCGGTTGTACATGGCTTGCGGCTCTTCCCCTTTGTTGATCACGAATCGACCGAATTCTCACTCAATCGTCTCGCGCTTGGTGATCTTGGTCACCTCGTCCCTTTCGTGCGCGGTTTTGAGGACGTCCCAAATTTCTTTGGCGCTCTTTAACCCTTGCACCTTATTATACTCCTCTCGACATAAAGAGGCGAGGAGTATAGAAGTTGCTTAGGGGTTAAAGTGCCGTATTTGGGCGGTCTCGTCCGAGTCATAGTCCTCGTCCCCCACCTTTGGTGCCTGCGCTACAAACTCAACAATGTCCCATATACTTTCGTGGAGTGAGGTTAGATGGTGCCTCATTTTATCACTCCACATACGATAATCTTCACCATCAAAACATGGTGGTTTGCCTAGGGGTATGGAAAGTAATGGAGCGCGCTTTGAAATACGGGGATAGCGTAGGGACATCTTACTATACTTCTTGCGCTCATGGCGCTTAGAAGTAGTCGACGACTCGGTGCCGAACGTGGAGGGTGATGGAGAGCCGGTCTCGTAGTAGACCACTTTCTTCATCTTCTTCTTCTTGTCACCTCTCCGATGTGACTTGATGGAGGAAGAGGATTCCTCCTTATACTTGTTGCCAGACTCCCTTGAGAGAGTCCTCCCCGAGCCTGTGGGCTTTTCGCTGGTCACGATCTCCCTCTTGGCGTGATCTCCAGACACCACTTCGAGTTGGTTAGACTCTTAATGAAGCACTGATTTTGATACCAATTGAAAGCCGCCTAGAGGGGGAGTGAATAAGCGAAACCTAAAATTTATCAACTTTAAACACACACTAAGGCCGGGGTTAGCGTTAGAATTAAATTCAAGTCAAAAGAATGTTTCTCTTGCTAAGAGTTGCTCAAGGAATGCGGATGACTTATGGGAGCCAACTCAAATCAATACTAGCAAGGAAACGTTAGAGAGGGAAAACAAATCAAACGAGAATCAAAGCGAGTGAACACGATGATTTATTTTACCGAGGTTCGGTTCCAAAGAACCTAGTCCCCGTTGAGGAGGTCACAAAGATCGGGTCTATTTCAACCATTTTCCTCTCTCAAACGGTCACTTAGACCGAGTGAGCCTTTTCTTTAATCTCACAGGTCACTTAGACCCCGCAAGGACCACCACACACTTAGGTGTCTCTTGCTTCGATTACAAGTCTCTTGAGAATAAGAAGGAAAAAAAAGAAAAAGTCAAACCAAGCGACAAGAGCAACAAAAGAACACAAGTGATCCTCTCATAAGCCCTAATGCACTAGAGTTGATTTTGGGGCTTTGAGTGGATTGATTGCTTTGATTGTGTCTTGGAGTGTTGGGCTTTTGCTCTTGCAATGAATGAAGAATTCAGAATGCTTGGATGGAAGTGAATGAGGTGGTTGGGGGTATTTATAGCCTCCCAACCACTTCTAGTCGTTGGCTGAATTCTGCTGGCGATGGGCGCGCTGGACAACCACTATGCACTGTCCGGTGCGCGCCACGTCAGCGCAACCGTTAGGTTTCTGAGCAGTTGGCCGTTGGAGACGTTTGTCTTCTAGCTGCGCCGGACAGTCCGGTGCCACACCGGACAGTCTGGTGCCACACCGGACAGTCGGGTGCCCTCTGATTTCTGTGCTTCTGACTCTGTTGCGACAATCTTGCTTTTGCAAAGTCGACCGTTGGCGCAGAGAGCCGTTGCTCCGCTGGCTCACCGGACGGTCCGGTGAATTATAGCGGAGCACGTCTTCAAATTCTCGAGAGGGCTGGTTTTGAGTTGTACGACATTGGTGCACCGGACAGTCCGATGCGTCATTTTTCAGCACACTCAAGTTTCTTTTGCTCCAATTAAATTGTGTCTTTAACTTGATTCCTTTCTTGGTTTATGTTGAACCTTATGCACCTGTAATACATGAATTCTAGACAAAATAGTTAGTCCACGTGTTTACGTTGGTCATCAATCACCAAGATTAATTATAGGAAATGATTAACCCTATTTACTTTTAAAGAGAAATATGCCCCCATCATAAAACACAGAATCAAAGTAATCTCTATTATTATTATTATTATTGAATGATTCAAGTCTTGAGACTCTTATATTAGGGTTTACAATAATTTAAAATGAAAGAAGTATGACACAATTTTATTTAATTAAGTATATATACATGAAAGCAAATTAATAAAAAATATTGGGTAGTTCTTCGAAACAAATTTCCCCGTACAAGTCTCAAACGACAAGAAGGCCCTGTTTGGCACAGCTGCCGCTTGTTGAAAAAGCGGCTTATTTGATAAGCTGGTGAAAAGCAGTTTCTGCTTGTTGGCTGCTTTTAGTGTATTCTGAGAAGCAGCTGAACTGATAAGCTGCTGCAGAAGCTAGTTGTTTGGCATAACTTCTAGTTAAATTTGTGAAAAAGCTGAAAATAAGATGTGCCAAACAGGGTCGAAGAGAAATCAGGCAAAAACTCTGCAATCCGTTCACGTGTCTGCCAGCGGCCAGCGGCCAGCTGCCCCGGTGAAAGTAACAGCGCCCGGTGGCAGAACATTTACCCCAAATCCAACCCAAATCAAATTTCCCCAAACGGAGGAAAGAAACGGAAGCCGAAAAGAAAAGCGTGCTCTTTTTTCATCCTTCGTGCGTGGTGCGCGAGCGTGCGCCTCCCTTACCATCTCGCGATCCCAATTCGATCCGCTCGCCAGCTCTCCCCATCAGACCTGCCCTCCCCGGCCGGGCGATTCGCCGCCGCTACTCGAATTCGCGTGGACCCGTCATCCATTCTCGCTCCCCGGCGCCCCAAACCCTAGATCCGCTGCTGTTCTTCCCACCGCCGCCGCCATGTTCTGGCGCATGACCGGCCTCTCCGCGGCCTCGCCCGTGAGTTCCCCCTCCTTTGCTCCTCATTACACACTGTTGCTTCTCAGGTTGGGAGCGTGGGCGCGCGGCGCTGTTGCTGAGAGCTGCTGGTGTGGTTTGTTTGCTTGTTTCGGATTGGGTCGGTGGATTGGATTTTGGATTCGGCTGTTGGGCTGCAATGCTCGCTTATTTTGAATATTTCCCTTGGAGCTTCGTGCTGGAATTAGTGTACGAGTGCGCTGTGGCTGCGAGATGTGTGATTTTGCATCGATGTACGTGTATGCTGTTCCCGTGGATTTGAGGGTGCCAGTGGGGTCAGAGCTTGTGCTGCTGAAAGGAATGATACGCCTTGGTTCTGATTGGGCTTAGGTTTCGGGGAGGACTGAATCATTTGTGTGTGACAGGAGATTCATTTTATGGCAAAGAGGAGGCTTTGTTTGTTTTGTTATGCTGAACCTATTATCTTGTGGCATTCTGTTTCATGAACTTTTGTGATAGACAATTGTTTGTTATGCATAGGGCACTGCTGCTGCTGCAGAAAGTATTTGCATTTCACGCTGGAATAGTGTACCATTGCAATATGCCCTTGCCAATATATTTCTTTTTAGTTATGCTCATGGAAATGCCCTCGTTGGATTTACTGGGATTAAATTCTGTTTTGTTCACTGCATAGTCACATAATATATACAATGGAATAAAAATGATGTGACACCTGTAATTTTATGTACAAGCTTGCAACTTAATATATATCCGATTTTGTTTTTGAAGTGATTCTTGAACTTGATCACTTTCATTGTAAACCATTCTTATTCTTTCGATGGTCAGTTTAGTCACTGCAAATAGCTTGATCCATGGAGGCCTTGTGTTTTTTACTCATTTACTATTAAAGAGAGTTATTAATTCAGGGCCGTGTCTGAGACTTTAGGGGCTCTGGGCAGAACCATATATAAAAACACATTTTGATAGACCGAACGACAAAACACAATGAGTTAGCTATTGCCTATGGTATATGTGTACATGCGAAGGTCGATTGTCGATGGCGTGTCCTGGCGTTTTTGTAGTTCTGTCTGGACTCTCCAGTCCTTTGGAGACGTGGTGGCGGCAACACGACGGGAATTATGTTTTCTAGATGTATTCTGTTCTGAGTACTGACTTGAAAACTGGCTTACTTGAGCAGGCCAACAGCTGCTTCTGGCTTATGTTAGTGAGCAAGATAACAAAGGCTGGATTGCCCGCTTAGCATAGGATGGTTGAGTCAACCAAACAAACACTGTTTGGACAAATTAAATAATTAAGTACTATACTTAAGTATATACTTGAGGGGGGCAATATTTTCGGGGCCCTGGGCGGCCACTCGGCTCGACCCCCCACAGGTACGGCCCTGTCTTAATTCTGTTAACTTAGTGCTTTATTTTTTCCAGGTGGATACAATTCTTGACAAAGAAAATTTTACATTGGAAGAACTTCTTGACGAGGATGAAATTATTCAGGAGTGCAAAGCACTTAACTCACGACTCATAAACTTGTAATTTCTTATTGATTTCTGTGATATGAGCAGCATGATCAATCTACTGATGCAACTTACCTTAGTATTTATTTTTTGTGTGAGCTGTATTAATATAATTTCACTTGTAAATTGTGAGACATAGAGTGGAGGTTGCTGTGGCAAATGAAATGCCTATTAGAGTAGTAATAACAATAAGTAATCAATAAGCATGTTTATATGATATACTTGTCTTATTTCTGCACTTATTGTTCCTGCAAAGGTACTTGTTGAAGTGTATAAGTGGATTCACTAGTCACTACCTTCTATTAACGACTTAATCTTTTGGATTGAACTAGCTAGTGCGTGCACTCTAACATGGTAGTAAAGCCAGATGTCTTGAGTTCGAATCCTGCCAGAGGCTTTATTTGTGCCTCTGCTCCTTTATTTCCACGTTTGCACCTTTCTCTCTAGTTGCACGTGAGTGAGGGTGTTGAAATGTATAAGTGGATTAACTACCTTCTCCTAACGGCTTAAGCTTTTGGGTTGAACTGGCTAGTGCTAACAGTCCTCATATGCACGTGAAATTGTATTTCATTTAACTATATATATTGATTATTGGTACTATTCTATATATAGTTTGTATTATCTGCAAAGAAGTATGCTTTTGTCTTTGGGCCAAAATGTGTTACTATCTCTACTTACATTTACATGACATTTCAGACAACAAAAGCATACAGAATACTCCATGCAGTTCAATAATTCTGTCTGAAAAGTTATGTGCACACTGGTGGGAGTAGTTAATTATTACTAAACCTAGTAGACCACAGCACATTTTCTTGTTGGAGGATATTGCTGTATGAATTATTATATACCTTATCCGGATTTCCTTTATTGAGTCTTTCAACACGATGATGTTTAGTTTACCCAATAGTACTGATTTCTCTGTATGTAACTTGAATTGTTTTGTGTAGCTTACGTGACAAGGCTCAGGTGGAACAGTTGCTTCGTTATGTTGTGGAAGAAGTTCCAGATGATGCTGAAAGGAAGCGATCTTTCAAGTATGACCATTGATCACTAGTGTTGTTATTTTATGTAAAACTCTGAAGTTCCCATCCATTCAAACTTCTTGTAGGTTCCCATTTATTGCTTCTGAAATATTTACTTGCGAAATCGATGTCATTTTGAGGACCCTAGTAGAGGATGAAGAGGTTGGCATTCTTGTCATATATTTGCCCTTTGAAGTTTTTCCTTGGAAAATTTCTAGCTGTAGATTATTATATTATAGCTTACTTTATTTCCCTTTTCTCCTTGTCTGTGTTGCAGCTAATGGATTTGCTTTTCTCATTTGTGAAACCTGATCATCCGCATAGTACATTATTGTCTGGTTACTTCAGTAAGGTAACTTAGTCAATCTGAATCAATATTTTCTCTCAAACAACGAAGGAAAACTGTGTGACATTATGTTAAGATAGATGAAACAAACTGTACCAAGTGTACACAGAACAGGAGAGATGTTATGCCCCACCCTGCACCACACACCGTACTCCACGGGTATACAAAAAACAAGTCCCAGAAAAAAACACTTGAGACAACCCTCTCAACCCACTAGACCATTAAAGGTCAGGGGTGAGTGACCTCATGAAGAGCACCTGGAGTACAGAAGTGTTAGACAGCAAATATTCATTGCTTTGTATATAGGCGTGATGCCTGGCTTCCATAAGCAGCCGGCCAACTTTGTATAGTAGGTTAGGATAGAGAGAGATTTGGGGATGAGTCCAGGATGGTAAGGATCAATTAGGGTCCTGCTATTTCCTTGTTTATGAGGTTTCCTTTTGCCTCTGGCTCTTCCCCTATATATGTAACAACACTCTACTCTATCAATACATACATAATTCCTGCATTCTACTTCACTCACATGGTATCACGAGTCTAGGCCTTTTTTCCCTGCCGCTTCCGCTTCCAGCGCGCTGTTCTTCGGCGCTGCTCCAACGCGCCTTTTTTTTCTCAACGCTGCTCCATGGCCGCTGCCATCTCAGGCATCGAGTCTGATCCCCTTGTTGTCCCACAAGAGGATGATGCTGTCCAGGAACGCGAGAGCCAAGCCCAGGCTGCTCGCACCGCCGCTCTGGCCCGCGCCGCCGACACCGAGTGGGAGGCCGTCGTCGCCCAACAGGAACGCGATGCGGCGGATGCTCGCGTGCGTGCGGCCCTGGAACGTGCTGCTCGTGAACGCGCGGCTGCTACGACGCCTCCACCCAGTGACGACGCTTCCTCCCACAGAGATCCCGACGGTGACATCCAAGACGGCGGTGTCTCCCCTTTGGACGCAACGCTCCTACACCATGAGGCTGCAACGCTGCTGAACCTACACGCCCAGACAGTGGCAGTGCAGAACATTCACACCCTCATCTCGCTCCTCCTCGACGTCAACTCCACATTCTACGCCCGATGGTGCGATACCTTCCTCCTCACCCTAACCAAGTTCTCTCTGGAAGGTCATGCTCTCTCCAATATCACTGCATATGCCTCGCCCGATTGGGTTTGCATGGACGCCGTCGTCCGTACTTGGATCCTCAACACCATCTCTGACGACCTCGCCGACACTGTTTCCTAGCGTGGCGTCACAACTCGCGTCTTGTGGCTCTCCATTGAGTCACAGTTACTAGGGAACTGCACCACCCGTGCTCTCTACGCCGACCAAGAGTTACGCTCTTCTCCTAGGGCGACCTTCCCGTTGCCGAATACTGCCGTCGCTACAAAAAGCTTGCCGAGGAACTTCGCGACCTTGGCGAGCCCGTCTCCGACAGAACTCTTGTCCTCAACATCATCCGAGGTCTTAACGAGCGCTTCCTTACGCTGGGTCTGCATCTTCGTCGCACATACCCCCTGCCCAGTTTTCTGCAGGTCCGCGACGACCTTGCTCTTGAGGAGCTCACCATGGCGAAGGCTCCACCTGCTGCTGCCCTTGCTGCGCTCACTGCGTCTGGCAACATGAGCAGCACTACTCCTTCTGCGCCCTCCACCGGCGCTCCTCGTCATTCCCAGCAGTCGGCCACACAGTTGTCGGCCCCCTCGCAGCCCTTTGGGGGAGGCTCCGGCGTCCGCTACAGCTCCAACCAGCGCGACAAGAGGGGAAAACGCAGCAGTGGTAGGCACTCCACCACCAGCCGCTCCGACGCTGGATCATCCGCTGGCTAGGGGTCCCACTACAGCTACTACAACCCTTGGTCAGGGGCTATCTACATGTGGCCGGGTCAGCGACCGCCTACCTCGCCTCGCCCGCCACAAGGCGCGCCCTCGTTTCCTCTGGCTCTGCTGCAACAAAGGATCGTTCACCTGGCGAACCACCTGTGGCTGCCCTGGACTACTCACCACAGTTCCTTGGACAGCCGCGTGAGCTTCAGCAGGCTTCCTCACCTTCACCAACAGCCCTGACGTCTCCTGCTGCTGGACTAGCAGCTCCGGCGCCTCATGCTGCTGGACCAGCAGCCCTGGCGCTCCCTGATGCTCCAGGGACTCGCGTCGTGCAGTCGGCTCCACCAGCAGCTACCTTGGTTGCCCCCAGGGCGATCACCGTCGACCGTTTCTGTGGACAGGTGTATTATCGCCGTCGTCTTCCTGTCACAACGTCTCCTTCACCAGCAGCCCAGGCGTCTGATGCTGCTGGGCCATCAGCCCCGGCGCCCCCTGATGCACCAGGAGCTACTACAACTGTCCCCTCTGATGGCACTCCAGTTTCGGATCCCACTGATTACCGCAGTCTTGCAGGAGCTCTTCAGTACCTTACATTCACCCGTCCAGACATTGCTTATGCTGTTCAGCAGGTTTGTCTCCTCATGGAATCCACGGGAACCACACTTGGCTGCCCTCAAACACATCCCTACGATACATCAGAGGCACTTTGCATCTGGGGCTGTTTCTTCGACCAACTTCTCAAACTGAGTTGGTCGTTTACTCTGATGCCGATTGGGCGGGCTGTCCAGGCACCCGCAGGTCCACCTCTGGCTATGGTGTCTTCTTCGGCGACAACCTGGTCTCCTGGTCTTCCAAGCGCCAGAATACGGTTTCTCGCTCCAGTGCTGAAGCCAAATACCGTGATGTTACTAATGCTGTTGCTTAGGCAACTTGGCTTCGACAACTCTTGACTGAATTGCATGCTCCTCTGTCGAAGACGACCTTGGTATACTGTGACAACATCAGTTCTGTCTACATGTCCTCCAACCCCGTTCAGCACCAGCGCACCAAACATGTGGAGATCGACATTCATTTCGTTCGGGGACATGGTGCTCTTGGCAATGTTCGTGTCCTACATGTACCGACGACTTCACGGTATGCTGACGTATTCACCAAAGGTCTGCCATCTTCGATGTTCACTGATTTTCGGTCCAGCCTCAACGTTCGCTCAATGGAACGTATCGACTGCGGGGGGATGTTAGACAACAAATATTCATTGCCTTGTATATAGGCGTGTTGCCTGGCTTCCATAAGCAGCCGGCCAGCCTTGTATAGCAAGTTAGGATAGAGAGAGATTTGGGGATGAGTCCAGGATGGTAAGGATCAATTAGGGTCCTGCTGTTTCCTTGTTTAGGAGGTTTCCTTTGCCTCTGGCTCTTCCCCTATATATGTAACAGCACTCTACTCTATCAATACACACAATTCCTTCATTCTACTTCACTCACAAGAAGCACCAGATAGACACCACATGCCACACTCATTATGAAAGAGAACCTGGTTTATCTGAATCATCGGACAGTGTTTTTATGGAGAAGTTTGTCATTTTGGGGCTAGACTTCAATATGTAGTTTTTATGCTGAGCCTGAATTCAGTTAAGTTATATAATTATGAATTGTAGGTGGTAATATGTTTGGTGCTGCGGAAGACTGCTCCACTTATGAGTTATGTTCAGGTATTCCCCATATCCTTTTGTGAAAAGGATACTTTGTTTTATGTATTTAAATGCAAAGTCTTGCATCACACTTCTACTTCTCTCATGTTTTTGTGTTCACATAGTTTGTTTAATTGCTATCCTTTTAACACTCGGTTTAGTTTTCATCTATACTCTTATCTATATGAAATCTGCTTAAGCAAAATTGTGGTACCCTTTCACTGTGTCTACAAGCTAATAGTTTCTGTAACTACCTTTATTATTGCTTTTTATAGGGGCATCCAGAGATAGTTGTCCAGCTTGTTGACCTGATTGGCATCACATCGATAATGGAGGTAAGTTTATCACGATTCATCGGTTATTTTTAATTAATGAATTATTGGGTGCATTTGGTTGATGCTGTCCCTGGATTCTTTAGGTGCTGATACGACTGATTGGTGCTGATGAGACCATATATTCAAACTATGGTGATACGTTGCAGTGGTTAGAAAATACAAATGTACTTGAAATGATTGCAGATAAGTTTAACTCGTCGGTAAGTACAAAAAAAACCCTAATGTGCAGGAATATATTTAGGGCATAAGTGGTGGTGACATTGTTTCTCAGGAAATTGCAAGCATAAGTTCCTATTTTAGTTATATATTTGATTTACTGAACTTCTCAAAAAACAGAAATTGAGCATGTATTTGAAATGTTCTTACCTCTGTGACATGGATAACAGTGACCATCTCAATTACGCAACAAAAGTGACAGGGAAACCACCCGCATAACACTAAACGTATTGAAAACTGGGAATTAGATTTCTTTAACCCTCCAAACTTCTAAAAGTTATAAAACCTTCATTTCTAATCTAGTTTTACAGACAGCTCAAGGGCTATGCACTATATGGTTTAGTACTTAATCGTAGATTGGTAGGCTAGGCTCTTATCCGGTACTAGGTGGCAGGGGGTGCTTGGGTGACTGATTTTCTTTAAGTTGTAACAGTTTTTGTTGGTTGCTTTTCCATGTAGGAATACACTATGCGTTGACTTGGTCACCCAATTAAAATAAATATTCCCTCCCAGAATGATAAGCATATTTTGTGTAGGGAAAAGTCAAATTTTGGAAACCTTGACCAATAATTATTCAAATTATGTACAACTTTAGGACAGAACCTGCATCAATAGATTCGTATTCAAATTGCCTCTGAGGTGATATTGATTTTTGCTCACATGACAATATATTATAGGAGAAATTAAGGGTCAAAATTTATTTGCATTACTTTTCCCTGATCAAAGTAGGCTTATCGTTTTGGGACGGAGGGAGTATTGAAAGCCCATTTCATGAACATTCATTTCTTCCTAGTATCCTCTGTTACTATACTTGCTACATTTCCCTAATTCCCTAATGCACCTTGCAGCTAAGCCATAAACCATTGTCATTCCTTCTCAAATTGATAGTCGCCATGTCCATTTGACTCTCCCCATCAAATCTCACACATATTCAGATGTTCTTAATCACCTTGCTGATAGCTTGATTCAGTTACTGCTGCAACCAATTGGCATAGGTGAACCTTGAAGCATGTATAGCGACACATTGTTGAATCTGGATGGACCCTTTCTGCTTGACCATTCTTTCCTGCTGTTTCATCCAATGCAACCTGATCAGTTGCTGATGCTGGTTCAGAGGAGCTGAGGTGTGTGGATGAGAGAAGTTGTTTGTATAGATCTGAAGGTTAGTGGTGGGCAGCGGCCAGCCATGTTGGCCAATGTGTTTGATTCTCCCAGCTATAATGAATTTGAAATGCCTTAGTAAGCATGTGAGCCAATCAGAACAGTTCAGGAAGCACTGCTGAATAATAGGTGGGTGATTGATCTATCTGGCAGCCTGCCTGCTGAAGTCCTCCTGAATTTTTTCCTGGTCTGGGATTTACCTCAAGAAGTTCAGCTTCAGCCGGGGGTCTTGGATGCGCACCACTGGTTGCCACCAGCTACAGGGTAATATTCAGCAAAGTCGGCTTATGATCGCTTCCTCGCTGGATTAATAAATTTTGAGCCAAGTGAGAGGATTTGGAAGACTTGGGCACCTCCGAGATGCAAATCTTTTATCTGGTTAGCTTCCCTTAATAAGTGTTGGATGGCAGATAGATTAGCCCATTGGGGACTGGATCATCCGGAGAAATGTCTCCTATGTGACCAGCAGGAAGAAACAGCCCAACACATCCTCTTGTCGTGTGTTTTTGCTAGAGAAACCTTGTCCTGGGTCCTGAGCAAGGTGGGGTTGCATCCTACCCCAGGTATGACTGATGTTACAATACAGGAATGGTGGAGGCAAGCAGAGCTTAAAGTGCCAAAACCATAGAGGAAAGGATATAACTCCATGTCGATTCTTGTAGCATGGTGGTTATGGAAACACAGGAATGCATGTGTCTTTGATGGGGCCTTCCCCGAACATCAACAAAATCTTACAAGATATCCAAGAAGACGCTAAGCTATGGGGAATGGCAGGAGCAAAAGCCCTTAGAAGACTGGTCTTAGTACAGGGTGTTGTTGTCCCCCTCCCCCTTAGGCTGTGCCCAGCAGATTGTGTATATGGCCGCGCAAAACACAGTTTTGCACTGTAGATAGCATTGCTTACAGAGTGAAATTTGAAATAGGGGATGAGGTAGAAGAAAGGATAGGGGAGCTGCTGGAGATAGCCTTATCTTCCTCTCTTTTTTTGACTGCCTCTTATGGCAGCTTGTATATTGATCTACTTCAGGCCTCTCTTTTTCTGCTTAATATAATGATGTGCAATTTTAATGTGTGTTCAAGAAAAAAAAAGGATGGTACATTAGCAGCAAAACGAAGTGTTAGTATTAGGGGGTATGTACTGGAAATTTATGTCTGGGAGATTTTTCTTATTCTGGAATACATACTTTTGGAGATTATTAAATACCATCTTTGATAGTTGAGGATGAAATTTAGATTTGTACGTCATTTGACAGGGTTATACATACTCCCCTCCCATAAATATTGTAGTGTTAACACTTCTCAAGCATATTCTATTTGTTGTAAGAACGGTCGTGGTCGTGGTAGAAATGTTTCCTACTGGGAAAGTTCATGTATATTATTGCCAAACAGGATTCTCCTGAAGTGCATGCCAATGCTGCGGAAATTCTATGTGCAGTTACTCGGTGTGCGCCTCCATCTCTTGCTGCAAAGATATGCAGTCCAAGGTATTCTAACTTCTAACTTCATTCTACTGTTACAAGTTACTCATTTGGTATTTTTTTTGCCAAGAAACAATGTTCATATCTTCTGTATTGTACTGAAAAGTATGCTACATGAGTTATAAAGAGGTCTAAAATGCAGTAACTATATTTTTGCAGAGGCCTCACCCCATACAAGTGGGAATTTCATTGTTTAATTCCTTCCTCAAATCTTTTTTCTTGTTATGTTCTATGAAAATTGCAGTTTTGTTCGGAGGTTGTTCCATCACGCTCTTGAAGAATCAAGACCCAAATCTGTTCTGCTTCATTCACTGTCAGTGTGCATATCTTTGCTGGATCCAAAAAGACTAGCATCAGCTTCGTATCAAGCATTCAAAAGCAACTTAAGTCATGGGGCATTGGTCATGGCCAGTCCAGAGACAGTTGATGGTATGCTTGAGAGTCTAGGTGAGTGTTAGATATTTCATGCATATTTATTTCATTTGCGACATCTTGCTTCATAATTTGTAAGACTTAGGAAATCATATGTTATCTTGTTTCATAACTGGGCCTTAGAAATGTATGCTAGACAATGTTTCAAATTCTATATTCGTTGATTTATTGGTTTGACTGACATAAGTTTTCAGGCAACTTGCTGAATTTATTGGACACATCGGCTGCTGAAAGTGTGTTGCCAACAACTTATGGATGTTTGCGCCCACCTCTTGGAAAACATCGTCTGAAGGTACAATATAATGCTCTGTCTTTTACAATTAACCAGGGACTTCAATGACCTAATCTTATTGCATACATTCTTCGTTTTTCATATGAACTGATTTACGTGTTCAGTTGTATTTTACTATTTTTAACTTATCTATGCTCACCATAGTGTTTCTATAATTTTGTACTTTTTCTGGACATTGTTGTGGGTGAGATGTTGGATTGGTTATGTTTTTTAGTAGCTTTGGTACGAAAAAAAGAGCTCGTGTGCCATTGGGGATTTAATGATTTGTAAGTGAGAAAGCTGACTATGCATGCCTGATATCACCTTGTTTAGCTGTTGCCATGTCCCCAAGAATGCTTAAATATAACTATCCTTTTTATTAATGTTTTTTGTACCTTTGAACTAAAGAAAGATCAGTAGAAGTGATTGGAGTATTGAGTGTTCCTTCAGAAAAATCAGTACTACAAACATTCAATTGAAATTACAGTAATTCACTCCTATCTGATCCACCTCCCTTATCCTCTCTATGTATGCTTCTTTCCTAAGCTTTGAGCGGTTCAACACTAAAAAAACGAAAAAGATCCTTGAATCTCTAAAAACTAGAAAAGCATCAAGCAAGGAACACAGCTTTATATATCAAGAATGGTCCATTAAGCACCTTCGTGGAGGCTAAGAAGGCTCTGCGTGACGCATGTCATTGTATGATGGAAACCATTTCTGGTGTGGCTTCACGTAGCAGCTCAGGACCCTTGATTTTACGGCACTGCAGACTGAGGTGATGGACAACATATTAATGTGGCAACTAAGATCATTTAGGTACCACTGATGATGGTGCTGTCATCTGGTTCAGGTGCTATATTTTGGCCACTTGGCTCAGCCTAATGATGCTTCTCGGAAGATTGAGGCTTTATTAACATTTGTTTGTCTAGATTGCTAAGCAGACATACTCCAGCGCATCTCATCAGTGTATGGAGTCCTGACCATGTATATGGGTCCCTGGACATTGATGAAAAGGCCGAACAGAACCTATCCATGGCTAGACCTGATAATGGATTTGGATCATCTAGAATCCAAATGGACTCAACCCACATTGGATTTAATTGGATGGATGTTGTTCAGATCTGGATATTCATTGCCATGAGACTCAAAACAACCCGATGCATTTGGATACCTGAAGGAAGTATCCACAAATTCATTGGACTTCGTTGGTGGTAGCGGCAACCACTTGTTATCAGGTGGCCTCTGCGTCCACTTGTTGCTACCCCCCTCCCCTGGGCAACAGCATCCTCTGGCGGCCATCACATCATGAGTTCATCACTTAGTTAGGCCAGCACACCTTTACGCTGTGCCTTTTTAATCCCTTCTGCCCTCTGCTTCTCAATCTCCCAACCCAGCCATACTTGATACTTGCGCTCCCCTGATTTGGTCTGGCGGCTATGGCGGAGGAGCAATAGCGGAGTGGCAGGAGGGCCACCACCTGTGCACCAACAGCTGCGGCTTCTTTGGCAGCACCAACTCTGGACTGTCGCTCCAAGTTCTATTGCGACCTAAAGAATAAGCAGCAGCCAGCAGCTGTGGTGTCGGTACCTCCCGCCCAGTTAACCTTCCGTCCTTCCTCTTTGGCGGCTGTAGTGGTCGCAGGCACAGCTGTGGCCTCTCCCGAGCTCAAGCTTTTGGCGATAGACTCTGCAGGCGCCAAGGTGAGCAGGTGCTGGCAGATGTTCGGAAAGCGCATGTGCCAGACAGGGTTTGCCACACCTGGTATGCATGCATGCGCCTTTGGCTTCTAGGCCCCTTGCTGGCCCAGTAGCGGAGCCTTGTGGAGGTGAAGCTGCCCCCTTTCTTTGATGCCATGCTGTGCTGCTGGTGTGGCCAAACCTGTTGTCATTGAGAATTATTTGGATGATTGGATTAACGTGGTAATGAACTGGACTGGATTGGATGCGCTCCACATGCTAGTTGGACTCCTTTTGGTTAGGGTCTATCCATGACATGTGTGTATTCTGTTGGTAATCTAATCTATGATGCATGTATATGTGGGGTGTGCAGCGTATCCTGTATCGGATACATATCCAATATGGATATGCACATGATACAGCTTTGATACGTATCGGAATAACAATAAATCGTGATTTGGCAGGCAGATATGTTTTAGGACATACTGCAGATACATTCCAGCCCCTCTCCTTTCCCTCATCAGCTCAACGGATACCAGGCGCACAATGCTGCTGCCTGCCTGGCCGCACGAGCTACTATGTAGCACAGATGAGCACCCCCACCCACCGGCTGCCAGCCGCATGCTCCACCATGTTGGCAAGCAATGCACCTCCACACCCATGAAGATCCTCCATGCCTAGCACGCACAAACGCAGCATGGACGAGGTCCACAGTCAACAGATTCAAGTAGTAGTTGTGCCACTGTGCTAGTACTTCATTTACACCAGGGCTCCTACTTTACTTCTATGTTTTTGTGTGATTTATGATCTTTATTTGTTGGGAAATTAGTGAATGGAGATGCTTAATATTCTTTTCACTGATTGGAAAACTGGAAAAGAACAAAACACCAATATTGCAGGCAATAACAATGCTCCTTTTGGCTGCTATTGTTTCCAGAAATCTGATATTCCTTATATTTATTTTATTTAAGAAAAATACTAAAATGTATCCACGGTATCCCTGTATCTGTGTCCGCCCGATAATAATGAATGTATCCGTTGGCATCAAGTGCAAGTCTGTCTTCTGCTTGATGACATTTTATTGTTTTTTATTTTGTCAATGTTATTGTGCCTGCCATTTTTCTTGTTCCTTTTAGCACTAAGCTGGATTTAATTTTGTATATTTTTCAGATTGTTGAATTCATCTCTGTGCTGCTTACAATTGGAAGTGAAACTGCAGAAAAGGAGCTAGTAAGACAGTCAGCAATAAAGCGATCGATTGATTTGTTCTTTGAGTAAGTGTGGATTTTTTTGAACTCTTCTGTTTCTCCAGTCAAAAGCACCCCTTTTATATTTTTTTAACACAGGTATCCATATAACAACTTTTTGCACCATCATGTTGAGAATATAATTGTTTCTTGCCTGGAGGGTAAAAGACCTGAAGTTGTTGAGCATGTTCTTCATGAATGTGATATTGTTGGTAAAATTCTTGTTTCAGAAAGGCTTTCATCTTTGTCGACTGAGTCTAATGGGGTAAGCTATCAATTCACTGTAACCTTTTTTTACTTTATCCTAGAGATCTAATTCCTTTTTCATCTTGGGTGTCTTCTATGCTCAGCCTACTGTTCCCACTGAAGGAAAAACACATCCAAGAGTTGGAAATGTTGGCCACATGACAAGAATAGCCAATAAGCTTATTCAGTTGGGCAACAGTAACAACACAATCCAGGCTCACTTACAGGTTAACGTAGAAATCTTTTGGCTTATGGTCATCTGTGGTTTTCTGCTGACTATCGTGTTTGATTATTTCTTTGGTTTTAATAGGAAAATAATGAGTGGGTTGAATGGCAAACAAATGTGCTGGTCAAACGTAATGAAGTAGAGAATGTTTATCATTGGGCTTGTGGGTACGTTCTGTTTTATTCTTGTATCTTATATCTGCTATTGATTTCACTTTGTCTAAACATTTCTACCATTGATTTGCTGCGGCAGGCGCCCGGCGTCATTACATGACCGTGGTAGGGACAGTGATGATGATGACTTCCGGGACAGGGACTACGACGTGGCAGCTCTTGCTAATAACTTAAGTCAGGCATTTCGTTATGGGATATACAGCAGCGATGACATCGAAGAGGTGATATCTTTTTGAGTAAATAGCTTTGTCGGTGTTTGGACTAAGGGTCCTAACCAACTAGTAAATAATGTCGCGTGGCCAGCGGAGTTTCCTTCCTAATCCTGCGCCTGCCCTTCCTGCGCCCTGAACGCCCTCTCGGTCGCACGTCGCGGGCTCTCCTGCGCCTTGCGTATGTGCGGCCGCACATGACACTAGATGGTGTACGAGTTGACACAAACAATTTATCCTAGTTCGGGCAATGCAAAGCCCTACTTCCAGCTGAGGGGGGATGGGGCTTATATTACTCGCAACGAGGTGCCCGCAGTAGGGATTACAAGCACGGCGGGAGAGGGGAAGTCCCCAAGTCCCTAGAACTGATTGTGACAAGTGCCAATATCAAAGACTGGGTGGAGAACTGAGTGTTCGTTAGTGTGTCCTGCTTTTTGGGGGAACTCATGCCCTATTTATACACGTAAGAGATACATGTTGTGAAGCCTGGGGCCACCGTAGTCCAAGGGGTGGTCTTGGTGTCCTGTAAGTCACGACATGACGGTGCACTGTATTGTTGACTTGGGTCCGCTGATTTTCTGCTGAGAGCCGAGGTCGAGGACGAAGGGATGTCCGTACTCCCGAGCCCTTAGAGGAGGGGTCGCCCATACCGTAGTTGTTGTAACAACGCCGAGGGATTAGCTTGTGAGCCACTGTGCTCCTCTCGCCGCGGCGTGGGGTAGGTATGCGCATTAAATGCGGGTGTTTCCCTTTTTGTTTTCGGGCGCTTTTGTCTTATCTGCCTGGGATTAGCTCGAGCGGGACGGATGGAGCGGTGGCGACCTTAGGCGAGGCGGAGTTCTGCCCGAGGTGGGAGACTCTCGGGGAGAGGCCTTGGTTTAAGAGGTACCTTGGCTGTTTCCCTTCGGGGGTTACGCCTTTACTTCTCCTGAGTGCGTTCTTCGGGGGGATAATTTGGGTATTCCTAATTATCACCCCCGACAAGCTTGTTGCTACCGACACACTTATTTCCCAGCGCCTATTTCCTGCGAGGGGAATCAGCTGTCTGATGATGCTGACTATTTCATGTTTGATATTGTAATTTTCTCGTAAATGTAGACATTCTAGAGTAATGGTACATATTAGTGACACATTTTGGTTTTGTCAATGCAGGCACAAGGATCACTTGAAAGAGATGATGAGGTAATACTTGAGGTTGAACTGTCTCGTTTATTGCTGTCCTGTTCATTTTAGTTTGTTGTAACATGCAATGTGATAGCTGCTGTTTCCTGAATATGAAAGATTTCAATGGAATCAGCTTTTTATGTAGGAGAGACATAATTAACCTGTTCTTTTGGGGGGAATTTGGTCATTTTGGTAATGAAGTGCAATAAATATGAAATATATTGTTTTTGCGCACATAGAAAACGGTTGAACGTTTCCCACATCTTAGTGGACTGTTTCTTCATTCTCTTTCAGGATGTGTATTTTGATGATGAATCAGCTGAGGTGGTAATATCTTCTTTGCGTCTGGGAGATGACCAGGAAGGGTAATTTACTATCTTGAAATGTTGTCACCTTTAGTTTTCATGTGTAGGCTGATAGATTATGCATCTATGTATTTCAGCTCCCTCTTTACAAATTCAAACTGGTTCACATTTGATGGAGAGAGAGGCATTGATGACCGATCATCTGCCTCTGTTCCTTCATCATCCCCCAATTCTGAGGAGACATCACTAAAGACTGAGGAAGCTGATGATGGTAAAGTCATTGGCACTGAGGATGAAATGGAAACAGTGTATCTTGGAAATGGTAGTGTTGAGGAGGTAAAAGATGTAGCAGAATGTACTGAACAGCCAAATTGTTGTACTGAGGAAGAGCGATTGAAAAATGAAGAAGGGATGGAATGGCATCCAAATGCTTCAAATAACGATACCGAGGCTGAGGCTGCCGCAGAGTCTTCAGCCCCATCAGTTGAGATAGTGGCAGAGAAAACAGTAGATGAACCATTAGAGGTGGGAAGAAAATTGGATGAACCGGCAGAATCATCTTTGGACAGTTCTGTCTCTGTAGCTTTGCCAGCTCCTGTTAACGGTAGTGAGCCTGCCAACTCGGAAGTATCTTCTGAACAAGTAGCCCATGCCACTGATGTGCAGCAACCAGTGAAGGAAGCTCCTGCCGAGGATGATGATGCAAAGAAAACTGATGCAGCCAAAACAAACGAGTGAAGTAGCAACATGCTGGGCTGAGCTGATCAGAGCGATTGCTTGTGAACTGAAAACTCTGTAGAGTGCAGCTTGGGCATCCATCTTGCTTCATGTGTGCTCAGCTGCCACAAGATAGTCTGAAGCAAACTGCTGTACAATAAGCAAGTAATTGCTCTACCATCAACCGTGGCATGCCACTGTACAAATGAGCACCACTGACTAACGCACGTCAGTCGCCTTGTCTGAAACTGGTCATTTTCTTTGAAGTTCACCCTCCAGTCCATGTGCTTTGGTGGCAGTCTTCATGGCATGGTATATGATACCTGAAAGAACATTCTTTGGGTGGCAACTGGTTTTGGCTACTTAGTCTTCTGTTGCTTTAGGTTAACTTTGGAACTGTAATATGAGATGTGATTTTATTTCTAGTCTAGCTATTGTATTTTTTTTTCGGACTCTACATGTGTCAGTTCGATTTGAACATGTTATTTTTTTCATAAAGATTTGAAGACATCTTGATCGACGGCTCCTCGTCTACCCCACCCCACGTCCTCTTTTCCCTCTCTCTAGACTTTACAGTCATTAGTCGCGGACTTCTAGCAGTTTTTTTTTAAAGACGGCACGAATTCTGTCTTTCAATTAGGAAAGGAAAGACTTTGCAAACAGCAAGGATCAAAAGTGTTCAGGGAGCTAAGGCTATCCACTCGTTATACCCCATTTCTCTACCCTAAAAGTACTCTATCCTAATTAGCAAGATTTCCTATTCTATCCAACAATTCTCCTCGGTCACAATTACCCGCTGCCCACTGCAGACAACCTAAGACATCCTAGAGAGAGAGTTTGTGCCAAGAAACCTCAGCAAAGCACTCCTAGAGAGAGAGTTTGTGCCAAGAAACCTCAACAAAGCACAAGACCACATCAATAAACACCTCTTGCATAGGTCGATATCCTCTTTTGCTTATGAACATTATTTATATAGTAGAACTTAAAATAGAAGATATGATAGTAGGTGGGATAGAAAAGCTATTAAGGACAGCCTTAACATATATCGTTGAAATCACCGCCCTTGGAGTGCCCTACACCAAAAGCTGATCTCCAAGGGGCCAAGCATGCATGAGATGAACATATTAATGTTTTAAGCTGTAAAAATATGTATAGTAGCATCAGTTACTCAAAAGTATCTCATCCTCAAGAGACCATTGATTCGTTTTTTAAAATCAAACTTGTTTGTTTTCAAAAGGGCAGCAAGAGATTTGTTACAAACTAGTATATGACGCACGCCCCGCGCACGATGTACATAGAGAGTAAAGTAGGTGTCATTTCCTGCTTTAACAAAATATTTGAATGAATTGTTGTTAGATGCACTTGAAGATAGTTTTGATAAAAAGAATCATAGCTAACAGTAAAGATTATTTCGGAGTATATGAATTAAGGCATACATAGATGATCAAGAGGTGAGAAGACCTTACCACATATCAAGCTAAGAACAATGAAACATATCTTATAAACACTTAATGGTAAGAGACTTGAATAGATGCACATATTATTTTTTTCTCAAAAAGCGCAGGAGAACTGCGCCCCACTATATTAAAAGAGGAAGAATACAAAGGGCTGAAAGACGCCCACGATACAGGCACTTCTTACGGAGGCCAACAACAGGAGTACATAAAAATATCCATGAAGGATCCAACCACCCTAAATTATATGGCTTGGAGCATCCAGAAAAGATAACCCTTGGCTCCTGCAGCTTGCCATTTCTCGCTTTCCTCATTAGCAGACTCCAGAATAAGAGTGAGGTTGGGAGAAACTCTACCGAACACCACTCTGTTTCTATGCTTTCAAACCGTCCAGGCTCCTAGGATAATAAGAGTCCAAGCCATCCTTTCAAGTGCCAGAAACAATAGTTGAAGATCTCTCCCACCATTGTAAAAATTGGAAATCCTCATATTGGGGGGGCTAAGCTGTGCACACATTATCACAAACATAAAGATCCATAGTTTGCTTAAAACATTTCTAAACTTTTGGGAAAAGAAAAGATAATTGTAATTCTAACACTAATACATAAGTGAAGGGATATAATTTTTTAATAGTGAAACCCACATATTTTATGGCACGTTTTTAAAGTAAATAGAACAACCAACGGAGTAAAAATATTCATATGACTAGAGCAAGGGGAGAAAAAATGAAACCACTATGTACAGAACGAAACATAAATCTATAATTAAGATTGAAATATGTACCTATCTTAAAGTGGGATTTTTTTGTCAGAGTTAATAAGATGAGTAATAGGGCAGTAAATTCTTCCTACGACAGAGAGGTGACGGGAAACAATAGTTTTCAATCGTTTCTGGTGGGAAAAATACTAATGTAAGTGTCATATCTTTTCTTTTTTTAAAATAAAACAAATGGTACAAACTTACCTGTTTTGTATATATAAAGAAATAAATATAAATCTAGAAGATTGAAATACATACCTGTTTTCAAGTGATATATCTTTTTGTCAGTGTTAATAGAATGAGCATTAGAGTAGTAAACTATTCCTATGACAGAGAGGTGATGTAAAACAGTAGTTTTCAATCGTCTGCACTGGAAAAATACTAAAGGAAGTGCCACACCTTTGGGAAAATAAAGAAAATAATTAGTACAAAATTACCTATTTTATATGAGACTGTAACTCTTCAAAGCTTAGATGCAGTGTAGAAGATGCTTCAAGTACAACACAAATAGTTTTAAAGAAGTCAGCGACCAATAATTACTATTAAAATAAAAAACATCAGAAAATGTTACCTCTTGAGCATGATATCATTCTAATTTGGAAGTGAAAAGGTTTTAAAGATACCTGAATGTACCATTTCATTTTGTTAGTTGTATCATAGGAAGGAATCGAGGGTAAGAAAAACCAGATTTCTTCTTTGCAAAACATTCGTCGAATGAGTAGAAAGCAGCGGCGGTGGCAACCTAATCACAAAGATGAACCTCTATTCACAATGCCGAACCCTGAAGAGTGGCAAAATCAGATTATGTAGATAACATGACTATCCGTGGGCAATAATAATTAAGAGGTTTTGGGAACAAACTCAAGAAAACAATTGACAGCGGTGACATGGTTAATGTGATTTTGCATTGGAGGGAGGCCCTGTCGCATCCTAACTGCATGTCAGCGCAAAGAATGCAAATAAGTGCGTCTGCAAGAAGCTTTTGGGATTTTTGCATTGGAGGGAGGCTATGTCATGTCACATCCTAATTGCATGTCAACGCAAAGGATGCAAGCACAAACATAGCAATTAATGATTCGAAATATTTGTTTCATCATAAACAGTTACCACCAAATCTTGTTTGCCAGCTAGCTGGATCAAATGCTCCCCCCATGGTATCTATTGAATAGACAGCAATTAAAAATAAGTCAAATTTGCTCATCATGAACTTTAAACCGTGGAAGACACTTAAATCTTTTGATTTTCTAACAAAGTAGAACTATTGTGGTTTTGATCAAAATGACAGTTAAGATCATTTCTGTAGACACCATCTATAGAACAGTGCCCCATCCATCAAATACTCGAGATTGAAACACAACAGAGTTCTTCCTACTATTGTTTATCCCTTAGTAAAACTCACTCGCTATAACTGGAGAAAAGGGTGTGAAAGCATCTAGGCCCCTGGTTGGTTTTAGTGATTAATGACAACGTAATGTTATATGTGACTAACGTGTGTTTTGCAGAGACAAATGGTAAGTTAGGTCGCATTACAGGTAAAAGTACTACAACGGTGAAAACAATCCCGAAGATAAGAACTCGAAGCGATGGCTAAAACGATGAAACAAAAACTGAAGGACTACAGAGTCGGAGTGTCAAGGAGTTGTGGACACTCGTGATTTAGTTAGGTCTTTTATTCTCTTTTAGCCATACTATAAATAGGGGTTATCGATGAGTAGTTTGACCAAGAGAGTTCTAGTGTAGTGTTGGTACACATTCACAATCACATATAGTGATAGGTGACACTCTAGAACATACACTCAAGTTAGAACGAAAACCGATTTGAAAAACATCATAAAACAGAAAATAGGGTTTCTGGCCTTGGGGCACCGGACTGTCCGGTGTGCACCGGACTGTCCGGTGCACCCTCTGCCAGGTGGGCCCAAGCTGGCCCAGGGGAAGAGTTTCCCCACAAAGAAACCCGAGAGCGCCAGGTTCCCGAGTGGAATTTTAGTGGCGCACCGGACAGTGCACCGGACTGTCCGGTATGCACCGGACAGTGACTGTTCACTGTCCGGTGTGCCATCAACCCAACGGCTAGCTGTCAGAACTAGCCAATGGAGTCGACCGTTGGCGCACCGGTCGCGCACCGGACTGTCCGGTGCGCCCATGCGCAGAACAATGCTGGTAACGACTAGTTGGTGGGTGAGGGCTATTTATACCCCCTCCACCCACCATATTCATTGTCTTGCTGCCCACATTAATTCCATCACATTGGTACAGCATTGCAAGCACCAAAATCCTAGTGAGGAGATTAGAGAATCTTAATCCCGCATTTGGTCCTCATTAGCGCTAGCGAGAGCCACCTAGAGCACACACCACTTGCATTAGGCTTCTCTTGGTCAAGCGAAAGTCTACGGCTTGTTACTCTTGGTGATCGGCATCACTTAGACGGCTTGGTGGCGTTGGGAGCTTGGTGATCACCGTTGAGATCTTGTTGGTGACCCGACTCAAGTTTGTAAGCGGTCGGTGGCAAAGGATCATCTCGTAGTGAGCACTTGGTTCTTGCGAGGACCAAGGGGGAGCGATACCCTTGCACGGGTGCTCCAACGAGGACTAGTGGAGAGTGCCGACTCTTCGATACCTCGGGAAAAATTGGAGGAGTCTTCTAAACCTTGCTTTACATTCCGCACTTAATCAAGCATTTTACATTGTGTATTTGTTTAGCAAGTATTTGAAGTATTGTCTTAGCATCGTTGTATTTCTAGTATTATATTCTTAATGCTAGTTATTGGGGTGAAGTTGGGCTCTTGCTTAGCTCTTGCTTAGGTTTTAATTAGCGTTGATTTTTAGAAAAGCCCAATTCACCCCCCTCTTGGGCATCGTGATCCTTTCAATTGGTATCCGAGCCTTGTTGCACTTAGATTAGCTTAACCGCTAGAGTAACGATGTCCGGTGGGGATGGACCTCCTCCCGTTTTTGATGGTGACGATTTTCTATATTGGAAAATTCGTATGGAAGCATATTTAGAGGCTATAGACATTGGTGTCTACAAAGCCGCCACACAAGGATTCCACAAACCTAGAGATCGCACAAATCTTGTAGGTGATGAGTTTAATTATGAGAAATGGAATGCTAAGGCCAAAAACACCCTTTTTAGAGGCCTTTGCAAAGATGTGTTCAATAGAGTTAGAAATCATAAAAATGCTCATGATTTGTGGATGGACATTTGTGCTCTACATGAAGGAACTAGAAGTGAGCGTCAGGAGAGATATCACATTGCTATGAGAAAGTTAAATTCTTTTGAAATGCTTGCTAATGAAAATGCCAATGCTATGTACTCACGTCTCAATATTCTTGTAGAGGAAGTTAACGGATTGGGGCTTACTCAAATCTCACAACCAGATGTTGTGAGGAAGATTCTCAGTGTCCTCCCAATTGACAAATATGGACACATTATCACTGTGTTGCATCAAATGGATCTTTCAGTTACCACACCTACACAGATATTGGGAAAGATCAATGCTCATGAGATGTACATGCACATCAATGACAAGGAAGATTCATTTTCCAAGAGAAAGGATTTGGCTCTCAAAGCAAATCAAGAAAGAAAAGGAAAAGTTAAAGTACAAATTGAGGAAGAATCCTCAAGTGATGATGACCTTGATGCTAACATTGCCTTGATGGTGAGGAAGACCACCAAAATGTTAAAGAATCTCAACAGAGAAGGCATCAAATTTGATTCAAGAAAGAAGAAATTCTTTTCCAGTAAAAGAAAGCTCATTTCTGAGATGGACTGCTACAACTGTGGAGAGCTTGGTCATCTTGCTCATCAATGTAACAAGCCCAAGAAGAACAAGTTCAAGGGCAAGAAAGAAGATGACAGCGATGATGAGAAAAAGGAAAAGAGATTCTTCAAGACGAAGGATGAGAAGCACAAGAGGTTCCACAAAAAGAAAAATGGAAAGACATATATTGTTGGTGACTGGCTCACTGACATTGAGTCATCAAGTGGATCTTCTTCAAGTGAAGAAGAGAATGATGAAAAATTTGCCGCCATCACCGGGGACTTCTCTTCACCACCACCATCTCCATCATCGACTTCTCACCTATGCCTCATGGCTAGAGGTGAACGGAAGGTACAAAATGATATTGATATAACTGATGATAGTGATAGTGATTGTGATGAGGAATTTGCTTCACCTTCCTATGATGAACTAGCTGACTTGCTTAAAGAATACACTCAAATCATTAGGAAGTCAAAAGCTAAATGTGATAAGTTGAAAAATGAAAATGAATCTTTGAATGACAAATATGACATAGTGATGAAAGCTAGTGATGAAATGAATGAAGAGAACAAAACTATGTCATCCACTGTAAATAAGCTCACAACCTCCCTAAAAGATGCTAAGGATAAATGTGACAAGTTAAATGAAGCTAATAGGGAGTTGAAAGATAGACTAGTGAAAATCAAGGAAGACTATACTAAGATTAAATTTGATCATGATAATCTTTTTGTTGAAAATGAACTTTTATCTTGCAATACACATGAGGCTATTAACCCTGTTGTTAAGATTGATGTAGCAACCTCATGTGCTGATTTGAGTCAAGGAGAGCAAACTAGTCTACATGATGAATTGACCGAAAAAGTTGAAGTCTTGACCTTAGACAACCAAAAATTGAAGAGATACTTGACTGATGCAACTATTAGAGGAAAGGTTGCTATTGAGAACAATGATTTCAACAATGAGTTGGCAGTAGATAATGAAAGGCTTAAAAATTAGGTCAAGAAACTTAAGAGTGAAAATGAACATTTTGCAACAATACGCTGCCTTCCCACGCGTTCGCGCCCTACGCATCGTTCCTGTCCCACGCTCGATCTTCGGGCAGGCCCATGCATGCGTCGAGCTGGCCACCTGTTGGAGTGCTGGCCGTTGATCACGTTTTGGCCCATGGAAAGCGCGCTGGTCATGCTTCCAACGAGCACGAAGATAAAAAGGTATGGCCCATAATGACCAATTCAAAATGGATTTAGGAAAAATATTAGAAGCTATTGAAGTATTGTCGTTTTTTGGATTTAATACTTTTAAGGATACCCTAATCTCCACGTTTTGGAAGCTATATTTTTAGGAGCTATTGGAGTTTCTCCAGCGGCGGGCGCAGGACGAGAATTAATGGGGGCTATAAAGATCACATGAGAGCCATTGCTTACTGGTTCGCCAGTTCGACGACCGTCGGGGACATGTCATATAGTTGTGACAAGCGAGATCTAGCTTGTCAGGCGGATTGGCGTCACGATGAAAACAAGGCATGGGACAGAGGCGCCAGGAAGGGTCGGAGTCTGGCAGTGCGCATCGGGAATGGGTCGGCGGCAGAAACGGGATAACAAGCAAACTGGTTTAGGTGGTGTTGGAAAGTTTAGGGTCAGACTGGTAGATGCAAGGACGGGACCGAGAGGATTCGACGAGAAGGCTTATGACAGGATTGTTTTAGGCAATGTTCCAAACCTCTAAAGCTAATTGTTCACTGGTTTTAGTTGGGTTGGTTGGAGCATCTAACAACTAATACTTATTTGAGGGGTATAACTAACAATTAGTTGATCCATTCTAAACCTCTGAGCTAATTGTAGCCACTAGATATTGGGTTTTAAGGTTTAGAACAAGACTTTATACTACCTAAAACTTTGATTTTTTATACACTTAGCACTAATAATCATTAGACATAAAAGGGTGTACAAAATTGAGGGGCGTCATGGCCTATTTTGCCCCCGATCTGCCTCAGTTGCTCTAAGACATGTTTGGTTGGGGTTACTGTAACTGCTTTGACTTCTCAAAAAATCAAAACCCAATCACATGGTGTTGTTTATAGAGATTGCTTTTGTAGAATCGGTTATTTTTTATAGTATATTTTTGAAAGCAACTTAGATTTTTTTGGCGTTTTGCCTTCAAAATGGATGGAATAAAGAGCTCCTTTGTAGTTGTTTAAGATACATAAAAATAAAATGTATATTTTATACTTGTTTTGATCAAATAAGTTTGTTTTTTTACTGCTCGCATCTCACTTTCAACGTTTGACATCTTCATCAGATCGTGTAAACGGTTGTGTAAAGCAAAGTTTTGAAAATCGTCGATTACGTCGCGCCTAGGTGCGCCTAGGCGCTAGGCCATGGCCTTCCGCCTGGACTAGGGGGGTAGGCGACCTCCTAGTTGATCGGAGCGCCTAGGCAGCACCTTGCGTGGATTCTGCGGCGATTCCGCGTCGCCCATATGCCCAGTCGTCGCGGAGGAGGGGCTAGGCGCGCGCCGCGCGCGCGAGCTATAACGCGCGGGAGGGGATAAGGGAGCGGCGCGGGAGGGAAAGGCAGACGCGAAAGGGGAATAGCCTGAGTGCGCGGACGCCGGAGACCCCCTCCCTGCTTCCTTCTCCGCCAGACGCCAGAGAAGCGGCCGCCACCAGAGAAGCCCCCGCCGCTAGAGAACTCCCCTGCTTGCTTGCTTGCTTGCCAGAGAAGCCCCTGCCGCCAGAGAAGCCCCCTGCTTGCTTGCTTCTTCTCTCCTGTTCTTCGCCGACACTGCCCTGCTGCACATCCTCTGCCCTGCTGCTTGCTTCTCTCCTCCCCTGTTCTTCGCCGACAGAGACAGAGAACTCCCCTGGTTCTTCCCCGACAGAGAAGGTCTGTACGTTCCTCCTCCCCTGATTCTCTCCTCTGTTAATCTGTTATTCACATATGATGGCTTGAACTCAGATGAGAGAGGGTCAATCTAAAGAAACTGCAAGTGCACCAGAGGGAGTTAGTGTCCTTAGAAGAAATTCAGATGATGTGGGATGGGAGTATGGGGTTCTTGTTGATATAAACAATAAGGACAAGGTAAAGTGCATACTGTGTGACAAGCAAATGTGTGGAGGGGTTTATCGGTTGAAGCAACATATCGCCCAGGAAGGAAAGAATGCGAAGAAATGCCAAGGCATGAAGACCACCAAAGAGAAGTTGTTGGAGGCTCAAGAAAAGTGCAAGAAAGCACTAGATGGAGCAAAAAGGAAAAGGGAGGTGAAGACTGTTCGTGAGCTAGAACTTAGAGAGGAAGTTCATGTGTCTAGGGTTGGAGGATCAGAAGAAGTGACTTGTGTTGGAAGTTCAGAGCCTCACAAATTAGGCCCCATGGACAAATGGACAAAAGCTATTGATCCTACAACAACCAAATCTGAATCTTTGACTCAACAGAGGCTGAACAGGGAACTTTGGAAAGAAAGATTACATGAGGTGCATAAATATATTGCAAGATGGGCCTTTAACCATGGTAATTTCCTTGCTATTTTTTAATTTCAGATTTCATATTCATCAGATTTCCTTGCTGTTTTTTAATTTCCTTGTTGTTTTGTAATATTGATAGCAATATCATTCAATGCATGTGACAACGATGAGTTCAAGCAAATGTGTGAAGCAATTGGACAATTTGGGCCTGGAATTGAACCTCCAACTATGTTTGACCTGCGAGGGAGATTGTTGGAAGAAGAATATGCAAGAACCAAGAGTTTGCTGCAAGAACGTGAAGCCGAGAAGATGAAGAATGGGTGCTCTATTATGACCGATGCTTGGTCAGATAAGAAGAGGAGAAGCGTAATGAATGTGCGCACTAATTGTGCTGATGGAACTAGTTTTATTTCCTCAAAAGAGATGTCAGATGTGTCACACACAAGTGAAGTGATCTTTGAACTAGTGGACAAAGCAATCGAAGACATTGGTCCAGATGATGTGGTGCAAGTTGTGACTGACAATGCTTCTAACAACATGGGAGCAAAGAAGCTACTGCATGTGAAGAGACCACATATCTTTTGGACCTCTTGTGCAACTCACACAATTAACTTGATGCTCCAAGGAATTGGCAACATGCCTCGGTTCAAGAAGATGATTGACCAAGCAAAGGCATTTACCATATTTGTCTATGGGCACACAAGAACACTAGAGTGCATGAGATACTTCATTGAGGGGAAAGAGATAGTAAGGCCAGGAGTGACTAGGTTTGCTTCAAACTATCTAACTTTGGACAACATACAAGAGAAGAAGGACCAACTAAGAAAGATGGTGGTTCATAGTAGGTGGAACTCACTGAAGGATGTGAAATCAAAGAAGGGAAAAAATGCCACAACAACTATATTGAATCCAACCTTTTGGAAGGATGTGAAATTGACATTGGCAGTTTTTGCGCCATTGTTCAAAGTTCTCCGTTTGGTTGATGGAGATGTGAAGCCATCCATGGGCTTTGTATATGGAGAAATATTGAAGGCAAAGAGACATGTCAAAGAGGCCCTTGGCAATGTTGAGAACCGTTTCAAGGATGTTGTTGCTATTATTGACAAGAAGATGGCTGGAAGACTTGATTCTCCATTGCATTTGACAGCTTATTTGCTGAATCCACACTACAGTTATGCTGACCCATCAATCTTTGGTGTTCCCAAAATAACAGAAGGTTTTATCAATTGTGTGGAGACTTTTTATTATCATGACGACGAAATGCAAGAACAAGCAGCCAACATCGAACTCCAGAAGTTTCAGAATAGAGAAGGTCCATTTAGCAAGAAGCTTGCAAGGACTTTTGAAAACTTTGATTATAATCCAGGTAACAACTGTTTGTAAATAGAGAGGTTTTTTATTTCAGTATTGTAACAAGCAATCTGTTATACTACTAACTAATAGAGAGGTATTTTATTTCAGCATCATGGTGGCGGCTTTATGGAACTGAAACACCAGCTCTACAGAAGATGGCTACCAAGATCCTATCTTTAACAGCAAGTTCTTCTGGTTGTGAAAGAAATTGGAGTGGGTTTGATGGGGTAAGTACCTATCTGTTATCAAAATTACAGCAGCATTACAATAAAATTGCAGAACTAAAAGTGCTCTTATTTTTAATTTATAGGTGCACACTAAGAAGAGAAATAGGCTTACTACAGACCGCCTCAACAAGTTGGTCTACATTCAGTTCAACAACAGGCTAATTAATAAGAGAGCAAAGATCAAGTCCAAGAAAATTACTGATGTTCTCTTGTCTAGTGGTACAACTGAAGCTCAAGGTTTCCTCCAAGAGAATGAAGATGATTGTGCATTAGTCTCCTTTAGAGATGACGAAGACGAGGAAGAAGTCATGGAAGGTACAGGGATACCTTGGTCTGTGCTTGGAGATGCAGTGGGAGCAGAAGAACAACTAGAGCTGCGTAGAAGTGCAAGGGTGAGAGAGCTCAATGAAGAAGAGTTTGAGTCCGAAGAAGAAGAGTTTGATGAAGATGAGGATGAGATGGATGAAACCTAAGTGTGAGCCGGCTTCATGTCATGTTTTAGCTTTTATTATGCATCCATGTATCTTTAACTTGTGAACTTAGAACTTCTGTTGTGCGCTTGTGTTTTGTGTTGTGCCTTGTGAGAACTGAATCATGTGCACACGCTTGTTATTTTATTTCGTGTTGCTGCATTTTATATGTGTTGCTGCCTGCTATCCCTTCATGTTTGTGATTTCTAAAGGCTATCCTATGCTGCTGATCAGTACTTAATGGATGAGAGAAGGGTCAGACCTCAGATAAGTACCAAACTTGTTATTTCCTATTTTTTTTATCACTTGTATTGATGCCCAATTGCATCTAAAAGTGTTGTCCACTTCTATTGCAGCAGTGCTTGAGGATTCAGTGATCAGCAGATCTGCAAGGACAAAAGATATGTCTACTGGTCCTTCCCTATTTTTTATCTATAAATGTATATATTATATAAGTTGGCAAAACGCCTAGCATCGCCTAGGCAAGCCTAGGCTGGACTAGTCTCTAGGCCAAGGGTCATCGCTTAGATTCCGCCTAGCGCCTAGCAAAACTTTGGTGTAAAGTACTATTTTTCATTATAGATTACATTATTTACATAGTAGAGTTTGAAACAGTAAGTAAGATAGGGAGTGAGATAAAAAGTCTACTGGCTACAGCTCAACCAAACAATTCGATTAAACCATCAGCTTGTTCACTTGACTTTAATTTGTACCGACTTCTACTACGTCTACATTGTTTGTCTACCGGAATCCGAAGCGAACAAGCGCAAGCCAGCAACACATTCGAGCAGCACTCTTGACTGATATGAACATGTTGATTGCAAATACAGAGTGTGTACCCTCTGTATGAAATGAATGTCGCAGTGATCTTGAGCAAATTTGAAGGCAGAACTTTGTGTTCTGGTATTTACCTTCAACGCAACGCGTTCTTGCCATGTCTCTTTAAAAAAAAAAGAGTAAAACCCAGATTCTACGTTCAAATGTGGGATTTGGAACTAGAAAAGAAAAAAAAAACAGGTCAGGCTGATTGAATCAAATATGTACTTGACAAAGTCATCAGATTCACCACTACTTCCTCTGATCTCTTCTAACCTGTTTGCCAGCCATGACAATAGATGTACAGTATATTGAAACAACTATTAAGCATTTGTATCCCTTATAACCTGAAACAATTGAAGCCATATAAGCTGTATGGTAAGCCTTTGAACTCTCACGTGTATTTGTTTGCGTAAGAGTGATGAGACATAAATTATGCAAGTTTCACGTTATTAGGAATCTAGGATGTCCAAACATCACCTGGCTCAGAGCTGCATGTACAGCTACAGTTCAACTTACGTCAAAATTGTAGTTGGCGCAATTTGCATCTTGAATACAACGAGATAATTGCCATTATGGAAGAAGAGAGAAGCGGTTTCGACGAAATGGAGGCGTTGGCGTTGGCTTCTCTGTTTTGGAGACGCAGGCGACAGACAAACTCTAAAATGGATACGAAACACTCACTTAGGCTGCGCAAACAGGTATCAGTGTCCTTTCACCGTTTACCGTCGCCGTGCTCAGACGCCGTCTGGCGTCGTCTTCTTCTCTCCGTCGCTTCTCCTCCGTCGCAGAATTAGAGTGCTCTCGGGGCTGGACATCTCAAGCTCCATCCTTCCATATGCCTGGTTC
This sequence comes from Zea mays, assembly GCF_902167145.1. Taxonomy (NCBI): domain Eukaryota; kingdom Viridiplantae; phylum Streptophyta; class Magnoliopsida; order Poales; family Poaceae; genus Zea; species Zea mays. The sequence goes on from NC_050103.1 coordinate 143,695,216, forward strand.
CTGCTCCCAGCGCCCCTCAAGCTCCATCGCACCGAGTAGCTCGCCCATCCTGCCCTCCCCTGCTCGCCATGGATGTGCGCCGAGCTCCTCGCGCGGGCCAAGAGCTCCCCTGCTCCCATGGCGGCTGAGCTCCCTCGCTCGGTCCTGCTCGCCCCAGCGGCCGCTCCTCTTTCCTCCTCCCATTTCCCAGCGCGTCGTGGTCTTCCCCAAGCTCCCTTCCATGGCGTCCTCCCTGCGCGCGCAAAGTCCCTGCGCTCGCCGGCGCCTGCTCCCTGGAGTCCCCTGCGCCCGGCCATGGTCACCGCGAGCCGTGAAATTCCCTGCGCGCCTGCCCCCATGCCGAGCTCGGCCCCTGGCTTCTCTGCTGCGCGCACGCGGTTTCCTCGCTCCTCCCTCAGTCCGTTTCTCTCCCTGTTGCGCGCGCTTGAGCGCCCTGGCGTTCGCCATGGCCACCGCGCCGTGGAACTCTGCGCGCTCGGGCCCTGCTCGCTCCCTGTGCTCGCGCCCAACCGAAGTTTCCTGCGCGTGCTCGTCGGCCAGAGCTTCTAGCTCGCATCCCTCCAGCTCGTCAGCCGTGTGCCCAGTCTCCAACTCCTTCCCTGTCGCGCCGTCGTCGAGTACCTTGCGGCGCCCTGCTCCCATTTGCTCGTCTCCATGGCTGCGCAGCAGACCGTGATGCTCCAGCTCGGCCTGCGTGCCGCTGCGCTCGCCCATGGTGGCGCATCCCTCTCCCAGCCGTCGAATCACGCCGTTCGCGCTCTGTCCAGTCCCCAGCTCGGTTTTCCTCGGTCGCGGACACCGTCGCGCTCGGGCCCTCCAGATACGCACCGACACCAAACGTGTTCGTACGCACGTACACGTATCTTGCCAGTCGTAGCCATTGACTCTCTCACTAGGGTTCACTCCTCTTGCGTGTGTGGTTTCCTTGCAGTTGGGTACGAGCCCTACTTCGGCAAGAAGGTGGATCCGGAGCCCGAGCGGTGCCGGCGTACGGACGGCAAGAAATTTCTGGATTGGGGATGCTGGCTGCGTGAACAAGATACGGCGGCGCCATGTTTTTGACGGCGTGAACAAGATATGGACACTAGAGCTAAATCTATGTCTGTTGTCCATATCAGGAAGAGTCTGTCGTCTGCGTCTCCAAAACAAAGAAGCCAACGCCAATGCCTCCATTTCGTCGAAACCGCTGCTCTCTTCTATAATGGCAATTATCTCCAATACAACAGTTTGGTGCTCAAAAGTGTCAAACAGACAATTAGCATTCCGGATGCACTCAGAATTCAGTCTGTGTCAATGGTAGAACCGTACTGATGGTGATGGATGTAGGTTAAAAAAAGAACATGTAACTAAACAACCATATAGTTGATAGGACTGCATCAAGAAATGGGAACGAGAACACTACAACTATAGCATAGCAGTAATAAAGAATCACAGCTGAAACGATATCTACTACAACCATGTACAAACTAATCACTTGCAAACCCATTGAACAGGGCCAATCATACCAAAGGGACCCACGACCGACTAGCAACAGCACCCCCAACTAGATGAGATCTACTACCAGACACCAGTACAAACGAGAGGGAAGGCAACCAATCTAAGACGAAGTGAACTTGGTGACCGCCTTTGTGCCTTCAGAGACGGCGTGCTTGGCGAGCTCGCCGGGTAGGACGAGGCGGACGGAGGTCTGGATCTCGCGGGAGGTGATGGTGGGCTTCTTGTTGTAGCGGGCGAGCTTGGCGGCCTCCGCGGCGAGCTTCTCGAAGATGTCGTTGATGAAGGAATTCATGATGGACATGGCCTTGGACGAGATGCCGATGTCGGGGTGCACCTGCTTGAGCACCTTGAAGATGTAGATCTTGTAGGTCTCCACGCTCTTCTTGGCTTTCTTCTTGCCCTTCTTGCCCTCGCCGGCGCCGGACTTGCCCGCGGGGAGGCGTTTCTCCGCCTTCGGCTTCTTCCCTGCCGGAGCCTTCTCCGCCTTCTCGGTCGCGGGCTCCTCCTCCGCGGGCTTCTTCGCCGCCGGCTTTTTCTCCGCCTTGGGCGCCATCGATGCTGCGGATTGATCCGCGGTTGGGGGGCTTTGCGCTTTGCTCGGTCGGGTTTGGGAGCGGGGGCGGCTTCGCGGTGTTTGCTGTGAGCTGTGACTGACTGATTGGTGATGGCGAGGAGAGGGGAGGGCCGTGATTAGTTTATAGACCACAAGAGACGGGCGCTGATTGGTTCAAAGGCAAACTCCCGGATCGATGACGTGGAGAGGTGGGAGCCATTGGTGCCGCTTCAAATGGACGGCTGCGATGGGTTTCAACGCAGATTGCTGACATGGAATGCTAGTTGGGCTACGAGAAGAAGCACGGCAGTAGGTGAAAGGGAAATGTGCCCTTGGGCCATTTCTAAGTATTTTGGTGATTGAGTGCCAACACAAGTGCTTAAATGTGAATCAATGTCCATGGATGAACAATGTGCAAATCTAGAGCAAAGGTATGTTTCTAAGTCTTAGTACATTGGTTTTGTGTACTAATATACTTGTCTAAGTATTAGAAACAGGAAAAAGAAGAGAAGAAGAAAGTTGGCTGTGTACAGCCAAGAGGCTGTTTCGGTCTAGGGCACCGGACTGTCCGGTGGTGCACCGGACAGTGTCCGGTGGTGCACCGGACAGTGTCCGGTGCGCCAGGCTGCCTCGGCCGAAGAGGCCGCTCTCGGGAATTTGCTGACGGCGTACGGCTAAAATTCACCGGACTGTCCGGTGTGCACCGGACTGTCCGGTGTGCACCAGACTGTCCGGTGAGTCAACGGTCGGCCGAGCCAACGGTCGGCCGCAGAATCTGCGCGCGACACGTGGTCTGGCCAACGGTCGGAAGGAGGCACCGGACTGTCCGGTGTGCACCGGACTGTCCGGTGCGCCAGATCTGCAACGGTCGGCAACGGTCGGCTGAGCTGTTTATGGAAATAAATCGGGCACCGGACAGTGTCCGGTGTGCACCGGACAGTGTCCGGTGTGCACCGGACTGTCCGGTGCGCCCGACGACAGAAGGCAAGATTGGCCTTCTGGATTTGCTCTCAAACGGCTCCTAGCTGCCTTGGGGCTATAAAAGGGACCCCTAGGCGCATGGAGGAGATAACCAAACAACCTTAGAGCATTCCTGATCATCCACACTCAGTCTTTGCGCATCCGTTTGTCATTCTAAGTGATTCGAGCTCCGTTCTTGTGAGAACCTTGAGATAATCTTTTGAGCTCGACTCTTGGCCGTGTGTGTGCGCGTTTTGCTGTGGATTTGTGTGTGTTGCTTCCCTCCCTTACTCCGTATTTCTTTGTGAATCTCAAGTGTAAGGGCGAGAGACTCCAAGTTATGGAGATTCCTCGCAAACGGGATATTGAAAGAAAAGCATAACACTGTGGTATTCAAGTTGATCATTGGATCACTTGAGAGGAGTTGAGTGCAACTCTCGTCCGTTGGGACGCCACAACGTGGAGTAGGCAAGTTTTGTACTTGGCCGAACCACGGGATAAATCACTGTGTCTTCTCTGTGTTGAACTCCTTGTGATTATCATATTGTGCAAGATCTTCCCTCTAGCCACTTGGCATTAACTGTGCTAACACTTAATCTAAGTTTTGTGGCTTAAGTTTTAAAGTTTACAGGATCACCTATTCACCCCCCCCCCTCTAGGTGCTCTCAATTGGTATCAGAGCCGTTCTCTTCAAGAAAGGGACTAATCGCCCGAAGAGATGGATCCTAAGGGGAAGGGAATCGTGATCAACGACAAGGAAAAGGAGTCCTTCGTCAACGAGCCAAAAGATGACAAATCCAACGACTCTGGCTCGGGCCACAAGCGCAAAGATGGGAAGAAGAAGAAGACAAGGCGCATCAAGGAGATCGTCTACTACGACAGCGACGAATCCTCTTCTTCCCAAAAGGACGACGACAACGACTACAGGAAGACGGTCAATTCAAACTTTTCATTTGATTATTCTCATATTCCACATAGTTCGAATTCGCATTTTCTTTCCATTCCTCTTGGCAAACCTCCACACTTTGATGGGGAGGACTACGGATTTTGGAGTCACAAAATGCGTAGTCATTTATTCTCTCTCCATCCAAGCATATGGGAGATCGTAGAGAATGGAATGAAATTTGATAGCTCGGATAGCCCTATGTTTATTAATGAACAAATTCACAAAAATGCACAAGCTACTACTGTGTTGCTAGCCTCTTTGTGCAGGGACGAGTACAATAAGGTGAGCGGCTTGGACAATGCCAAGCAAATATGGGACACCCTCAAGATTTCTCACGAGGGGAACGACATCACCGTGCTCACTAAAATGGAATTGGTGGAGGGCGAGCTTGGAAGGTTTGCAATGATAAGGGGCGAGGAGCCAACACAAACATACAACCGGCTCAAGACCCTTATCAACAAAATAAGGAGTTATGGAAGCACGCGATGGACGGACCATGACGTCGTCCGACTATTACTAAGGTCCTTTACCATTCTTGATCCTCATTTGGTGAATAATATTCGTGAGAATCCCAGGTACACCAAAATGTCGCCCGAAGAAGTCCTAGGAAAATTCGTCAGCGGGCGAATGATGATTAAGGAAGCAAGGTACGTGGACGACGCCTTGAATGGACCAATCAACGAGCCGCAACCTCTTGCTCTCAAAGCAACAAGAAGCAAGGAGGCGCTACCTAGCAAGGTGGCACAAATTGAGGCGACCGGACTTAATGATGAAGAGATGGCTCTCATCATCAAACGCTTCAAGACGGTGCTAAGAGGTCACAAGGGGCAGCCAAGCAAGACCAAGACAAAGGGGAAGCGCTCATGCTTCAAGTGCGGTAAGATTGGTCATTTTATCGCTAACTGCCCCGATAACGATAGTGACCAGGAACAGGGGAACAAGAGGGAAAAGAAGAAGAACTACAAGAAGGCCAAGGGCGAGGCACACATTGGAAAGGAGTGGGATTCGGATTGCTCCTCCGACTCCGACAATGAAGGACTCGCCGCCACCGCCTTCAACAAGTCATCCCTCTTCCCGAACGAGCGTCACACATGCCTTATGGCAAGGGAGAAGAAGGTGAGTACTCGAAACTCCACTTATGCTTCTTCTAGTGATAATGAGTCTAGTGATGATGATGACATAGACTATTCATGCTTATTCAAGGGTTTAGATAGATCTAAAATAGACAAAATAAATGAATTGATTGATGCCTTGAATGATAAGAATGTGCTTTTAGAAAAGCAAGAAGATTTGTTGTATGAAGAACATGACAAATTTGTAGAAGCACAAAAATCACTTACATTAGAGATTAAGAGAAATGAAATACTTTCTTGTGAGTTGTCTACATGTCATGATTCAATTGCTAGTTTAAAGAGCAAAAATGATGATTTAAATGCTAAACTAGAAAAATCTAGCAAAACAACATCTTGTGTAGAACATGTTGAGATTTGCACTAGGTGTAAAGATTTCGATGTTGATGCCTGTAGTGATCATTTAGTTTCAATTTCCAAACTAACTGAGGAATTGACTAGTCTTAATGCTCAACTTAAGGCTAGCAAAAGCGAATTTGATAAGCTAAAATTTGCAAGGGATGCCTACACGATTGGTAGACACCCCTCAATTAAGGATGGACTTGGCTTCAAAAGGGAAGCCAAGAACTTAACAAGCCATAAGGCTCCCATTCCCGTTAAGGAGAAAGGGAAGGCCCCTATGGCTACTAGTGCTAAAAAGAACCATGCCTTTTTGTATCATGATAGGAAAAATTCTAGAAATGTTTTTAGAAATTATGATGCTTTTGATTCACATGCTTATGATTCTTATGCCATGACTGCTTCTAGTTCTTCCTATATGCATGGTAGAGATATGACTAGGAGAAATGTTATTCATCATGTGCCTAGAAAGAATACTATTCATGCTCCTAGGAAAGTAGTAAATGAACCTTCTACAATTTATTGTGCTTTAAATGCTTCCTTTGCTATTTGTAGAAAGGATAGGAAGATAGTTGCTAGGAAGTTAGGGGCAAAATGCAAGGGAGACAAAACTTGCATTTGGGTCCCTAAGGAAATTGTGACTAACCTTGTAGGACCCAACAAGAGTTGGGTACCTAAGTCCCAAGCCTAAATTTGCCTTGCAGGTTTATGCATCCGGGGGTTCAAGCTGGATTATTGATAGCGGATGCACAAACCATATGACGGGGGAGAAGAAGATGTTCACCTCCTACGTCAAGAATAAGGATTCTCAAGATTCAATTATATTCGGTGATGGGAATCAAGGCAAGGTAAAAGGATTAGGTAAAATTGCAATCTCAAATGAGCACTCAATTTCTAATGTGTTTTTAGTTGAGTCCTTGGGATATAATTTGCTATCTGTTAGTCAATTATGCAACATGGGGTATAACTGTCTATTTACAAATGTAGATGTGTCTGTCTTTAGAAGAAGTGATGGTTCACTAGCTTTTAAGGGTGTATTAGACGGCAAACTTTATTTAGTTGATTTTGCAAAAGAAGAGGCCGGTCTAGATGCATGCTTAATAGCTAAGACTAGCATGGGCTGGCTGTGGCATCGCCGCTTAGCACATGTGGGGATGAAGAACCTTCACAAGCTTCTAAAGGGAGAACACGTGATAGGTTTGACTAACGTGCAATTCGAAAAAGATAGACCTTGTGCAGCTTGTCAAGCAGGTAAACAAGTGGGAGGAGCACATCACAGCAAGAATGTGATGACCACTTCAAGACCCCTGGAGCTGCTGCATATGGACCTCTTCGGACTCGTCGCCTATCTGAGCATAGGAGGGAGTAAGTATGGTCTAGTTATTGTTGATGACTTTTCCCGCTTCACTTGGGTGTTCTTTTTGCAGGATAAGTCTGAAACCCAAGGGACCCTCAAGCGCTTCCTCAGGAGAGCTCAAAATGAGTTTGAGCTCAAGGTTAAGAAGATAAGGAGCGACAACGGGTCCGAGTTCAAGAACCTTCAAGTGGAGGAGTTCCTTGAGGAGGAAGGGGTCAAGCATGAGTTCTCCGCTCCCTACACACCACAGCAAAATGGTGTGGTAGAGAGGAAGAACATGACGCTAATCGACATGGCTAGGACTATGCTTGGAGAGTTCAAGACCCCCGAGCGTTTTTGGTCGAAAGCCGTGAACACGGCTTGCCACGCCATCAACAGGGTCTACCTGCACCGCCTCCTCAAGAAGACGTCGTATGAACTTCTAACCGGTAACAAACCCAATGTATCGTACTTTCGTGTATTTGGGAGCAAGTGCTACATTCTAGTGAAGAAGGGTAGAAATTCTAAGTTTGCTCCCAAAGCAGTAGAAGGGTTTTTGTTAGGTTATGACTCAAATACAAAGGCGTATAGAGTCTTCAACAAATCATCGGGTTTGGTTGAAGTCTCTAGCGACGTTGTATTTGATGAGACTAATGGCTCTCCAAGAGAGCAAGTTGTTGATTGTGATGATGTAGATGAAGAAGATGTTCCGACGGCAGCTATACGAACCATGGCGATTGGGGAAGTACGGCCACAGGAACAAGATGAACGAGATCAACCATCTTCCTCAACTACGGTGCTACCCCCAACTCAAGACGATGAACAGGTTCATCAACAGGAGGCGGATGATCAAGGGGGAGCACAAGATGATCATGTGATGGAGGAAGATGCGCAACCGGCACCTCCAACCCAAGTTCGAGCGATGATTCAAAGGGATCATCCCGTCGATCAAATTCTGGGTGACATTAGCAAGGGAGTAACTACTCGATCTCGATTAGTTAATTTTTGCGAGCATTACTCCTTTGTCTCTTCTATTGAGCCTTTCAGGGTAGAGGAGGCCTTGCTAGATCCGGACTGGGTGTTGGCCATGCAGGAGGAGCTCAACAACTTCAAGCGCAATGAAGTTTGGACACTGGTGCCTCGTCCGAAGCAAAATGTTGTGGGAACCAAGTGGGTGTTCCGCAACAAACAGGACGAGCACAGGGTGGTGACGAGGAACAAGGCTCGACTTGTGGCAAAAGGTTATGCCCAAGTCGCAGGTTTGGACTTTGAGGAGACTTTTGCTCCTGTGGCTAGGCTAGAATCAATTCGTATCTTGCTAGCATATGCCGCTCACCATTCTTTCAGGTTGTTCCAAATGGATGTGAAGAGCGCCTTCCTCAACGGGCCAATCAAGGAGGAGGTGTACGTGGAGCAACCCCCTGGCTTCGAGGATGAACAGTATCCCGACCATGTGTGTAAGCTCTCTAAGGCGCTCTATGGACTTAAGCAAGCCCCAAGAGCATGGTATGAATGCCTTAGAGACTTTTTACTTGCTAATGCTTTCAAGGTTGGGAAAGCCGATCCAACTCTGTTCACTAAGACATGTGATGGTGACTTGTTTGTGTGCCAAATTTATGTCGATGACATAATATTTGGTTCTACTAACCAAAAGTCTTGTGAAGAGTTTAGCAGGGTGATGACGCAGAAGTTCGAGATGTCGATGATGGGCGAGTTGAACTACTTCCTTGGGTTCCAAGTGAAGCAACTCAAGGACGGCACCTTCATCTCCCAAACGAAGTACATGCAAGATCTGCTAAAGCGGTTTGGGATGAAGGACTCCAAGCCCGCAAAGACTCCGATGGGAACTGACGGACACACCGACCTCAACAAAGGAGGTAAGTCCGTTGATCAAAAAGCATACCGGTCGATGATAGGGTCTTTACTTTATTTATGTGCTAGTAGACCGGATATTATGCTTAGCGTATGCATGTGTGCTAGATTTCAATCCGATCCTAAGGAATGTCACTTAGTGGCGGTGAAGCGAATTCTTAGATATTTGGTTGCTACGCCTTGCTTCGGGCTCTGGTATCCAAAGGGGTCTACCTTTGACTTGGTTGGATACTCAGACTCCGACTATGCTGGATGTAAGGTCGATAGGAAGAGTACATCAGGGACGTGCCAATTCTTAGGAAGGTCCCTGGTGTCATGGAACTCTAAGAAACAGACTTCCGTTGCCCTATCCACCGCTGAGGCCGAGTACGTTGCCGCAGGACAGTGTTGCGCGCAACTGCTTTGGATGAGGCAAACCCTCCGGGACTTTGGCTACAATCTGAGCAAAGTCCCACTCCTATGTGATAATGAGAGTGCTATCCGCATGGCGGAAAATCCTGTTGAGCACAGCCGCACAAAGCACATAGACATCCGGCATCACTTTTTGAGAGACCACCAGCAAAAGGGAGATATCGAAGTGTTTCATGTTAGCACCGAGAACCAGCTAGCCGATATCTTCACTAAGCCTCTAGATGAGAAGACCTTTTGCAGGTTGCGTAGTGAGCTAAATGTCTTAGATTCGCGGAACCTGGATTGAATTGTAGCATACATGTATTTATGCTTTTGATCATGTTCCTTTTTGCATTTTGTTGCTTATTATGGTGCTCAAGTTGTACAAACACTCCCTGGACCTCACAAGTCCGTTGCAAAGTGATGCACATGTTTAGGGGAGATGTGTTACAACTTGACCCTTTGAGACTAACCATGTGCTTGAGTTTGATGATTTAGTCTCGAAGGAGGATTGAAAGGGAAAAGGTGGACTTGGACCATGAAAGACTTCCACTGCACTCCGATGAGAGGGTAACTTATTCCAAATTCATTTTTAGACTCTTATTGCCTTTGTGTTCTCATTTGAAGATTTTGGTAAGGCAATGGGGTTAAAAGGGCCAAGATTGTTCCCGTTTTGGTGTTTGATGCCAAAGGGGGAGAAAATAAAGGCCAAAGCGATAAATGGATCAGCTGCCACTTGAGAGATTTTGAAAATAGTAGAATAGAGCTTTTTGTTTTGACAAAACTCTTTTATTGTCTCTCTTGTCAAAAGTTGGCTTTTTGTGGGGAGAAGTGTTGATTATGGGAAAAAGGGGGAGTTTTTGGATTCTTGAATCAAAATTCTTTGGAAAACCTCTCTTTATATCTCTACAAGTGGATTTGACTTAGAGATAGGATTTTGAGTTTGATTTGCAAAAACAAACCAAGTGGTGGCAAAGGATGATCCATATATGCCAAATTGAATCAAAATAAATTTGAGTTTTTATTTGAAGTGATATTGCACTTGTTCTAGTTCCTTTATGTTGTGTTGGCATAAATCACCAAAAAGGGGGAGATTGAAAGGGAAATGTGCCCTTGGGCCATTTCTAAGTATTTTGGTGATTGAGTGCCAACACAAGTGCTTAAATGTGAATCAATGCCCATGGATGAACAATGTGCAAATCTAGAGCAAAGGTATGTTTGTAAGTCTTAGTACATTGGTTTTGTGTACTAATATACTTGTCTAAGTATTAGAAACAGGAAGAAGAAGAGAAGAAGAAAGTTGGCTGTGTACAGCCAAGAGGCTGTTTCGGTCTAGGGCACCGGACTGTCCGGTGGTGCACCGGACAGTGTCCGGTGCGCCAGGCTGCCTCGGCCGAAGAGGCCGCTCTCGGGAATTTGCTGACGGCGTACGGCTAAAATTCACCGGACTGTCCGGTGTGCACCGGACTGTCCGGTGAGTCAACGGTCGGCCGAGCCAACGGTCGGCCGCAGAATCTGCGCGCGACACGTGGTCTGGCCAACGGTCGGAAGGAGGCACCGGACTGTCCGGTGTGCACCGGACTGTCCGGTGCGCCAGATCTGCAACGGTCGGCAACGGTCGGCTGAGCTGTTTATGGAAATAAATCGGGCACCGGACAGTGTCCGGTGTGCACCGGACTGTCCGGTGCGCCCGACGACAGAAGGCAAGATTGGCCTTCTGGATTTGCTCTCAAACGGCTCCTAGCTGCCTTGGGGCTATAAAAGGGACCCCTAGGCGCATGGAGGAGATAACCAAGCAACCTTAGAGCATTCCTGATCATCCACACTCAGTCTTTGCGCATCCGTTTGTCATTCTAAGTGATTCGAGCTCCGTTCTTGTGAGAACCTTGAGATAGTCTTTTGAGCTCGACTCTTGGCCGTGTGTGTGCGCGTTTTGCTGTGGATTTGTGTGTGTTGCTTCCCTCCCTTACTCCGTATTTCTTTGTGAATCTCAAGTGTAAGGGCGAGAGACTCCAAGTTGTGGAGATTCCTCGCAAATGGGATATTGAAAGAAAAGCATAACACTGTGGTATTCAAGTCGATCATTGGATCACTTGAGAGGAGTTGAGTGCAACTCTCGTCCGTTGGGACGCCACAACGTGGAGTAGACAAGTTTTGTACTTGGCCGAACCACGAGATAAATCACTGTGTCTTCTCTGTGTTGAACTCCTTGTGATTATCATATTGTGCAAGATCTTCCCTCTAGCCACTTGGCATTAACTGTGCTAACACTTAATCTAAGTTTTGTGGCTTAAGTTTTGAAGTTTACAGGATCACCTATTCACCCCCCTCTAGGTGCTCTCAGTAGGCTTGGTGCTTCGCCACAGCAGTCTACAATGTACCATCCCTTTTGGCCCATGCCACATAAGCTCTTGACTCCACGACCTCCATTCCAATCTAAGAAATCTTATCTACTCTAACTTTTTAGGGCTAGTTTGGAAATCTAAATACCGGAGAGGATTGAAGGGCTAAAATCCTCTTCTTATTCAAAATTGAATAAGGATAAGATTTTGGTCCCTCCAATTCCCTCCCATTTTGTGGCTCCCAAACTAGCACTCAGTGCATAACTTTTACCATCAACGGAAAGCCACATTAGCTTTCCTTACATACTCAAGGAGTGTTTGGTTTCCCTTAGGCTGAGTCCAGTGCACAGCCTCCCTCTCGCCCCTGCCACGTCAGCTCTCGCCTCCACTCTCGCCCCTGCTGCTCCAGTGCATAGGCTGCAGCAGGCTGCAGCCTCAGGCTATAGCTAATACGTCAGCTTTTCTATTTCAGAATTAAGTAATTCATGCGGATTTATTTCAACGCTCAGAAAACACACAACATAATATTTTTTCAAATCTGGGGACCAACCCGACATTGTGTGAAGGGGAGTTTGGAAGAGAAAAATGAGATGGAATGGTGTGTGGAATGAGCTCCACCCGGGTAGGGGTATATATAGAGGGATTGGGGATGAAATTTGTGATTTTTGCAATTTTTTCGAATTTTTTGGACTCCAAACGGTCAAAAACAGCTAGTTGCAACGGCTAGCACACGTGGACCAATCAGATCGCGCCACGTCGCTCTCGCCCGCGCTCTCGCCCCGCCAGTGCCTCGCCTCCCTCTCGCCTCCCTCTCGCCCGCCTCTCGCCCGGACGGGCGCTCCAGCGCGGGCGAGAGCGAGGCGATACCGCCCGCTCTCGCCGGGCGCGAGCGCCATCGCCCGGCGCCGGCCTCTCGCCCGCGCGCGGGCGACAGCGGCCTCTTCTCGCCCGCGCTGCCGCCCGCACTGCCACCAGCCTTACTAAAATTTAGTATGTGTCATAATAGATATTTCAATGTCAATTATGAGTTTTAAATATAGTCTAATTACAAAATTAATTACACACTCCCATCATACTCAAAATTAAGATCATTTAGGACACCATTTGTGATACAAAGAGTGATTAATTACATAGCAATTTTCCCGCGTATGCCCCTATTACATACTCCCTCCGAATTTTGCATCCCATTATGTTTGAAAGTTTATTGGTGTGGGAATTTTGGGTGTTGACTGTGTAGATACTTTTCGGTTGCAGGTGCAACTGCATTTTTTGTCTGCGGTATATTTTTGTTCATTTCCTTAGCCGAGCTAGTTTAGTTTATTTAAACAGCATTAGCACTCTCTGTCGTGCTACACTCGCTCTAGTACCAGTACTACACTTAATAACAAAGCTAAAGACGTTGGCACATTTCTTTGTTGACCCCTACTCTAGTATTACACTTGCTTCAAGTATTTTCCAAATTTATGTCATTACTATCGTACTCCTTCCTACAAATACTTGCTTCTTATATTTGTACAAGTTCCCGTATTTGGTGCCTTGTTCTGTACTGAAAAGACAACACTTGTTGCTAAAAGACATTGTTATGTATAGGATTTTCCATGTCGTCTTCTGTTGCATATGAGCTCAGTTGCACATGTCAGGGATTAACCGAATGAATTTTTTGAGACAGAGATTAAACCATAGGAGGATTAAATCTCCAAGGGGATTGCGTGGAAGAAAGGGATCCACTCAATCCCTCTCTGGATTAAATCCACTTGAGGAATTAATCCCTTACAACCGAACATAGCTTTAATAGCTTCTCCAGCCAACCGTGAAGGTATAACTAAAGTTCTATTGCATAAGTGGCTAGATTTTATGTACAACAGGTCACATTACAAGATCTAATAGAAGGAAATAACCAATTTCATGAGTCTAAAGCAGAATCCATCGAGGTATATATATATGACCAATTTACCAGTACCGTGTGAATTAACGACAAAAGGTATTAAGGCTTGTATTGTAGTACTATATATCATGTTACAGCCAATACATATCATATCAACATGAACCAATTTCATCGGAAAAGAATTGTTATTAATTAATTACAAGAGAAAATCCGAATCTTGTGCATGAGAATCGCGAATGAAAATAATGGTGTTACAACGACCCGAAGCAGGTGATTGGTAAGTAAAGAACAAATGAAATCGAATGGGACGATAAATTTACATGTCATAATTCCTTTTCCTAGCTATCCATCTTCACGCAGTAGCGAGTAGTATTTGTGATCCCATGCATATGAGTTAGCCGGGAGGTGGCAAGGTGAAGGCGCCGTCGTCGATATTTCTTCCACCGCACTGCTCGCTGACGTAGCTGGCGACGGCGGCCATGACCGCCGCACGGAAGTTGGGGTCCGCGACCGCCTTCTGCATGATGCTAGCCATCGGGACGACGTTGCCGTGACCGTGACTCGACGCCGCAGCCGGCAGACCGGATATGGCCACGGCGCCGCTGGGCGAACAGTAGCGTTGCGGCAGCGCGGCGAGCGGGAAGGCCAGCCGCGGCGGCGCGCCGTCGCAGCTTGCGCGTCGAGCGGCGGCGGCGGCGGCAGCGTAGGGCGTGAGCGGGTGGCTGTGGACGCCGTCGTACGTGGTGACCAGCACGGCCGTGTCGTGCGCGCACCGCTGGACCTTCTTCCGGACGGGGCAGTCGGGCGTGGCCGTGCAGCGGTAGTAGGCGCGCGGCCACGGGTTGCCCTTGGCCACCTTCTGGCCGTACTTCCTCCACTGGCACCCGTCGTTGACCGTGGCCGCGCTGCACCGCGTCCTGACGGTGACGCGGTCCGGCCTCTGCTGCGGCGGCGGCGGGGGCGCCCCCGGCAGCCGCCGCAGCGCCTTCTCGCTGCTTCCTCCGTCGTCGTTGTCTACAATTACCACCCTCTGCCGCTTGGCGCCAGAGCCGCCGCCGCAGCGCAAACCGAGGGCCAGACCGGTCCCGTCGTCGGCGTCGTTACTGGCGCTGATCTCCCCTCGTCGTCCTTCCGCGCGGAAACTTGCGCGGTTCGCGTTCGCCGCCGGTCCAAGGCTAAGTGACAGAACTGGCCCGGCGGCAGGTTCGTCGTCGCCCAGGTTCATCTGCGCGCACAGCACACATGCGTAAGTGTAGGATATGCGTCTTTCAGTAAAGTAACATGAGCGAAGCAAAAGTACCTTGTGAGCTGCGCCTGCGCCTCTCATCATCTCGTCCTTGAAAACAAGAGTAGTCTTAAGCTCCATGAATATGAATCCTAGCTAGCTAGTTTCTCTTAATGCCTGTCTATTTATAGACAGACAGACAGACAGATGAACCGTGCCGTGTGGGTGTGGCGCATCTATCCATCCATATTTATATATGTTACCGAAACAAAATGTCAAAAGTTGACTTTAATTAATCTAACTGCTGTGTTAAAAAGGGAGGATGGACAAGTAAGAGGGTGTTTGGTTTCTAGGGACTAATGTTTAGTCCCTTCATTTTGTTTTATTTTAGTATATAAATTGACAAATATAGAAACTAAAATAGAGTTTTAGTTTCTATATTTGATAATTTTGTAACTAAAGTGGAATAAAATGTATGGACTAAAAATTAGTCCCTAGAAACCAAACACCCGCTAAGTGCAAAAGGACACGGCAATTAAGGTAACGAACGGCGGCATATAATTAGAAACGGTTTGATTAGTTCGTTAATCTCGGCGTTTTGGAGACGTGACCGCTTTGGTCATCGGGGCCTTGACGCTTTCTCTCCTTAATTTCTGTCCGCGCGCGCGGCACGCTTGGTCAAGTCGGTCCAGATCCGGCGCATGCAGCTAGCAGCAGGTGTTGCCAAGAAATTCAAATTCTTCGCACGCCATTCAAATAAATGAAACATGGGCATAGATATTAATTATACTAGAAGTTGCGGTTTTAGAAACATGTGCACGTACGAAGAATGTTCCCGTGTTAAGAGGAGAAAACAGATGAAATAGCAGTTCCGTCTACGTCACAAAATGTTCTACGTGACGATGAACGACTACTTTAACCCTGACCGTAGTACATGAAAATCGAGGCCCTTTCAGCTCTGAATTTGACTTTGTCCCCCCACGTACGTGAAAAGGTCACATCATCATCAGCAGCCTAGCTATAAAAGTCGCCAAGTTTTTGTTCTTCACAGGTACGTACGATGTGCAAGTAGTAAGCGCTGACGAACAGGAAAGGATAACGTACCGGACGTACGTAGGAGCATGCAATGCAATTAGTAGTAAGCAGTTCTGACTTGTCTTGCCGCTCCCGGCCGGCCGTACGTCAAGATTCCGTGGATCCCCGTACCATTCCACCATACATTACAGGGTACGAATTGGTGCATGAAATTCTACCCAAGAACTAGCTACGAGTGCGTATTCTTGCAGGAATAGTTTTGCGCGTCTTTTACCTTTACCTGTCGCTTGCGTTTACCAAACGAGCTGAAGTCTGGAATACGATTCCAAGGATCTTCAAATATCTGTAATGCTCCGTTTATTTTGTTGGAATTAAATTCCATTCTAATAATTATAATTTAGACATAAACTAATTAAATTAATATATTTGTATATGTAATATATTTGTATGTTAGACTAAGTCATTTACTAGAGATAGTTATACACTACACTAATGCTATATAGAGAAGCAAGTAGAAGATGATACTATAAGTAGTATGTAAATTTATAAAATCAATTTTCATCTCTAACCCTATGAATTTGAGATTCATAGGGTTATATATAAATTTTGGAAGTTGTGAAATGTCATATTCTAAAAAAATAGCATACTCTATTAGTTAGATTCTAATTGCTCAAAATTAAAGATAACAATAGGACCTAATTCCTAATTTAACAGCTGAGGAAGACACATTTTGTCTCTCTTTTTTCATTTACCAGCATATATACATGACAAACACATCCGTACTTTGTGGTGCTGGTACGATGAATGAGCTCATGAGCTACTCCCTCTATCCTAGAAAGGATGTCGTTTTAACTTTTTAAGACAACCGACTCGTCTTATTAAAAAAATTATTACTTATTTTCATTTTGATTTAGTTTATCATATAACTTACTTTAACTATCAACTGATTTTTTCTCTATGTTTTCACAAATATTTTGGATAAAACATAGCGTCGAAAAAGTCAAACGACTTCCTTTCTAGGACAGATGGAGTAACTATTTTTATTGAAATTAATTAGACTTGACATCAACCTTAAGTCAAATAAATTTCAAGATATAAATGATAATCTAATAAAGGATCAATTCTCATGACATTAACAAAACTTAAATATATAGGCTACTGTATATATGTACTTGTGAGTTTAAGATAAGTGTAATATAAGTTGCACACGTGTCCTAATACCGGTCGACCTGAATGGACTTAGGTGACCGGGCTATATCATGAGTGATGCAGTGCTAATGAAGGATTTGAACCTCCAAAATCAAAATAAAAAGTGGTGAGAGCATAAATTCTTTGAATGCATGTGACACTCCTCAAGTGTATCTAGACTCTCTAGTGGGTTAATGAGCCTATGAATAAGTTTAATTAGAAATGATCATATCAAACTCATGATATATGTGCTGTCTTGTTGCCCTGTTGAGGAGGACCGTGATTGAAAAACAGGGGCAACAAGTTAGCAAATACAGCCAACACTTATAAGAAACAGAGCACTCCACTCAGCTCCACCACTCAGTTCACCAAAGACTTAGGCATCGAGTCCTCTCTCGACCAGTTTGTAATCCATCCCTTTTAAAGACTCAGTGCAGGGTACACAAATCACTCAACTGGACGTAAGGACATTCTGTCCGAACCAGTATAAAATCATTGTGTCTTCCTTGCACACCATTCGCACCAGACGCGTAAAGCACATAGATTACTAGCAAGTGGTTTCAAAACATCGACATCTGGTGCATCAGGTAGGTGAATATTTGCATCCCACAACACAAATTTTACCACATGGTTGTGGATGGCTGAAAATGTCGTCAACTGGGTCCTGAGTGCTGGCGTGCGCTTTGGGGGCCTTCGATTTTATCGTCACCGCTATGGGAGTTCTGGCGTGGGTCATTGCAGGAAACGATGACGCCTAAGAGGGGAGGGGTGAATTAGGACTTCTAAAAACTATCTCTAGACTAGGCTACAAATAAATTCTTAGGACAAAACCTATATAAATAACTCAACTAGATTGTGCAAACAAGATTTTGTCTATGTGTTGCTATGACTATCACAAAAGGACTTATGCAACCTAAGTTCCAATCCTATATAAACTACACCAAGAATAGTAAAGATTGCAACTTAAGTAGAGAGAGTAAATGTGGAATATTAAAGAGCTAGCAGAGAAAGCAAACTTTCGTGGATGATGCCGGTATTTTTACCGAGGTATCCGAAACCACACAAGATCCCGGCTAATCCTCGTTGGTGGCGTACGCAAAGGGTAGCCCACGCGAGGGACAAATACCATGGACGAGTAACTCCATAGAGAGCCATGGCCCACGGGCCTTCTCCACGCGCAGGTGTATGTAGGAAACACCTAAGAGGGGGTGAATGAGGGGAAAGAGAAAAAAGTAGAATGGCGACCGAGGTGGTGGCAATTGAGCCGAGAACCATCATTATCGTGCGAAGGTATAGATGACCAAATGGGCCGTGCCTGGCGAGCCGGCCCGAGGCACGACCCATTTAATAGTGCGTGGGCCAACCCGGCACGAGCGTCGTGCGATGTTTGGGCCGTATCTTCGGCCCGTAGTGCTGGCTTGGCCCGACACGATTATTTTTAAAAAAAATCATATATACATATGTACAATTTATATTCAATATTATAAACACCTGAGTATAATATTCTATTGGTTAGATAGCTTCGCTCAGTGTCTTCCACCCTTCTTCCATCAGGGTGTGGGTTTAAACCCTACATTCTGCACTGTTTTTTAATATTTTACGCTGAGTTGATTTGGAAAAAAATGTAGGGATTTTTTTTAAAAAATGACGTGAGACGACCGTTGAAACTGATGCTTTAGGTATAGTAGAGAGTAGAGATCCCTACCTTCTGCACTGTTTTTTAATATTTTACGCTAAGTTGATTTGGAAAAAAATGTAGGGATTTTTTTTAAAAAAATGGCGTGGGACGACCGTTGAAACTGATGCTTTAAGTATAGTAGAGAAAGTATAGTAGAGAGTAGAGATATATGTTTATCCGGTATCAGCAAAAAAAAATAAAAAAATAAACATGAGAATAAAGAGAAGAAAGGAGTGCCACTCTTCCCGACCCATAGAGGGTGCTTTGGCTTGTACATGGGCCGAGCTGCTCGGCTCACTACTGCCTGTGACTTGAGTTTGATACCGAATTGCTTACAGGAACATAATGAGGAGGTAAATTATAAAATTACAGCGCTGCTACACGTATCGATGTAGATTAAGAATAAGAGACAACAACAATTGTAGATTAAGGTTGATTATATTCCAGTCACAGTGTCATACGAGTGAGTGGTACGTGAATCACTTAAGAATTACAGAGGAGACCGGAGGAGTATGTACTAAAGCATGAACCTTAGCTGCTTAACCTTTATTTTCAGAATGATATTAAAAGTAGAGAATTGATCAATACAAATTCTTTTTAATTTAAATAGAAGTAAATATTTTAATTTGGATGTTGTTTCATATTTTATTTGGATTTATGTTTGATATCAGGTAGATTTTGTTTGGATATCGTACTATTCTATACTTTTTGGTTTGTTTGGTAAATATTTAATAAAGTATTTAGATGGCTATAGATTTGTTGTGGCCAAGGGTCACTACCGGAATCGACGGCTTTGCCGAGTGCCTGAAGCACTCAGCAAAGTCTTAAAAACACTCGGCAAAGTCTTTGCCGAGTGTCGCACTCGGCAAAGAGGGCTCGGCACACAGTGCATCGGTAAAGCCTTCTTTGCCGAGTACTTTTTCTCGGGCACTCGGCAAAGTGGTTTGTCGAGTGCCAGGGAACACTCGGCAAAGAAAAGCAGTCGTTACGGTGCCGGTTGACGGAGACGACGTCTTTGTCGAGTGTCCCAGGTGACACTCGGCAAATGAGTTACCTTTGCCGAGTGTCTGCCTGACAGCACTCGGCAAAGAATCCACCAGAGGAGTCCCCATGTCAGGTACTTTGTCGAGTGCTTGGTATGACACTCGGCAAAGCGTGCTTCTTTGCCGAGTGCCAAAGCTATTACACTCGGCAAAGAACCTATACTGGTGCCCAGGTCTTGGTTCTTTGCCGAGTGCTATAGTTCTAACCCCGCATCGACATCATAATCCTCGACGCGTTGTCTCAGCACCTCCTCTCTCGTACGATGCGCTTCACCATGAAAGATCCACCGAGTATAGCCCGGCGTAAATCCATTATTCCAAATATGTTCTACCATGGCCTTCTTTGGTTTTCTTTTCCGGTTGGCACATTTGGTGCACGGGCATGGGACTAGACTCGCTCCTTTAGCAGCTTCGCCATATGCCCGTTTCACGAAATCATCGATCTTTCTAATCCATTCAGTAGTGACATCGTTCCTTCCTCTACGGCCCGTGTACATCCACTCACGGTCGTCCATCCTCTAACAGAAGCCTAACAACAGAAAATTTCGGCAGCACCTCCCCTGCACGGGGAGGTTTCGAAATCCTGCAAATAAAACTACCAGCACGATGGCTGACATCCACACATAATTCAACGACACGATGGCCGGCAATCAACAAGACTACATATTAACCTAATCATACACGTACATAAATTTAACACAACAAGACTACATATTAACCTAATCATACACATATATAATTAACTCAATATTAAACCTAATCATTTCATATAAATCATACACGTAGAACATAAAGCTTTTTAATTACAATATTACAAAATGAAAGCAAGCAATTACCTTGGAGGTTTGGTCGCGGGCGAGACGACGGGGCGCGGGGGTTTGAGGTCGGCCGCGTGCACTTTCCCAGCGTGCACTTTGGCGGCGGGCGGACGAGTGTGCGGCGGGCGGGCGAGGGCACGGCGGCCGGGCGGGCGAGGGCATGGCAGCGCGGCGGGCGGGCGAGGGCAGGGAGGGCACGACGGCGGCCGAGGTCGCGGGCGCGGCGCCTGGGCTAGCGCGAGGGCGTGGGCGTGGCGGGGCGAGGGCGCGGCGGCGGCGCGACGGCGCGGTAAGAGAGAGTGAGAGTAAGAGAGAAAGGGGTTAATCAGGCTCTATGTACGCGCTCTTTGCCGAGTGTACGCGATTTGGCACTCGACAAAGATTATTTTTTAAAAATACTCTTTCCGAGTGCCCCCCGATCCGGCACTCGGCAAAGTTCTCTTTGCCGAGTGTCCCCCGGGTGACACTCGACAAAGATTATTTCATTGTACTTTGCCGAGTGCCACCCATTTGACACTCGACAAAGACTTCTGTGCTGAGTGTAATCTTTGGACACTCGACAAAGTACATTTTTATTTTTTTAATTAAGACAACCAAACTTTTTGTGGTATGTTCCTACACTATGTAGACCTACATGTACCATTTTGGGACAATTAGAAAAGTGTTTTCTATAGCTAGTAGATTTAGTTCCTTTATTTGAATTTCTTCGGAAAATTCACATTTGAACTGCAAGTCACTCGAAACTTGGAAAACCGTGCATGCAAACATAGTATCTATGCTATTTAGCACAAGTTACGACCGATTTCATGAGTGGACCGGAAACTTCGAGCACCATGCTCACTCAACATGACCGTGAACTTGTCATTGAGTTGTTTAAAAATTGTATAAAACACAAAAAAAGTCAAAAAATCATGAAACTTGTCCTCTGGAGATGATATCATATGTAGAGGTTGTGATAAAAATTTGAGAATGTTTCGAGAAAGTTGTGACGTACTATGTGTAGAAACCTAGGAGAACTACATTGAAACTCTATGATTTCATGTGTAGTTCTCCTAGGTTTCTACACATAGTACATCTCAACTTTCTCGAAACTTTCTCAATTTTTATCACAACATCTATATATGATATCATGACATGTGGACAAGTTTCATGATTTTCTAACTTTGTTTGTATTTTATACAATTTTTAAACATGTGGATGGCAAGTTCACGGCCATGTTTAGTGAGCATGTTGCTCGAAGTTTCCGGTCCGCTCCTGGAATCAGTCGTAACTTGTGCTAAGTAGCATGGATATCATTTTTGCATGCATGATTTTCAAGTTTCGAGTGACCTACAGTTCAAATCTGAATTTTCCGAAGAAATTCAAATAAACGAACTAAATCTACTACCGATTGAAAACTCTGTTATAATTGTCCACAAATGATACATGTATGTCTACATAGTGTAGGAACATACCAGAAAAAGTTTGGTGGATAAAATTTAAAAAATAAAAATATGTTTTGCCGAGTGTCCACAGAAGACACTCGGTAAAGAGTTCTTTGCCGAGTGCCGGACCTCGACACTCGATAAAGGCTGACGTCCGTCAACTTTAGAACGACCGCTGATGGCCCTTTGCCGAGAGCCATCTTTGCCGAGAGTTTTTTTGTGCCGAGTGTCCTGCACTCGGTAAACTAGCTCGTTACCGAGAGCGGGACTTTGCCGAGTGCGGCTCTCGGCAAAGCAGCCTTTGCCGAGTGCCCGACAAAAAGCACTCGGCAAAGAGTCCGGCACTCGGCAAAGACCCAGATTCCGGTAGTGGGTGACCCGTTGGTACCGTGACTCCAGTATCGCTAACAGTTTAGGCACAAAATTGAACTGCTTAGGGCATGTTTGGGTCCTTTGGCATTCAATTTTGAATAGCAAATTAAGGAATTTTATTTCCAATTGAATGTCAAGGGGATCTTTTTGCTCCCAAACAATTTCTTATGCTTTTTTACAGGGTATCTGTCTAGACACCCATTGCTCTGCTGAATTGAGTATTGTTTATAGGTTTTAAGCGGGTAGATTTTATATTTAGGGCACATGTCCTAGTTGTAAGTTAAACAATACTACTAGCTTCACAACATCGTGCTGCACTGCAACACTAATACAACCATCCCGTGCATATATCAAAGCGGAGAAGTTTCTAGACACTAACGACACAAGATTGACAGCACACTACACGTTAAGAATGAAGGGCTGACCCAAAATAGACATGATTTCGCGCTTATTACAAAGAATATACAAGATTTTATTTTGTGCCAGACATTCACACTTTTGTTTGATTACAAAACAAATAATACATCGACTCCAAGTGTAGCCTTTTTTTGGCCGGTATCTAACTAAAGGGCGGATATAATGACAGAGGCTCCCACATGAGTGAAGTCTAAAATAAGATAAATCGAGGCAAACCTTCTCTCTACAAATATGAAGGGACTGCTTTGAAACCTGTGATCTGATGACTCAGTAAGACAACTATTACCACTGCACTAGACTTGCGCTTCTAACAAGAGGGAATGAGCATAATAAGTCCTCGGTTTATATGGGCAAGCGATTGTGTCATCATCAAAGCAGACATTTTGTACATATATAGCGGTGGTGGTTCTCAGAAGATGAACACGACACTGTCGTGGACCTGGGACTTCTGGTTCTGAGCGACACACTCAGAGATCCACATCAGGTTCCTGATCTCTTGCTCGCGGAGCCTGATGTACGCGAAGAAAACAACATAGTGGAACTACAAGGCCCATACCAGACATATCAACATAGCATGAATGGAGAATAGTTTTGAATCTCCAAGAGTGCAACTGTGATAGCATGAAGTGATTCTTATAATGCTACAACACACCAAAGCAAAATATATGCATACCTACTGCTCAAATGACAAGCATAGCCTCTTAACTTCCTCCTCATAAAATGCCTTATCCAACATCTGGCTTTTTCCATATGAAATCCTGGAAAATATAGACTGGTATGGTGGGTATTTCTCCATTGCACTACGAACCTACACGCCAAACAAACGAAGTGAAAAATGTGATTACGATTTACATAGGCATTCACTACAAATGGTAAAGGGGAGCCTTGGCATGTGGTAAAGCTGCTGCCTTGTGACAAGGTGGTCACACGTTCGAGCCGTGGAAATAGCCTCTTAGCACATGCATCAGGCTGTTCTTTATTCACTGCAAATGCAGCAATACAAGCATGACATCCAGAGGAACACACAAAACAATAATTTGTCATAAAGCAATGTATATATGTTACAAATACATTGTGCCATAGAAATCCTCTTATCCAAACAGGCCATAGAAAGATATTAATATTCAAGTGAGGAAGTCTAAATGTAACATCTTAAACAAAACTACAACACGTACTAGGAAAAAACCATAATATGGCACCAAAAAGCAAAAGGTGACTCCAACAAGCATGAAAGTTCAAAAGGCATGAATTAAAGACTATTGCAAGGTGTGTTATAATGAATAATGCATCAAACTCAATTAGAGACATACCTGGTCAACATCTTCACAAACGACCAGTTCTTCGTGACCATATGGGTACCTGAAGGGCATCAAATCAAAATTAAATCACATGAAAAACTGGACATTTTAACAAAAAATACCATTAGTGTTTCTTTAAAAGAAAACCCACAATAAACCAAAGTTGGAGTACAGCTTCCTGCGGTCATCTCTTGTCAACTCAGTACCAATAATGCAAAGCATAAAATAGAAATTAGGGTAGCATTAAGGCAATTTTGCATCCAACAAACTGCAAGATGTGAAGTTCGAAGTGCAAAATCCAACTCTCTTTACCTATTTATTGTAATGTTAACAACTCTTCTGTCAGCTTCAAATGAGATTATTGAGAATCTCAGCTGTTGCACCACCTAGTTTTTACACCAAAATAGTCATTTAGAAATTAGAGAGTAGACTAATTATCAACATAACAATTAAGATTATTGAGAAAATGTCATCAAAGCCATAATCTCGAGTACTACATACCTAGCAAAATTGGTAGAAGTCCTCAAGATATGCTTTGTAGAGAGATTCCTCATAATCTCAATATTCATGTCATCCAAATCCTACAAAATACCAACAGTTCTCATTACCTGATGCAATGCTACACATGTATGTAATGCAAATCCTACAAAATACCAATATTTCTCATTACCAAGGCAATGTTAGCTGTCAAGAAAAGTAAGAACAAAGATGAGCTGATGTTGGAGCACACATGTAATGCACAAATGATCAGCTGCAATTTTTACCTCGGATGTAATGCACTCTGAGAAATAAGGGGCCAGTGGTGTATCGACTAGAACCAATCTATAAAGCTCACGCATGTTTTGAGCAACAGCAAGTGATGCAATGTTGTTGAGCAGTAAGAAGGCCAAATGATTAGTATTCCATGTTTTTCGCACATCTCAATTGACAAAAAGGGGGGAAAAGAGCAACACAATAATAATACCTATCAAACATGCCCAATGGGTGGCATTTCTCCAAAAGTTCATTAACATCTCTCTCATGTAGTGTCCCAATAACAATATGGACAACATTATCAATCACGTGGCCATAATTGTGAAAAACAACATCCTTTTAGAATCAAACTACATCACTAGAGCTCGAAATGCTAGTATGTGTCGATGAAATATATGAAGAACGAGTCCAATTTCAATAAAAAAAGGAAGGATCAAAACAACACTTCCTCACTTACGTTATATATTGCAAGAATGTAGATAGTGGTTCAGTGGCCTGGCACAGCATGTGCTTGTAGTCATCGACCAGTTTAAGAGTGCACTTCTCCACAATTGTTGTTGTGTGCAAGGGTGAAGGTTCTGCAATTCATCCGAAATAAGTTTGACGTACAGTTGTCTCACAAAAATGCATTGAGCGAGCATATAATGCAAATACTTTCATGAAAACAATTCTCAACATTACTGAACACAAAACTTTGTGATTAGGCAGAACTCACTACATTGTTGTTCGAATAAATTGTATAGAGTGCAACATACCTTAGTATAGTATAGTAATGAAAATTTATGTATTTGGCATGACCATGGTATAGATGTGATAAGCTATACATGTTAACATTCTAGCGTGACAGAGACGGACACATGGTACGGATAAAGAGCCGAAGGTTACAGGTTTGGTAAAGTTCATTTTAGCGTCATCGTGGACCGACCGGGGCAGGGGCGGGCCTCATTCAATTCAAGGGTATTCAAATGAATACCCATTATTTTGGCAAAATAACTTCAATATATATATATGTATATAGTGTATATACATAAATAGAAAATGAATCAAATAAATAAATGAATTATGTTAATTTGGACCCAAAATATTTCCTTCCTATTTCTCATACCTAACTAATCTAATAGTTTGTCGTGGATCATGAGGCCCAATAGAGCGACAAAACCCACATTAGCACCTCACGACAAATAAATTCCCAAACCCTATTGTAGTCGCACCATAGCAGAGCCATCAGATGGGCCAGCCACCAAGTCGTGGTCACGTCTTATAGCCCCACATGCCATGGAGATACCAGCAACTTCGTTGCACCATTGTGGCTTCGCAGCACAGCTAGGTACCTAGACTTGACCGGCTAACTATCATTGCGTTGCATCTGGCCTCGTTGTTGCATCGTTTGTCGTCCGTCATCCGAGGCTTCAATCCACCATAGTCAGGCGCGTCACCACGTGCCAGGACAGACAGCCAGGGGGCAAGGTCCCATCGTGCCAATGTCCAAGCCCACCTAGCATGTGGCCACCCGACCTTGATCTCCCCTGATTTGCTGCTTGTAGTACTAGGATGTAGGTGGGACATTAGCAATTGGAAAATGCCAAAGAGGATAAGCAGCCAGCCAGCAACCGAGCAACAACAAACATATGCATTTCGATTTAAAACTTTTGAAATAGTTTCATGAAATTTGAGTTTAGTAGACTAGTTATTGAATCAGTTATTACCGTAGCGTGTGTGCTTAATTATAGGTTATACATATATATATAATTAATTAATTATATCGATAGACATGTTTTAATCTTCCAAAAACCATCTTATAAAAAATTCGAATACCCACTCTCTAAATCCTGGGCCCGCCACTAGACCGGGGTGCACGGTCGGACCGTCCGCGAAGGCTTTATCTGACATTTAACGACACATTTGAATGCACTTATAGTCGTTGATATAGCCGTTACTATTGAACGTTGTGATTCCAACCATTGATGTGCAGGGACGGACCGTCCGGGCTAGGAGCGCGAACCGTCCGCGGTTGGCAGAAAGTGGGCAACAACTAGGAAGTGGTTGGTGGCTATAAATACACCACAACCACCTCCATTCACTTCATCCAAGCATCATATTCATTCACATTCAATACAAGAGCATTCACTTCATCCCAAGACACATTCAAAGCTCCCAAGCTCATCCAAGTGCCATAATTGTTACTAGTGATAATTGGTGATTAGTGCCTTGGAAAGTCTAGAGAGAGTGTGATCTTTTGATTTTTCTTGTTGATCTTGTTGCCTGGCTTTCTTAATCGTGCTTTCTTCATCACTTTCTAAACTATCAAGTGACTTGTAAAGCTAGCAAGAGAAACCAAATTGTATGGTGATCCTTGCGGGGTCTAAGTGACCCTCGAGATTAAGAAGAAGCACTCAACCGATCTAAGTATTCGTTTGAGAGAGGGAAAGAGTTAAAAGAGACCCGACCTACGTGGCCTCCTCAATGTGGAGTAGGTTCTTTGGAACCGAACCTCGGGAAACGAATCATTATGTTCATTTGTGTTGATCATTACTTTACGATTTGATTCTTTCTCTCTGTAAAGTTCTCTTGCTTGCAATCTCTTTGAGTTAGCTTCCAAAGTTATCCACATTGATTGAGCAACTCATAGCAAGAAGAACTCTCTTCCGCACTCCAATTTCATTATTACTCATTCTAACTCTAACCCCGGACAAAGTTCGTGTTCAACGTTTAAAATTTATAGGTTTTGCCTGTCCACCCCCTCTAGGCGACTTTCAAAAATCTACCAATGGGAGGAGAAGAAATCTAGGAAATTTTTTTGTTACCACAGAGAGCTTCTAACCAGTTAGGATTTTTTTTGTTTCTTGTAAGCCAATTAAATCAATTTTGTTTTAAGTAATAAGTTCTTGTAAGAACTCAAACTTGCCTGCTTTCACCAATCCTTGACAATTCCAAATAACACCTATCATTCAGAATAATGATATTCGTCAAGGTTATGTTTGTGGCTTTTCCATTTATTAAGTGTACACCTAAATTTGGATGGCCCCCTTTTGTTCTTTTTCTGAGAGAATATTTTCTCTCTATCTTTGTAGGCTTCTTGTTTCTTACATGTGCCTCTACCTCTTTTTCATGTTCACTGTCAAACAAATCATTGATCATTTTGTCCATAGGTTCAGGTAAGCAGAAAGTTGAATCATTGTCATCTACAAGCATCTCAGAGATTTTAACAGAGGAAGTATGAATCAAGTTGGTCCTATCCCTTTCCAGATTCTTTATGTGGTTAAGGGAGAAGTTAATTTCATCAACATTACTACCTAAATCCATCTTCAATATTTCAGCTATATCAATCAATAGATTGTCATCAGAATTTAAGATAGTAAAGGGATTGAAGTTCATACCTTTGTTGAGGAAGGCATCTTTGGCTTCATCTCTGTTAATGGCCTTATGAGAGCACCTAGAGGGCGGTGAATAGGTGATCCTATAAAAATTAACACTAAATAACACAAACTTGGTTTATTAATGTTAGTGGAATAAAAACCAAGTTGATACGAATAGAGGTAGAGAGAAGAGAACTCTTCACTTGATTGTTCCTTTAAGATATGTATTAAACTTTGAAACAATAGCGCAAGTGAATATATGATAACTCTATGGAAGAAAGCAATCATAGTAGAAAGATGCACAAGTGACACGTGATTTTATCCCGTGGTTCGGTCAATGCCTACTACACGTTGTGGTGAGCTCCTTCGGTCAACGATTGCACTCAATCCCTCTCAAGTGATCCAAAGATCAAACTTGAGTACCACAATTTTCTTCCTTTTCTCAAGTATTCCCTTTGTGAGGAATCTCAACAAGTTGTAGTCTCTCACCCTTACAAGATTGATCAAAAGTAAACCAAAAGAGTAAGGGAGGGAATAGAAACACACATATGAGATAAACTTGCAGCGACTCACGCACACAAAACAAGAGAGAAGAGCACAAAGATAGCACATCGGAGTTACAACTCAAAACTAGTGCCCAAATCTCAATCTACTAAAGCAAAGGCGCGAATTTGATGTCTCGGCGTTGTTGGATGTTCAATGACTGCTTGGTCTCCTGCTCCATGCGCCTAGGGGTCCCTTTTATAGCCCCAAGGGAGCTAGGAGCCGTTTGAGCTCCATTTGGAAGGCTTTGGTTGTCTTCTGTTCGTGGGCGCACCGAACAGTCCGATGCAACACCGGACATTGAACAATGTCCTATTTCCTTCCTTTTCTAGCGAAGCCGACCGTTGCTAGCCACTAGTCTCGTGGCACACCAGACAGTCCGGTGGCACACCGGATAGTCCGGTGCTACCTTCTGACTGTTGGCTGAGCCACGTGTCATCCTCTGATCGCTTGGTCGACCATTGGCTGGGCGCGTGGCTGGCACACCGGACAGTCCGGTGCACACCGAACAGTCTGGTGAATTATAGCTGTGGCGCCCTATCTTTTTCCCGAGAGCAGCCTATTCACCGAGCTCGCTAGTCTAGGCACCGGACACTATCCGGTGTGCCGCAGGCTGGTGCAGGTTTGGCTTGCCTTGAACAAACTTTTCCAATTCAATTTCTCTCACTTTGAGAAGATACCTTTCTCTCACTTTGAGAAGATTCCTAGCACTTAGTAGAATAATGTTAGTACCAGAAAACAATTTACTAAGGCTAGAATCATACCTTGCTTTTCCATTTGCATCTCTTTAAGCCTCAGCTCATATTTAGACAAGACAGTATGTGTTGAGCATCTAACACCCAAACATAATGGAAATGGCCCAAAGGCACATTTCCCTTTCACTTATCTGCAACTTTGATGTCTTCTGTGGCTTCTAGTCCACAACTCTTTCTCGTACCCTCATTCTTACTAGAGATTTTGGCTTTACCTTTCTTGACTTTTGCCATTTGCAAGTCTTCTTGAACATTGTCATCTTCTTTGGGGCTTAACACATCCTCATGAGGATCACCAATATCCACCCCCATATATTTAACTAACCCTTCTAACTCTTGAGAGCTAAGGAGGTCTTCTTCACTGTCACCAAAATCCAGTTTCTCATCACTATCTTCTTTGTTTTCTTCCACCCCAGCTTCTTTCTCGATCTTCTTTCCATCTTTACCAATGGAAAGGCTTTCCCCTAGTGTTTGGAAGAGGAGCATGTTTGATTTCCTGCAGTCGAACCTGAAAGGGAAATGTGCCCTTGGGCCATTTCTAAGTATTTTGGTGATTTAGTATCCAACACAAGTGCCTAAGTGTTAAATGGTGGACAAAGTACAAATCAAGTATAAAGGTATGTTTCTCCGACTTAGTACATTGTTTTACAGACTAAAGTATTGTGTCTAAGTGCTGGAAACAGGAAAAATCAAGTTGAAATTAAAGATGACTTTGTTCAGCCAAAGTCAGCTCTGTCTGGGTGCACCGGACTGTCCGGTGGTGCACCGGACAGTGTCCAGTGCGCCAGGCTGACTCAGGCGAACTTGCTGCTCTCGAGAAGTGATTAACGGCGTACGACTATAATTCACCGGACTGTCCGGTGTGCACCGGACTGTCCGGTGAGCCAACGGTCGGCCGGGCCAACGGTCGGCCGCGCGATCCGCACGAGACACGTGGCCGAGCCAATGGTCAGAAGGGGGCACCGGACTGTCCGGTGTGCACCGGACAGTGTCCGGTGCGCCAACGGCTCCAAAGCGCCAACGGTCGGCTTCGCCAAACAAGGAAAGAAATCCGCACCGGAAAGTGTCCGGTGGTGCACCGGACTGTCCGATGCGCCAGGCGACAGAAGGCAAGAATTGCCTTCCTGGAATGCACTCAACGGCTCCTAGCTGCCTTGGGGCTATAAAAAGGACCCCTAGGCGCATGGAAGAGCACACCAAGCATTCTCTAAGCATTCCTAAGCACCAAGACTTCGATTCCGCGCATTTGATTCTTTGTGATAACAATTAGAGCTCTATTTGAGTTGTGAACTCGTCGAGTTGTGTTGTGAGCTCTTGTTGCGACTTGTGTGCGTGTTGTTGATCTGATTTCGTGTCTTGTGTGTGTTGCTCATCCCTCCCTTACTCCGTGCTTCTTTGTGACCATCAAGTGTAAAGGCGAGAGGCTCCAAGTTGTGGAGATTCCTCGCAAACGGGATATAGTAAAGCAAAGCAAAACACCATGGTATTCAAGTGGGTCTTTGGACCGCTTGAGAGGGGTTCATTGCAACCCTCGTCCGTTGGGACGCCACAACGTGGACTAGGCAAGTGTTGAACTTGGCCGAACCACGGGATAAACCACTGTGTCTATCTGTGATTGATCTTCTTGTGGTTATCGTGTCTTGCAAAGGCTCTTCTCTAGCCACTTGGCATTCTTGTGCTAACCCCTAATCAAGTTTTGTGGCGTTAAGTTTCAAGTTTTACAGGATCACCTATTCACCCCCCCTCTAGGTGCTATCAATTGGTATCGGAGCCATTCTCTTCAAGAAAGGGACTAATCGCCCGAAGAGATGGATCCTAAGGGCAAGGGGATTGTGATCAATGATAAGGAGAAGGAGTCCTTTGTCAACGAGCCTAAAGATGACAAGCCTACCGACTCGGGCTCGGGCCACAAACGAAGAGATGGGAAGAAGAAGAAGACGAGGCGCATCAAAGAGATCGTCTACTACGACGACAGCGACGAGCTCTCTTCTTCCCAAAAGGATGACGACAACAACTACGAGAAAAAGAAGACGATTAACTCAAACTTCTCTTTCGATTACTCTCGTATTCCGCATAGCTCAAATGCACATTTGCTTTCCATTCCACTTGGTAAACCTCCTCATTTTGATGGAGAGGACTACAGATTTTGGAGTCACAAAATGCGTAGTCACATGTTCTCTCTCCATCCTAGTATATGGGAGATAGTAGAGAGTGGAATGAAATTTGATAGCTCGGATAGTCCTTTATTTATATGAACAGATTCATAAAAATGCACAAGCTACTACTGTGTTGTTAGCCTCATTGTGCAGGGACGAGTACCATAAGGTGAGCAGCTTGGACAATGCCAAGCAGATCTGGGATACCCTCAAGATCTCACATGAGGGGAACGACGTCACCATGCTCACCAAAATGGAGTTGGTGGAAGGCGAACTCGGGAGATTCGCGATGATTAGAGGGGAGGAGCCAACACAGACGTACAACAGGCTCAAGACCCTCGTCAACAAGATAAGGAGCTACGGAAGCACGCGATGGACGGACCACGACATCGTCCGCCTAATGCTAAGGTCCTTTACCATCCTTGATCCACATCTTGTGAACAATATTCGTGAGAATCCTAGGTACACGAAGATGACGCCCGAGGAGATCCTTGGAAAGTTCGTAAGCGGGCGGATGATGATCAAGGAGGCTAGATACGTCGACGATGCATTAAATGGCCCAATCCAAGAGCCTCAAACTATTGCTCTCTAGGCAACAAGGAGCAAGGAGGCACTACCTAGCAAAGTGGCGCAAGTTGAGGCGGCCGGGCTTAATGATGAAGAGATGGCCCTCATCATCAAGCGATTCAAGACGGCGCTAAAGGGTCGCAAGGAGCACCCCAACAAGAACAAGACGAAGGGGAAGCGCTCCTGCTTCAATTGTGGTAAGACTGGTCATTTTATCGCTAACTGTCCCGATAATGACAGTGACCAGGAAAAGAAGAGTGGAAAGTGGGAAAAGAAGAAGAACTACAAGAAGGCGAAGGGCGAGGCACATCTTGGAAAGGAGTGGGATTCGGATTGCTCCTCGTCAGACTCCGACAATGAAGGACTCGCCGCCACCACCTTCAACAAGTCATCCCTCTTCCCCAACGAGCATCACACTTGCCTCATGGCAAGGGAAAAGAAGGTAAGCACTCGTAATACTAGTACTTATGCTTCTTCAAGTGAGGATGAGTCTAGTGATGATGATGAAATAGATTATTCATGTTTATTCAAGGGCCTAGATAGAATCAAGGTTGACAAAATTAATGAATTAATTGATGCCTTGAATGATAAGAATAGGTTATTAGAAAAGCAAGAGGATCTTTTGTATGAAGAGCATGATAAATTTGTTAGTGCACAAAATTCTCTTGCTCTAGAAGTTAAAAGGAATGAAATGCTTTCTTGTGAACTATCTACTTGTCATGAAACCATTTCCACTTTAAAAGGTGTTAATGATGATTTAAATGCTAAACTAGAAGTAGCGAATAAATCTAACTCTTGTGTAGAACATGTTATGATTTGCAATAGGTGCAAAGATTTTAATGTTGATGCGTGTAGTGAACACCTTGCTTGCATTTCTAAATTAAATGATAAAGTGGCTAGTCTTAATGCCCAACTTAAGACTAGCAAGAGTGAATTTGACAAGCTAAAATTTGCAAGGGATGCCTACACGATTGGTAGACACCCCTCAATTAAGGATGGTCTTGGCTTCAAGAGGGAAGTCAAGAACTTAACAAGCCATAAGGCCTCCATCTCCGCCAAGGAGAAAGGGAAGGCCCCTATGGCTAGTAGTGATCAAAAGAACCATGCCTTCATGTATCATGATAGGAGACATTCTAGAAATGTTTATAGAAGTTATGATACTTTTGATTCTCATGCTATGGTTGCTTCTAGTTCCTCTATTATGCATGATAGAAATTTAGCTAGGAGAGATGCTATTAATCACATGCCTAGAAGAAATGTTGTTCATATGCCTAGGAAAACAAATAGTGAACCTTCTACAATTTATCATGCTTTAAATGCTTCCTTTGCTATTTGTAGAAAGGATAAGAAGATAATTGCTAGGAAATTAGGGGCCAAATGTAAGGGAGACAAGACTTGCATTTGGGTCCCTAAGACTATTGTGACTAACCTTGTAGGACCCAACATGAGTTGGGTACCTAAAACCCAAGCCTAAATTTGCCTTGCAGGTTTATGCATCCGGGGGCTCAAGCTGGATTATCGACAGCGGATGCACAAACCACATGACGGGGGAAAAGAGGATGTTCTCCTCCTACGTCAACAACAAGGATCCCCAAGATTCAATTATATTCGGTGATGGGAACCAAGGCAAGGTGAAAGGGTTAGGAAAAATTGCTATTTCATCTGAGCACTCTATTTCTAATGTGTTCTTAGTTGAGTTGCTTGGATATAACTTGTTGTCTGTGAGTCAATTTTGCAATATGGGATATAACTGTTTATTCACAAATGTAGATGTGTCTGTCTTTAGAAGAAGTGATGGTTCATTAGCTTTTAAGGGTGTGTTAGACGACAAACTTTATTTAGTTGATTTTGCAAAAGAGGAGGCCGGTCTAGATGCATGCTTAATTGCTAAGACTAGCATGGGCTAGCTGTGGCATCGCCGCTTAGCACATGTGGGGATGAAGAACCTTCACAAGCTTCTAAAGGGAGAACACGTAATAGGTCTAACTAATGTTACTTTCGAAAAAGATAGACCTTGTGCAGCTTGTCAAGCAGGAAAACAAGTGGGAAGCTCTCATCATGCCAAAAATGTGATGACAACATCATGACCCATGGAGTTACTTCATATGGACCTCTCCGGACCCGTCGCCTATCTAAGCATAGGAGGAAGTAAGTATGGTCTTGTTATAGTTGATGATTTTTCCCGCTTCACTTGGGTATTCTTTTTGCAGGATAAATCTGAAACCCAAGGGACCCTCAAGCGCTTCCTACGGAGAGCTCAAAACGAGTTTGAGCTCAAGGTGAAGAAGATCAGAAGCGAAAATGGGTCCGAGTTCAAGAACCTTCAAGTGGAGGAGTATCTTGAGGAGGAAGGAATCAAGCACGAGTTCTCCGCTCCCTACACACCACAACAAAATGGTGTGGTAGAGAGGAAGAACATGACGCTTATAGACATGGCGAGGACGATGCTTGGAGAGTTCAAGACCCCCGAGCGCTTTTGGTCGGAAGCCGTGAACACGGCTTGCCACGCCATCAACCGGGTCTACCTTCATCGCCTCCTCAAGAAGACTTCGTATGAGCTACTAACCGGTAACAAACCCAATGTGTCTTACTTTCGTGTATTTGGGAGCAAATGTTATATTCTAGTGAAGAAAGGTAGAAATTCTAAGTTTGCTCCCAAAGCTGTAGAAGGGTTTTTGTTAGGTTATGACTCAAATACAAAGGCGTATAGGGTCTTCAACAAATCATCGGGTTTGGTTGAAGTCTCTAGCGATGTTGTATTTGATGAGACTAATGGCTCTCCAAGAGAGCAAGTTTGTGATCTTGATGATGTAGATGAAGAAGACGTTCCAACGGCCGCAATATGCACCATGGCGATTGGAGATGTGCGGCCACAGGAACAAAATGAGTGAGATGAACCTTCTTCCTCAACAATGGTGCATCCCCCAACTCAAGACGATGAACAGGTTCATCAAGAGGATGCATGTGATCAAGGGGGAGCACAAGTTGATCGTGTAATGGAGGAAGAAGCACAACCGGCACCTCCAACCCAAGTTCGAGCGATGATTCAAAGGGATCATCCCGTCGACCAAATTTTGGGCGACATTAGCAAGGGAGTAACTACTCGGTCTCAATTAGTTAATTTTTGTGAGCATTACTCTTTTGTCTCTTCTATTGAGCCTTTCAGGGTAGAGGAGGCCTTGCTAGATCCAGACTGGGTGTTGGCCATGCAGGAGGAGCTCAACAACTTCAAGAGAAATGAAGTTTGGACACTGGTGCCTCGTCCCAAGCAAAATGTTGTTGGAACCAAGTGGGTGTTCCGCAACAAACAAGACGAGCACGGGGTGGTGACAAGGAACAAGGCACGACTTGTGGCAAAAGGTTATGCCCAAGTCGCAGGTTTGGACTTTGAGGAGACTTTTGCTCCTGTGGCTAGGCTAGAGTCCATTCGTATTTTGCTAGCATATGCCGCTCACCATTCTTTCAGGTTGTTCCAAATGGATGTGAAGAGCGCTTTCCTCAACGGGCCAATCAAGGAGGAGGTGTACGTAGAGCAACCCCCTGGCTTTGAGGATGAACGGTACCCCGACCACGCGTGTAAGCTCTCTAAGGCGCTCTATGGACTTAAGCAAGCCCCAAGAGCATGGTATGAATGCCTTAGAGACTTTTTAATTGCTAATGCTTTCAAGGTCGGGAAAGTCGATCCAACTCTTTTCACTAAGACATGTGATGGTGATCTTTTTGTGTGCCAAATTTATGTTGATGACATAATATTTGGTTCTACTAACCAAAAGTCTTGTGAAGAGTTTAGCAGGGTGATGACTCAAAAGTTTGAGATGTCGATGATGGGCGAGTTAAGCTATTTCCTTGGGTTCCAAGTGAGGCAACTCAAGGATGGGACCTTCATCTCCCAAACAAAGTACACGCAAGACTTGATCAAACGGTTTGGGATGAAGGACGCCAAGCCCGCAAAGACTCCAATGGGAACCGACGGACACACCGACCTCAACAAAGGAGGTAAGTCTGTTGATCAAAAGGCATACCGGTCTATGATAGGGTCTTTACTTTATTTATGTGCTAGTAGACCGGATATTATGCTTAGCGTATGCATGTGTGCTAGATTTCAATCCGATCCAAGGGAGTGTCACTTAGTGGCTGTGAAGCGAATTCTTAGATATTTAGTCGCTACGCCTTGCTTCGGAATCTAGTATCCAAAGGGGTCTACCTTTGACTTGATTGGATACTCAGACTCCGACTATGCTGGATGTAAGGTCGATAGGAAGAGTACATCGGGGACGTGCCAATTCTTAGGAAGGTCCCTGGTGTCATGGAGTTCTAAGAAACAAACTTCCGTTGCCCTATCCACCGCTGAGGCCGAGTACGTTGCCGCAGGACAGTGTTGCGCGCAACTACTTTGGATGAGGCAAACCCTCACGGACTTTGGCTACAATCTGAGCAAAGTCCCACTCCTATGTGATAATGAGAGTGCTATCCGCATGGCGGATAATCCCGTTGAACACAGCCGCACAAAGCACATAGACATCCGACATCACTTTTTGAGAGACCATCAACAAAAGGGAGATATCAAAGTGTTTCATGTTAGCTCCGAGAACCAGCTAGCCGATATCTTTACCAAGCCTTTAGATGAGCAGACCTTTTGCAAGTTGTGTAGTGAGCTAAATGTCTTAGATTCGCGGAACTTGGATTGATTTGTAGCATACATGTGTTTATGCCTTGATCATGTTCCTTAATGAATTCTGTTGTTTATTTATGGTGCTCAAGTTGTACAAGCACTCCCCGGACCTCACAAGTCCATTTGCAAGTGATGCACATATTTAGGGGGAGATGTGCTACAACTTGACCCTTTGAGGCTAACTGTGTGCTTGAGTTTGCTTAATTTAGTCTCAAAGGAGGTTTGAAAGGGAAAAGGTGGACTGGGACCATGCAAGACTTCCACTGCACTCCGATGAAAGAGTAACTTTTTCCGAGTTCATCTTTGTACTCCTATTTACCTTTTTACTCTGAGTTGAAGATTTTGGTGAGGCAATGGGGTTAAAGGGCCAAGATTGATCCCGTTTTGGTGCTTAATGCCAAAGGGGGAGAAAATAAGGCCAAAGCAAGAAATGGATCAGCTACCACTTGAGAATATTGAAAATAGTAGAATAGAGCTTTTGGTTTGTCAAAAATCTCTTATTGTCTCTTATTGTCAAAAGTTGGCCTCTTGTGGGGGGAATGGCTTAATTATAAAAAGGGGGAGTTTTTGAATCCTTGATCAATTTCTCATGAAATATCTCTCTTTATGTTTCAACATGTGTGTTTGACTTAGAGATAAGAAATTGAGTTTGATTTACAAAAACAAACCAAGTGGTGGCAAAGAATGATCCATATATGTCAAATTTGAATCAAAACAATTTTGAGTTCTTATTTGAAGTGATTTTGCACTTGTTCTACTTGCTTTATGTTAGGTTGGCATAAATCACCAAAAAGGGGGAGATTGAAAGGGAAATGTGCCCTTGGGCCATTTCTAAGTATTTTGGTGATTTAGTGTCCAACACAAGTGCCTAAGTGTTAAATGGTGGACAAAGTACAAATCAAGTATAAAGGTATGTTTCTCCGACTTAGTACATTGTTTTAGAGACTAATGTATTGTGTCTAAGTTCTGGAAACAGGAAAAATCAAGTTGAAATTAAAGATGGCTTTGTTCAGCCAAAGTCAGCTCTGTCTGGGTGCACCGGACAGTGTCCGGTGCGCCAGGCTGACTCAGGCGAACTTGATGCTCTCGGGAAGTGATTAACGGCGTACGGCTAATTCACCGGACTGTCCGGTGTGCACCGGACTGTCCGGTGAGCCAACGGTCGGCCGGGCCAACGGTCGACCGCGCGATCCGCGCGAGACACGTGGTCGAGCCAACGGTCAGAAGGGGGCACCGGACTGTCCGGTGTGCACCGGACAGTGTCCGGTGCGCCAACGGCTCCAAAGCGCCAACGGTCGGCTTCGCCAAACAAGGAAAGAAATCCGCACCGGACAGTGTCCGGTGGTGCACCGGACTGTCCGGTGCGCCAGACGACAGAAGGCAAGAATTGCCTTCCTGGAATGCACTCAACGGCTCCTAGCTGCCTTGGGGCTATAAAAAGGACCCCTAGGCGCATGGAAGAGCACACCAACCATTCTCTAAGCATTCCTAAGCACCAAGACTTCGATTCCGCGCATTTGATTCTTTGTGATAGCAATTAGAGCTCTATTTGAGTTGTGAACTCGTCGAGTTGTGTTGTGAGCTCTTGTTGCGACTTGTGTGCGTGTTGTCGATCTGATTTCGTGTCTTGTGTGTGTTGCTCATCCCTCCCTTACTCCGTGCTTCTTTGTGAACATCAAGTGTAAAGGCGAGAGGCTCCAAGTTGTGGAGATTCCTCGCAAACGGGATATAGTAAAGCAAAGCAAAACACCGTGGTATTCAAGTGGGTCTTTGGATCGCTTGAGAGGGGTTGATTGCAACCCTCGTCCGTTGGGACGCCACAACGTGGACTAGGCAAGTGTTGAACTTGGCCGAACCACGGGATAAACCACTGTGTCTATCTGTGATTGATCTTCTTGTGGTTATCGTATCTTGCAAAGGCTCTTCTCTAGCCACTTGGCATTCTTGTGCTAACTCCTAATCAAGTTTTATGGCGTTAAGTTTCAAGTTTTACAGGATCACCTATTCACCCCCCCTCTAAGTGCTCTCAGAACCTCCCTCCTCAGTTCCCTGGAGCTCTCCTTTAGCCCTTTCCCCTCTTTTTTCATTGAAGTGGGAATCCAGGCTCTACATATCTATAGAGGATCTTTTGCCCAGGTTCCCACTCTCTTCATCCCACCCTTCTATGTTAATATCCTCAACTTTGAAGAATATATGCCATATAGGTAAGGTTTTACTCCCACTTCAATCACTGGGGGATTCTGGAAATGCTTTTCACATGCACTTTAAACCTCACAATGTCTTTGGTATCTAGAGAATTCAGGTCAATCTCCTCTACATACCCAATAGTAGAACCAATTTCACAGATTGTGTAAGGAAAATGGACCCCGGGCCATTTGGCTAATTAAGTTTTCGTGTTTGCAGATCAACACAATCCGTGAACTAATAAGTTTTCTAGTGTTTGTGTTTGTAGTTCACAGGATGCAAGATTAACTTGGACTAAGGAATTGAGGGAAACAACACCTCAAAAGAAGACATTAAAAAGATCCAAGAAAAGTCCAAGTGTGCTGCCTGCGGACTGTCTATGCGTGGAGCACCGGACTGTATGATGGCACACCGGACTGTCCGGTGCCCACATGCCGAACTGTCCAGTGCACCAGGGAACCCCAGCCCAACGGCTAGTTCCAGGTGGCACCCGGAGAGAAGACCACCAGACTGTCCGGTGTGAGGACCAGACTGTTCGGTGTGGAAAGCCTGCGGCGCCAACGGTCACCTGCTCTGACAGGGCAACGGCTAGGCGCACCGGACAGGCTACAGTGCGCTGTTCGGCGCACCACCGGACTGTTCGGTGTGCCGCAGAAAGCAGCAGCTTTTCTCCAACGGCTCTATTTGTGTTGGGGGCTATAAATACACCCCCAACCGGCCATTTGAGAGCACCTAGAGGGGGGGGTGAATAGGTGATCCTGTAAAACTTCAAAACTTAAGCCACAAAAACTTGTTAAGTGTTAGCACAATTATGGCCAAGTGGCTAGAGAGGAGTCAAAACACAATAACCACAAGAAATCAATCACAGAGATGACACGGTGGTTATCCCGTGGTTCGGCCAAGTACAAAACTTGCCTACTCCACGTTGTGGCGTCCCAATGGACGAGAGTTGCACTCAACTCCTCTCAAGTGATCCAATGATCAACTTGAATACCACGGTGTTCTTGCTTTTCTTTTCTCAATCCCGTTTGCGAGGAATCTCCACAACTTGGAGCCTCTCGCCCTTACAACAGATGTTCACAGAGAATCACGGAGCAAGGGAGGGAATGAGCAACGCACACAAGACTTCAAAAGATCAGAGCAACACGCACACAAGCAGCAATAAGAGCTCGCAACACAACTCAAAGAGTACACAACTCCACAAGAGCTCTATATGCTATCACAATGAATCGAATGCGCTAGATCAATGTCTTGGTGCTTAGAAAGGTTGTAGGAATGCTTGGTGTACTCCTCCATGCGCCTAGGGGTCCCTTTTATAGCCCCAAGGCAGCTAGGAGCCGTTGAGAACACAACTGGAAGGCTATCCTTGCCTTCAGTCGTCGGGCGCACCGGACAGTCCGGTGCACACCGGACACTGTCCGGTGCCCGATTTGTTTCCATAAAAGCTCATCCGACCGTTGCTTTCTGATGCAGATCTGCGCACAGTTGGCGCACCGGACATGTCCGGTGCACACCGGACAGTCCGGTGTACCTTTCCGACCGTTGGCTCGGCCACGTGTCGCGCGCCGATCGCGCGGCCGACCGTTGGCCCGGCCGACCGTTGGCTCACCGGACAGTCCGGTGCACACCGGACAGTCCGGTGAATTTTAGCCGAAGTCGCCGGAGAAAAACCCGAGAGCGGCTGGTTTGCTCCACGCTGGTCTGGCGCACCGGACACTGTCCGGTGCACACCGGACAGTCCGGTGCCCCAGCCCGAAACAGCCTTTGGCTGCACACAGCCACTCTCCACTTCCTTTCTTTTCTTCTTCTTTCTGTTTCTTATACTTGGATAAATATATTAGTACACAAAACCAATGTACTAAGACTTAGAAACATACCTTTGTTGAAGATTTGCACTTTGTTCATCCATGGGCATTGATTCACATTTAAGCACTTGTGTTGGCGCTTAATCACCAAAATACTTAGAAATGGCCCAAGGGCACATTTCCCTTTCAATCTCCCCCTTTTTGGTGATTTATGCCAACACAACATAAAGCAACTAGAACAAGTGCAAAATCACTTCAAATAAAACTCAAATTGATTTTGATTCAATTTTGGCATATATGGATCATCCTTTGCCACCACTTGGTTTGTTTTTGCAAATCAAACTCAAATCTCTATCTCTAAGTCAAACACACATGTTGAAGCATAAAGAGAGTCATTCCAAAAGAGATTGATCAAAGATTTCAAAAACTCCCCCTATTTCCCATAATCAATACTTCTCCACACAAGAAGCCAACTTTTGACAAGAGAGACAATAATAGACAATAAAAGCGTTTGACAAAACAAAAACTCTATTCTACTATTTTCAAAATCTCTCGAGTGGTAGCTGATCCAT
This sequence comes from Zea mays, assembly GCF_902167145.1. Classification (NCBI taxonomy): domain Eukaryota; kingdom Viridiplantae; phylum Streptophyta; class Magnoliopsida; order Poales; family Poaceae; genus Zea; species Zea mays. Next base: position 143,736,324 of record NC_050103.1, read on the forward strand.
TTATCGCTTTGGCCTTTATTTTCTCCCCCTTTGGCATCAAGCACCAAAACGGGATCAATCTTGGCCCTATAACCCCATTGCCTCACCAAAATCTTCAATATGAATACAAAGGCAATAAGAGTCTTAAAGATGAACTTGGAATAAGTTACCCTCTCATCGGAGTGCAGTGGAAGTCTTTCATGGTCCAAGTCCACCTTTTCCTTTTCAATTCTCCTTCGAGACTAGATCAAGCAAACTCAAGCATATGGTTAGTCTCAAAGGGTCAAGTTGTAACACATCTCCCCCTAAACATGTGCATCACTTTGCAATGGACTTGTGAGGTCCGGGGAGTGTTTGTACAACTTGAGCACCATAATAAGCAACAAAATGCAGAATGAACATGATCAAGGGCATAAACACATGTATGCTACAATTCAATCCAAGTTCCGCGAATCTAAGACATTTAGCTCACTACGCAGCCTGCAAAAGGTCTTCTCATCTAGAGGCTTGGTAAAGATATCGGCTAGCTGGTTCTCGGTGCTAACATGAAACACTTCGATATCTCCCTTTTGCTGGTGGTCTCTCAAAAAGTGATGCCGGATGTCTATGTGCTTTGTGCGGCTGTGTTCAACAGGATTTTCCGCCATGCGGATAGCACTCTCATTATCACATAGGAGTGGGACTTTGCTCAGATTGTAGCCAAAGTCCCTGAGGGTTTGCCTCATCCAAAGTAGTTGCGCGCAACACTGTCCTGCGGCAACATACTCGGCCTCAGCGGTGGATAGGGCAACGGAGGTTTGTTTCTTAGAGTTCCATGACACCAGGGACCTTCCTAAGAATTGGCACGTCCCCGATGTGCTCTTCCTATCGACCTTACATCCAGCATAGTCGGAGTCTGAGTATCCAACCAAGTCAAAGGTAGACCCCTTTGGATACCAGAGCCCGAAGCAAGGCGTAGCAACCAAATATCTAAGAATCCGCTTCACCGCCACTAAGTGACACTCCTTAGGATCGGATTGAAATCTAGCACACATGCATACGCTAAGCATAATATCCGGTCTACTAGCACATAAGTAAAGCAAAGAACCTATCATTGACCGGTATGCTTTTTGATCAACGGACTTACCTCCTTTGTTGAGGTCTGTGTGTCCGTCGGTTCCCATCGGCGTCTTTGCGGGCTTGGCATCCTTCATCCCAAACCGCTTTAGCAGATCTTGCGTGTACTTCGTTTGGGAGATGAAGGTGCCGTCCTTGAGTTGCTTCACTTGGAACCCAAGGAAGTAGTTCAACTCGCCCATCATCGACATCTCGAATTTTTGCGTCATCACCCTGCTAAACTCTTCACAAGACTTTTGGTTAGTAGAACCAAATATTATGTCATCGACATAAATTTGGCACACAAACAAATCACCATCACATGTCTTTGTAAAAAGAGTTGGATCGGCTTTCCCAACCTTGAAAGCATTAACAATTAAGAAATCTCTAAGGCATTCATACCATGCTCTTGGGGCTTGCTTAAGTCCATAGAGCGCCTTAGAGAGCTTACACACATGGTCGGGGTACCGTTCATCCTCAAAGCCAGGGGGTTGCTCCACGTACACCTCCTCCTTGATTGGTCCGTTGAGGAACGCGCTCTTCACATCCATTTGGAACAACCTGAAAGAATGGTGAGCGGCATATGCTAGCAAGATACGAATGGACTCTAGCCTAGCCACAGGAGCGAAAGTCTCCTCAAAGTCCAAACCTGCGACTTGGGCATAACCTTTTGCCACAAGTCGAGCCTTGTTCCTCGTCACCACCCCGTGCTCGTCCTGTTTGTTGCGGAACACCCACTTGGTTCCCACAACATTTTGCTTCGGACGAGGCACCAGTGTCCAAACTTCATTGCGCTTGAAGTTGTTGAGCTCCTCCTGCATGGCCAATACCCAATCCGGATCTAGCAAGGCCTCCTCTACCCTGAAAGGTTCAATAGAAGAGACAAAAGAGTAATGCTCACAAAAATTAACTAATCTAGATCGAGTAGTTACTCCCTTGCTGATATCACCCAGAATTTGATCGACGAGATGATCCCTTTGAATCATCGCTCGAACTTGGGTTGGAGGTGCCGGTTGCGCTTCTTCCTCCATTACTTGATCATCTTGTGCTCCCCCTTGATCAAGCGCCTCCACTTGAGGTACCTATTCGTCATCTTCGGTTTGGGGATGCACCATAGTTGAGGAAGAAGGTTGATCTCGTTCATCTTGTTCCTGTGGCCGCACTTCTCCAATCGTCATGGTTCGAATAGCAGCCGCTGGAACATCTTCTTCATCTACATCATCACAATCAACAACTTGCTCTCTTGGAGAGACATTAGTCTCATCAAATACAACGTCGCTAGAGACTTCAACCAAACCCGATGATTTGTTGAAGACTCTATACGCCTTTGTATTTGAGTCATAACCTAACAAAAACCCTTCTACAGCTTTGGGAGCAAACTTAGAATTTCTACCTTTCTTCACTAGAATGTAGCACTTGCTCCCAAATACACGAAAGTACGATACATTGGGTTTGTTACCGGTTAGTAGCTCATACGACGTCTTCTTGAGGAGGCGATGAAGGTAGACCCTGTTGATGGCGTGGCAAGCAGTGTTGACGGCTTCCGTCCAAAAGTACTCGGGGGTCTTGAACTCTCCTAGCATCGTCCTCGCCATATCGATGAGCGTCCTGTTCTTCCTCTCTACCACACCATTTTGCTGTGGTGTGTAGGGAGCGGAGAACTCGTGCTTGATTCCTTCCTCTTCAAGGAACTCCTCCACTTGAAGGTTCTTGAACTCGGATCCGTTGTCGCTCCTTATCTTCTTCACTTTGAGCTCAAACTCATTTTGAGCTCTCCTGAGGAAGCGTTTGAGGGTCCCTTGGGTTTCGGACTTTTCCTGCAAAAAGAACACCCAAGTGAAGCGGGAAAAGTCATCAACAATAACTAAACCATACTTACTTCCTCCTATGCTCAGATAGGCGACGGGTCCAAAAAGGTCCATATGCAGCATCTCCAAGGGTCTTGATGTCGTCATCACATTTTTGGTGTGATGAGAGCCTCCCACCTGTTTCCTTGCTTGACAAGCTGCACAAGGTCTATCTTTTTCGAATTGAACATTAGTTAGACCTATCACGTGTTCTCCCTTTAGAAGCTTGTGAAGGTTCTTCATCCCCACATGTGCTAAGCGGCGATGCCACAACCAGCCCATGCTAGTCTTAGCTATTAAGCATGCATCTAGACCGGCCTCTTCTTTTGCAAAATCAACTAAATAAAGTTTGCCGTCTAATACACCCTTAAAAGCTAGTGAACCATCACTTCTTCTAAAGACAGACACATCTACATTTGTAAATAGACAGTTATATCCCATATTGCATAATTGACTCACAGATAGCAGATTATATCCAAGAGACTCAACTAAAAACACATTAGATATGGAGTGCTCATTAGAAATTGCAATTTTACCTAAACCTTTTACCTTGCCTTGATTCCCATCACCGAATATAATTGAATCTTGGGAATCTTTATTCTTGACGTAGGAGGTGAACATCTTCTTCTCCCCCGTCATATGGTTTGTGCATCCGCTGTCGATAATCCAGCTTGAACCCCCGGATGCATAAACCTGCAAGGCAAATTTAGGCTTGGGACTTAGGTACCCAACTCTTGTTGGGTCCTACAAGGTTAGTCACAATTTCCTTAGGGACCCAAATGCAAGTTTTATCACCTTTGCATTTTGCCCCTAACTTCCTAGCAATTACTTTTCTATCCTTTCTACAAATTGCAAAGGAAGCATTCAAAGCACAATAAATCGTAGAGGGTTCATTTACTACTTTTCTATGAACATTTGCAACATTTCTTTTAGGAATAGCATTTCTCCTAGTAACATTTCTATCATACACATAAGAAGAACTAGGAGCAAACATGGCATGAGAATCATAAACATATGAATCAAAAGCATCATAACTTCTATTTACATTCCTAGTTTGTCTTCTATCATGATACAAAAAGGCATGGTTCCTTTTAGCACTAGTAGCCATAGGGGCCTTCCCTTTCTCCTTGGCGGGAATGGGAACCTTATGGCTTGTTAAGTTCTTGGCTTCCCTCTTGAAGCCAAGTCCATCCTTAATTGAGGGGTGTCTACCAACCGTGTAGGCATCCCTAGCAAATTTTAGTTTTTCAAAATCACTTTTGCTAGTCTTAAGTTGAGCATTAAGACTAGCCACTTCATCATTTAGTTTTGAAATTGAAACTAAGTGTTCACTACAAGCATTAACATCAAAATCCTTACACCTAGTGCAAATTGTAATATTTTCAACACAAGAGTTACTTGCTACTTCTAGTTTAGCAGTTAAAACATTAATTTCACCTTTTAAAGAAGAAATGGTTTCATTACAAGTAGAAAGTTCACAAGAAAGTATTCCATTTCTTTTAACTTCTAGAGCAAGTGAATTTTGAGCACTAACAAATTTATCATGCTCTTCATATAAAAGGTCTTCTTGTTTCTCTAAGATTCTATCCTTTTCATTTAAGGCATCAATCAGTTCATTAATCTTAGCTATCTTAGTTCTATCCAATCCCTTGAATAAACTAGAGTAATCAATTTCATCCTCACTAGATTCATTATCACTAGAAGAATCATAAGTATTAGCATTACGAGTGATTACCTTCTTTTCCCTTGCCATGAGGCAAGTGTGATGCTCGTTTGGGAAGAGAGCCGATTTGTTGAAGGCAGTGGCGGCGAGTCCCTCGTCGTCGGAGTCGGACGAAGAGCAATCCGAATCCCACTCCTTTCCAAGGTGTGCTTCGCCTTTGGCCTTCTTGTAAACCTTCTTGTTCTCTCTCTTCCCATTTTTCCCTTGCTCCTGGTCACTATCATTTTCGGGACAGTTAGCAATAAAATGACCAAGCTTACCACATTTGAAGCATGATCGCTTTCCCTTTGTCTTGTTCTTGCTTGGCTGCCCCTTGTGACCCTTTAGCACCGTCTTGAATCTTTTGATGATAAGAGCCATCTCTTCATCATTGAGCCCGGCCGCCTCAACTTGCGCCACCTTGCTAGGTAGCGACTCCTTGCTCCTTGTTGCCTTTAGAGCAATGGGTTGAGACTCGTGGAGTGGACCGTTCAACGCGTCGTCGACGTATCTTGCCTCCTTGATCATCATACGCCCGCTCACGAATTTTCCAAGTACTTCTTCGGGCGTCATCATCGTGTACCTGGGATTCTAACGAATATTGTTCACGAGATGAGGATCAAGAACGGTAAATGACCTGAGCATTAGGCGGACGACGTCGTGATCCGTCCAACGCGTGCTTCCGTAGCTCCTTATCTTGTTGATAAGGGTCTTGAGCCGGTTGTAAGTTTGAGTTGGCTCTTCTCCCCTTATCATGGCGAATCGTCCAAGCTCGCCCTCCACCAACTCCATCTTGGTGAGCATGGTGATGTCGTTCCCCTCGTGAGAGATCTTGAGGGTGTCCCATATCTGCTTGGCATTGTCCAAGCCGCTCACCTTATTGTACTCTTCCCTGCACAAAGATGCTAAGAGAACAGTAGTAGCTTGTGCATTTTTATTAATTTGTTCATTGATAAACATAGGGCTATCCGAGCTATCAAATTTCATTCCATTCTCTACAATCTCCCATATGCTTGGATGGAGAGAGAATAAATGACTACGCATTTTGTGACTCCAAAATCCGTAGTCCTCCCCATTAAAGTGTGGAGGTTTACCAAGAGGAATGGAAAGCAAATGCGAATTCGAACTATGTGGAATACGAGAATAATCAAATGAAAAGTTCGAATTGACCGTCTTCCTGTAGTCGTTGTCGTCGTCCTTTTGGGAAGAAGAGGACTCATCGCTGTCGTAGTAGACGATCTCCTTGATGCGTCTTGTCTTCTTCTTCTTCCCATCTTTTCGCTTGTGGCCCGAGCCCGAGTTGTTGGACTTGTCATCCCTTGGCTCGTTGACGAAAGACTCCTTCTCCTTGTCGTTGATCACAATTCCCTTCCCCTTAGGATCCATCTCTTCGGGCGGTTAGTCCCTTTCTTGAAGAGAACGGCTCTGATACCAATTGAGAGCACCTAGAGGGGGGGGGGGGTGAATAGGTGATCCTGTAAAACTTCAAAACTTAAGCCACAAAAACTTGTTAAGTGTTAGCACAATTATGGCCAAGTGGCTAGAGAGGAGTCAAAACACAATAACCACAAGAAATCAATCACAGAGATGACACGGTGGTTATCCCGTGGTTCGGCCAAGTACAAAACTTGCCTACTCCACGTTGTGGCGTCCCAATGGACGAGAGTTGCACTCAACTCCTCTCAAGTGATCCAATGATCAACTTGAATACCACGGTGTTCTTGCTTTTCTTTTCTCAATCCCGTTTGCGAG